>NW_023458558.1:35048352-35094669 GCF_013731165.1 Rhagoletis pomonella | reverse complement strand
CACAACACAACACAACACAACACAACACAACACAACACAACACAACAAAACTCAAAAAAAAACTCAATTTATCGATACTTTAAAATATTACTTTGAAAGTAAATAGTAGCTGTCAGACCATAGTGCTTCTTTTAGCCTGTTTTCTCAAAATTTGTATAATTTTTTTTTTTTTTTTTAGTTTGGTAGCTACATAAAGCACTTCCTCAGTTTTTTCCATGTAAAAAATTCCAGATTTTAATGGAATAAATTACGGAAGAGCGTCAGCCACCAGTCAGAGCAACCATTGTTGCACGTATCGAGCATTTCCACCTACCATGTTTAATATAAAGACTTACCATGTATTTTACATTAAGGAATTTAGGGTCGGAGTCCGTCTTCTATACAAACAAGAAGATTATCCCTTGTTTTTACTAAATTTAATAACGTCTTATAAGAGAGCTATGTATGTACGTATATATATTTAATATATGTATTTGCATGTAAACACTTCCATGGTAGAATGCCATAAGTCACAATATCATTGAAACTCCACCATAAGCGTGATTTACTTTTAGATAAAAGCTATTGAATTATCTAAACATTAACTCAAAGAGGGGAAAACATAAACTTATGTCATTATTCTGCCTTCGAGATGGAAAACGTATTGTATATTTATAAGTATGTAGTAGAAATGTTAATCCCGAGATCCCGGGATCCCGAACTTTTTAAGGTCTCGAAAATCCCGGGATTCTTGGCAAGTAATCCCGGGATTTTCAGGATTTGTAATTTGCACTGATGGCAATAATAGGCACTCCTTTTCATGACCGGTATTGGCTATATTTCTCTTTTTATTTAATAATTAATATTTTTTTTATAAATGTCAAGCTCATTATACATATAACACCGCGCGATAGTAAGTTTTAAAGACAAATATCAATAAATTCGCGAAACCATGGGCCAAATATAATAAAATTGCGTTTTTAGTTTTTCACTCTGACGTCAGTAATTTAAAAATGATTTAAAAAATTCAAAGAAATGTGCTTAGATAAGAAGTATGGGTATAAAATTAATGAGGAAATCCTGTAGAATTTAAACAAATTCAAGTTTCTGGTGCAGAAGGACTGGTAAATATTGAAAATGTCATTTTAAAATTTTATCCTTGAAATTTCGCAATATTTGTTTTTGAAAAAATTATAAATTAAGGGCTTATATAAACTCGATAACTTCCTCGAGTTTTGTTCTTTTAACTTTGTCAACTTAAAAGTTTCCTATTCGTCCTTGTGAATCCAAAAAATTTAATTTTTTTAAATTCTAAGGAAATTTCCTATTGCATTTGTTACCCATATTTTTATTCTACATTGCATTGAATTTTTATAACAATTTTTGAAATTAATCATATCTTTTAAATTACAAAGTCCTTCAAAATAATTCCTGCGGTCAGAGAGAAAAAATAAAAACGCCACTTTAAGTAAAAAATTAGGTTTCAAACCCATTTATTATTATTTATTTCATGGCAGGAGAGCTTCTCAAACAATATAGAAGCAATTTTTTCGATTCAAGTTGTTGAAAAGTAATGAATATCTAAATCCCGGGACTAATCCCGGGATCCCCAGAGTATGACAACGCCATCGCGAAAATCCCGGTATCGGAAAAAGCTGAAAATTAATATCCCTAGTATGTACATACATATGTATGTATATAAGTAGGTAAATATGTATAAGTATATGTATATAAAGTTTGAGAGAAAACTTAAAAGCTTCTGTGTCATTGTGACATGATGTTCAGACAATCCAACAATACGCTGTCGTGAATGTCAAATCTCTGTTGACAAGTGTCGCTGTTATTTTTGCACTTATAATGAGAAAAAAACTGACGTTTCAAAACAAATTTGTGCATGTATATGTATGTACATCAGGGTATATTTTTTATTTTAAACCCGGTTAATATTTACCTGTACAGCCGTGGCTTTGAAGTTTCCCATGTATTTTACATGGAAAAAATAAGTTTTTTCGTATAATTGCTATAAAATCATTAAAAATAAATATTTTTGATCGAATAAGACTATTTTCTTTCAAAGGTCTTCAAAAAATATCACTATGATACTTATTTAACGTAAAAATTCTACTAATGACGATTTCGTTTCTACCAAAAAATATTGCATTTTGATTGTCCCTTTCTCCTTTCGTGTTCAATTCTAAAATAAGGGCAAATTGTGGGAAAACTTTGTGTTCGTTTTTTTGAATGTCACACTTCTGTAAGGCAAAAATAGGAAAGTTTTCTGCCCTTTGAAGCTTTGTCAGGGGAGATGGTTGCCCAGAAAATCCAATGGCTGCATAAAACGATAATAGTTATTATGAAATTCGTGAGCTGGAATAAGGACAAAAAGCAAAAACATGCCCTTTTTAAGGGTGAGTGTAACATCAAATACATCTTTCAGCGTGCAAGAGCCACCCTAATATACATACACATGTATGAATGTGTGCATATTTCGTTTAATGAAAATTCTCATTCACTGTCATTCGTATGTGCTAAATAAATTGGGCTTAAAATTTGTGGAAGACTTCAACTATGTATGTACTTATATTTAGTTACGTATGTATGCCTTCCTGCGCATTTATGCATGAAATTTACTCTATAGACAAATGCGCCACATATGCAACTACGCACCAAGAACTTTTTATATGTGACCTGGTCTACGGAAAGGGGGCTTAGGTGTCAAAAAAATCAATTTTCACTTTTTGGTTGATTCGGATGGAAGATGAGATGATTTTCACTTTTAACAGCTCTTTCACAGAAAACTTTTTTCGCACGTAAGCTCCCTTTTCGTTATCCAGGTCACATATAATGATTTTCGCCAGAACACAGTAAAAATATGTACATATGTACAAATCTTATACAATTTTTGCGCTATTTCGCATACCACATATTAGATATTCAACTACTATACAAGAGCAGACAATAAAGGACTCACCAATTTCATTTTACAAATACATATATATCGCCTAAATTAGAAGACTCCTATCGCCAAATCACCTAAAGAGTCCATTTAGGCTGCGTAAATGGCAGAGGAACGAGTCATTGCGGGCAGCTGTTCAAATTTGACCCCTCTAAAAAAACTCACTCCAATAGAAACTGCGCTTTACAAGAGTCCCAGTAGGACAGGTGAAACACAGTGGGTTTATTTGTCGTTGTTTTTCTCTTTCTATCGACGACAAATTTGATATATTTTACCGTTCAGCAAAATATGTTTACGCTGCGTCTTAAGTATCTATTTTTTAACGCAACTTCAAAAAAAAAAAAGCAAAGAAGTATAAGTTTGGGCGGACCCAATTTTATATACCCGGCGCAGGTATCAACTATCGTTGTTCCAAATTTTTCGAAGTGAAACTTCTTTAGCGGCGGTTGGTTGGTTGGGAGTAAATTGGAAATTGAATTGGAAACGGAAATTGCACACGGAAATGGTACAAAGGAAATGATGCAACGGAAATGGTTGGGGCTGAAACAAGGGCATCTTATGTGTATGCACATGGTATTAATTTAACAAAAACGATCTAATAAAAGGTTAAAGAATAACACTTAGAAAAAGGCCAATACAAGAATGAAAGTAAAGGTGAGTGCGTACATAGATAAAGAAAAGGATAAAGGCAAGGTAAAAATAAAAACAAAAACAAAGATGCGTAAAGATAAAGGCAAAAATGAAGACCAAGGTAAATTTAAACACTTCACTTACATATATGTATATAAGAGCAAAGGTGAAGGGGAATATGTAGATGAAGAAAATGATAAACATAAAAGTAAAGAAAAAGAGGAGGATGCGGATACCGATAAAAGAAAAGATGACGATAGGGGAAGAAAGATTAAATTAAAGGTAATTAAAGAGGAAAGGATATAGAGAGAGACACAAAGACTCAACCTGGGAACCATTTTGTGATTTTAGAGATTTTCGGAATTCACGAGACTTATCGATAAAATAATCGATATTTTTATCGGTTTTGTTATCGATATTTCTATCGATTTAGTTATCGGTATTTTATCGATTTTTTGTTATCGATAGTTATCGATTTTGTTATCGATATTAATAGATTTTGTTGTCGATATTCTCGATTCCTATAGGCAGTTACAAACAGCCTTTATGCGAACAAAGTTCTAATACCATCTGCACAAGTGCGCTCGGGTATAAAACTGAGTTTGAAAACGAAAACTAAGAACAAGGTTGTTATTTATAAAGTGTAATACAAAATTTTTTGATGAAACGAACAAGAAATGAATTGAAGTAAGCTTCACCTTAGTAGTGTGATCCAGGCCAATTTTTTGTGTTTTTTATGGTTTCAAAATTGGTTGGTTTCAGGCTAAGTTCATTTGTCTGATGATCAAAATGTTTTTATAAAACACGTAGTATGTAGAGAAATTGTAAACCCTTTAACTGTAGTATATTTTTTATCTCCATAGCAGGAGTACTTTGTACGTTGTTGGTGTGGAATTTCGACATTAACTGTGCCTCCTACTTGAATACATATGTATGTATATTTTACGAAAAAAATAACCAAAAATGGCCCAAGCTAGAATTTAGGAGTTTCTTAAAAAAAATCTTCCTTTTACAATTTCATAGCACCAGCATAGAGCAAAATCTTGATTGTATGAACGATTGCAATCAGTGCGCTACCACATATGTATGCATATAAATACCTAGAAAACTTTATGCTACAAATACTTCATTAGCGTATGTATGTATATGCGCTCACCTGCATAGAATAATGGCAGCATATTAAAGATGATGATGACCGAGAATAGAGCGCGTGAGAATGACTGGAGATCAGCCAGAGCCACCGTAAATTTCGTACGCATAGAGCAACGCATTGTAGATAGAAAAGGTTTAGTAGTCGTGGTTGCAGCAACACCATTAACAAAGCCAGCAGCAGCGGACGCCACTCCGTCACAAAGCTCGCCGACAGCGCACCTGTTGCAACTACAAATGCTGTGGTGGTTTTTATAATGAAAGATACTTCGTTGTTCGACTGTTGCACATGCAACTGTTGTGGGCTGTAGTAGCAATGGTATTGTTGTAGAAGCTTCAATCTGTTTCGATAACTGAGGCGTTGCATTGTATGAGCAATAGCTGCCGGCAAATAGTTGTGAAAAATGTGCTTTAGAGTCATTCGATTGACTGGCATGTGGTAGTTGTTTTTGTTGTTTGTTGTCATTAACATTTCTGGAAGATTGGCGTAAGCATGAGACAGCGTCAGACGGATTACAATAGCAGCCACACCCGCTAGCTGCTTGGCAGCAAGCGTCCACATTGTACTTTTTCTTGCATTTCGTTTTCCCTGGTTGGCAGCTTTTGGTTTTGCTTTTGTTTTTGTTGTTCTGTGTTTGTTGTGTAATGTGCTCACAACCACCTCTAAACAGTTTACAAGCGCCTGCAGCCACACTACTAGCAATATCGCCATTACCGACAATAGAGATTTGTTGCTGGATATAATATTTTTGTTGTCGTTGCAACTCGCTACCAGTCGCTGCTGCGTTTGACATGTTTGCAAATCCTTTGATTTTTCTCCTTCTACTTTCCGAATGGCATCTTTGGTGCATTCGTTGTTGTTTTTGTTTTTGAGGCCTCTCTCCTGGTATCTCACTGTAACCACTGCAATGTGCTGAACATTCGCTTTTACTTCTGCCTCTTTGCAAACCTTCCACAAAGCGGTGATTTTCAATATCATCTTTGCCTTTGCAATACTTTTGATTGTGCGGCAGCAATGACTTCGCTTCGCTTGAGTTTGGTTGTTTCCTGGCAGCAGTTGCTTTCCATATTGATGGCGATGCGATGAAGTGATATCCCTTTTCACTCCTTTGTAATGACTGCAAATGTAACTGTGCCGGACTCTGTTGTAAGGATTTTCGCAATATCTGGTCGCTCTTAGAATGTTGCTTCTCATTCGTTGTTCCTGTGTTCTGGTGTTTTGTGCCCAATTCGCATTGAATCGAAGAGTACTCGACAACGGTAAGTGAGGGTTGACGATGCGATGACAATAGGCTCGATATTTCTGTTGAGGCGTTGGTTTTTGTTGCTTCTGTTGATGCTGATTTTGCTGATGCCTCGTCTTTAAATTGTTTCCGCTCGTTGGCGAGGATGTATGCCTCTGGCGCTTGTATGCCGGAAGTGTGTTGCACGAAACAATGCTGAACATATGCTGTTGTTGTTGGAAGTGTTTGTGTTGCTGTTGCCTCTGTTTTTGTTGTAGTGTTGCTGTAGTATTGTAATATATCTGCTGAGGCCATGTTGTGCCCTATTCATTCATCGCATCAAACGCGTCGTTAAACCGGAAAGAATGAGACAAGTGAGAGAAACAAGATGAAAAGGATTACAAATAGAGGCATTGAAAAAGCGTGTCTGTTATTTGCATAAAATCATTTAATCCGAAAATATATTTGAAGCGATAGGAGATATAGCACTTCGCGACAGCCGAAACCAGCCCGGACTTTGTTAACATTTTCTGAAAGTATAACCATCCGGTAGTAAAACACTCGATAAATTTTCAAAAGTTACCTCGTATATCTCGGCCTAACTAATTTTCGAAAAAAACAAAATTTAAAATAAATGTTTGAACGAAATTATGGTAAAATTTCATGTGAAATATTTTCGTAGAACATTTTAACTCATTAGCTCACGTCTGAAAGGGTCGTTTTGATCCTTACTTCAAAAAATGCCGCAAAAGCAAATTTGGAAGGTCGTTAGAGGATTGATATATTCTAGATTCTTCTTCGGAAAATTTTACTAGGGATCTTCTCAGGCAAAACCTCATGCCACCAACGTAAAAGCCTCTATAAAATTTGAAAAAAATAAAATCTATGCCAATAAGGAATAACAGCTAAACTAAATTAAAAAAAAATAAAAAAATTTTAAAAAAAGCAAGTTTTTTTCTGCCTCAGCAAACGCCTAATGAAATTTTCCGAAATAAAATTTTCCAGAATTTATCAATGCCCCAACCATTTACCATATATATCTTAAACTTTAATTTCGCTCAGACATTTATTTTAACCATTTTTTCCACATTTTTGAAAACAACTTAGGCCGGGACATGAAATAAAAATACGTGCTAACTTTTGTAAATCCATCGAGTGTTTTATTACGGGATATGAATACTTTCAGAAAATATTAGCAAAACCCGCGCTGGTTTGAACTGTCATACAATTATCGCATACAGAACATATCGTCGTTTAAAGTACAAAACCGCATATCGTCTTTCTTCAAAACCGCATAATTGACACTTTTTGCCAAAAATTGGATTGATACGCGGTTTGCATTTTGTTGATACGCGGTTTTGTACTTTAAATGACGATGATGATATATATTCTCAATGGGTTTAAGAGCCGCACTCAGAAACTGTTATTTAATGAGAAAAACAGGGTTAAAATATAAGGGCTCATTATTTCTGTGCTCGTTTGGAAAAGTAGCTTATGTCGAAAGGCTGGCTTTAGTATAATACGGCATTCCCTTTATTCTTTAAACGACAAAGAATTTTTGGATGAGACTTAACAAGAATATTGACTTGCTAGTATCGGAACTATTTCTTGCACGTTTATTTGCCAAAAGTTTTTCAACGGCTCAGCGTCGGTGAGTCATTCGCAATCGTATGCTGCGAATGCCGATTTATACTAAAGCCAGCCTTTCGACATAAGCTACTTTTCCATACGAACACAGATTTAATGAAAAATTAAAGTATGGCCAAAGTTTTGGCCCTTTTTTTGTGGCATCACTCACATTTTCCTGCCTCAGCAATCCCAATGGCCGAGTGAGCAGAGCAGAGAGATCCGAGATATAATCCCCGTCCAACGGAATTTTCTTTTTCCCCACTTTATTAATTTGTTCATTGAATTTTCTGTTATTTGTTATATGTTATACACTAGCAAATACCCGGCGTGCTTCGCTGCGCCTTAAAAGTACTTTTTTGTTGTTACTCCCTCTCAAACTATTACCATATTATTTATAAAAAAAAAAAAGATCTGAAGAGCTTTATGAAGTTAGATTTTCTAACAAGTTTTCGAAAAATTAAACATTATTTATTTTTTATAATAATGGGTGCTAGTTAATATATTTTCGAAGATATTTACAAAGTAGGTAAAGCATCGATTTTCTCCTGAAAATTTAATTTCTAATCTTATAACTCGAGCCTACATATCGCGAACTATCTTCGAAGATGTATTTATTCGGTAATACGGTATATTTACGTTACTTAACAAGGGGAAATAATTTTTTTTTAATTTGAAAAAAAGTCTACAATTTTTACAAAACAGGTATTAACTAATAATTTTCGATGTAGTGACAGCGTGTAACAAAACAAAAATACTTTGAAGGCGCTGCGAAGTACGCGGTGTGTTTCCTAGTTGAAGACATATCTGGATCAAAGATTTCTCAAATACTTTCCTTTGATACCCATATTGTAATACTTAGCTCATGTTATCGATTTAAAAGAAATACAATTCTTTAAAAAGGTGGCAACCCTACTTCAAAAATATTTTCGGCATAAACTTTCCTAAACTTCTTTAGTTTGATACTCATATTGCAAATTTCATAAATTAAAATTTTCAAACAAAAATATTTTCGGCTGTAAGCCTTCTCAAACTTTCTTTTGAAAGCCATATTCAGTATTCACAGGTGGGCACTCTCCAATTTTGTTAATTTTTATTTTAAGTTAGAACTCTAGCAATACTGGAAACTACATTCAATTCGATGCATTAGTTTTTGAGCGTTGCGCGTACAAACATGCACACAGACAGACAGACAAAAGTTTTAAAGATTGCTGATTTTGCTCGAATAAAAAACACCCATATTAATATAATATAATATATAATAATATAATTGTTTTAAAAAGAAAAAAATTTATTTTTGTATTTCATTTAATTTTTGGATTTATTTCTTTTTTATTCACACTTTTTTCATTTAATATTTATATTTGTTTTAAAAAGGAAAATATTTTTATATTTCATTTAATTTCAAGCAACTACAAAGTTTAATTTATTTTTCTTGAAATATTTAGGTTTTATTGTTTTAAAAAGAAAATTTTTTTTTTACTTTCATTTAATTTTTTGAAAGTTATAATTTTTTAATGTCTTCTTTAATTGTTCTTTCTTCAAAGCAATATTTACCAAAGTGCCTTCTTTTTGTCCTAGATATCTCGGCTTGGGCTGAAGAAGTGACTTATGGCTTTCGAAACGCTACTAGCTCCAGTTTATTTTTGGCAGCATCATAGTTTGAAAAATCAACCATATCGTAAAGAATCATTTCTATCCAACTCATTCCTCATTTCGTAGCTATGCAAGTTATGTCTCCCGACACCCAACATCCGTAGGTATGTATGTATGTATATGTACATACTTTCTATAAAGCTCGATTTATTCTGTACTATTTAGCAAAGGTTAGTTACTCGTTCGGGGTAAACAAATAGAACTATAAAACAGTAATACACAAAAATTTTCAGCTCAGCAAAAACTAAAGGAGTCAAAGTATTTTCTTCTTATTTAATTTAAGGTCTTATGAACAAAATTTTTAGTTTTATCGTGCGGTGCAGAGCCATTATTACTATTCGAAACATAACTGACCGTGGGTAAAGCAAGCGTTTTCCAGCCGAAGTCCAGTCACGTTTAGCGTTTGACTTTGCAATCTATTTGTCGACATGTCAAATCAAAGCCTCAGAGAATACTGAAGCCTTTCAAACGGAATGTCTATGAGAATTAATGGAAGACCTGATAGAAAACATATTTCCCTTTGCCGCAACTAGATATAATTCTTTCTTCAACTATGTATATTGCTCTTCCTCTTCTTCACCACTAATCTTGTTCCATTATTAAGGTGAGGTGGATCAATGTAGCGAAAAAAATAGAAGGCAATCCAATTTTTAAATTAAGGCGAACGTGAGGAGCGATGGAAGTCAATAGTACCAGGGCAATCCACTTAAAAGAAGACAAAAGGCACTCTGGATGGTCAAAAGAGCCAGTATGCCGGCCCCGCAACACCTACTGTCTTCGCGAGGTTGGAAGTAGGCTTCCACAAAAAAAAAAATCTGATCTGATTTACGACAACATCTGACTTATGTAGCAAAGTGTTAAATAAGCTCGGATCTTGTATAAAAAAATATGTCTCTTCATGTGATTAGGGATGTACATACAAGCATAATTCTCGAACACAGGGGCGTATGCGCAACATTTAATAAATCAATTTGCTTCCATTATGATTACGGTGACCATCCGTCCTGTATTATATGGGACAGTCCTCTCTTTTGACCCCTTGTCCTAGTAATTTAGTTATTTTACACTGGATGCCAAATGTTCTGTTATTCTTTTAATGTTCTGTATTTGTCTCGTATTCGGTGTTCCGACGCCTTAACAGCTCATGATGTTGGTATGTGATCGTAATTTTCTTTATAAAAGTTTTTTTTTTCTAATCTGAATACCTGTGTTTCGAATCGGGGAATACATAAAGTGGCCAAAATAGAAATTAGGACTCGACATTTTAGTAAGTTTTGGCTAATTTTCCTTAGTTTATTTAATGTTTATTATTTATTATATGAAAGTAATTTGTGATGATACTATAAGGATACTGTTTTAGGGAAAACAGTGTGGAAAAAATTTGCAAAATTATTTTTTTTGTCCCGTGTGCGGCTCTCATTAATATGGTCACCGTAATTATGATTGTAGATTTCGGTACTTTCGTCTCGAAGTACAAACATACATAAGTGTAAACTTATACTTAAAGGTGTATATAATTGCGACTTGATATGCGAGTATAAGCCAATTACTTTCCTAAAGTTTTAGGGCAATTGGCAACTTTGACGGCAACGGCGCGAATGTGCTTACTACTAGGCGCGAGTTTCGTAAAACTATATTAATAAATTCAAGTAAGTATGAGCAAAACCCACAGGAAAATGGGCCAAGTTTACTTTTCCATTAAAAATTTTGCGTTTAAATAAATATAACCAAATAAAAAGAAAACGCCCGAGATGCTTGCAACGTAATAACTAAATCATAAGCAGTAAATTTTAAGATTTTTACAAATACATATGCAGTTATGTAGAGAGTTTGACTGCTGCTGTATTGTTCTTATTGCTCACTGGTAACAATTTAACATTTTTAAAAATGTATGTAAGTATATTTATGTAAGTTCTGTGGCAGCGACTCTTTGCAGTACATATGTACGTAGATTTTTTTTAATACCAAGCACAGGAAATTATTCTCCTTTTTATTTTCTGTATATCTGAGCATTGCTCTACGTCACTGATGGGCACTGCCTTGCCCGCGGGCAAAGCTCTTTTAAGCTTCCTATATATTTTGTATAGGCGCGTGCAGAGTAAAAGCTCTCTCTGCTCATCGCTGCTCTACGTACATGTGTACTGCAAAGAGTCGTTGCCACAGAACTTTCATAAATATACTTACATACATTTTTAAAAATGTTAAATTGTTACCAAAGCTTTTTATAGCAAAGCTGAAAGTTGCAAAGTTTTTTAAGTATTTCTGAGCATATTTAAAGCTGTCAAGAGCCATAACATTTGAGCCACTTTGAACTGAAAGCTTTAAAAGTTCGCAGTTATAGTTGTAAGCACAATTATTTGTAATCTAGAAACTTTTTAGGTTTGTCAAAAAGCTACATTAGTGTATAGCAGCAAAGTAAAGAACTTAACAGTCTTACAATCAGTGTTAGATAAGTCACGACCCAAACATTATCTGCGGGTAGTGGCGGATTTGTCGTAAAGGCAACATAGAAATGTGCCTAGGGCGGCAAAATTTAGCGGCCGCAAAATTTGCGTTAAAAAAATTATTTTTTTTTATGTTAGCTGCACTGCAAGTAAAATAAATTAATAATAATATAAATTCGAGATCCAATTACGCCATCAGGAAATAAGATAACGCTGTTAGGTAAAAATTCCAAATTAGTATAAAATATTTTTCTTATCGGAAAAGGGCGGCAAATTCTGAATTGCTTATGGGTGACAAATACTCAAATCCGCCACTGTCTTAACTTTTTTAAATTTTCTGTAGATTTTATCAAATAAAATACCTCTTTGAGGTAAAATTTTCGAGTGACGGAAGCTGAACTAGAAACACAAAATCTATGATATCATTTTCGTGATGAAAATTTTACGCAAGTTTTGAATGCCATGGAAACTGACGGATTTTTTTTTTATTCATGCTAGTCCTTGCTAAAGTTCTGTATTTTTATATTGTGTTTCTAACAGTAGACGGAAATTTGCAAAGTTCCGAATAAATTTAAATTTTTTTAATTTTGTGTCTCTAGTTCAGCTTTCGCCATTGGAAAATTATACCTCAAAGAGGTGATATCAATTATTTTGGGATAGCAAATTTAAAATCAAGGAAAATCCAAATAATAATCTAGACGTTTTATTTTTCTCAAATAAATTCCTAAATATGATTCTTCGAATCCGAGCTAAAGCGATAAAGAATGATATATATATATGCTTTGTATATAAAAAAAATTAAAAATTAAAAAACAATCAAATATGAAAAATGATTTAAACTTATCAATTTGGTGCTTGGATAACATCCTCGAAGTTCGTCCTTCTAACTTTATCAGCTTAAAAAATTACCTATTCATCCTTGTGAATGCAAAAAAAATTTGTCTTTTTAAATTCTAAAATTTAATCTTGCATTTGGTACCCATACAAAACCACTGAGGTTTGAATAACTTAGGAAGCCAATTTACTCAAAATCAATACTTGCAACAATGTCTTCACAATAAATATGATTGTTATAGAATTTCGAAAAATGGGCATATATCCATTATTTATTAATTGAGTCAGACGAGAAGACAATGTTACTCATACGCCATGTATGTATGTACATTCTAATATTTTCCGTGAAAAATGGTAGATCCAAGATGGATCCGCTCTTTTGAATTTTTAAAAACTAATTACAGATTCGTAATCACTGACGTTAAGAGCCCCCGACCGTACAGTTTTAAGCAAATCTAGTCGATTTAATTTTTATAGCCACCACATTGGGTCCGTCAGTTTGAGAGTTTGCATTCAAGCTTCAGATTCGTATTAATAGACTTTAGAAACCCTCGAGCAAAACGGAACAAGCGAGTCGAATGGATCCGCCATTTCACATTATTTAATTCAAACTCCAGATTCGTAATACATAAAAAACCGCCGCTACCTTTTCTTTCGTAATGTTGGGTTCTCCAGAGGCACAGAAGTGGAAAAGTGAAATCTAATTTACAGTTAGCTTAGGCGTCATAGTTGGGACGCCATATTGAATTTTTCAAAAGGCCACACTGTTTCCAAGGGAGGCATTACTGTACCAATGTTGGCCTTCGCACTCATCCACGTCAAAACGCATGCGGCTCTGCCCAAAAATGTTGGAGAGTTATTATCAAGGAACGGATTTTATGGAAATTGCCTTTTTTCTGCTAAAGAGATAGAGTATATTCGATTAAGAATGTTCACGATTTAGCTTTCCCTGATTCCATATATACATACACATTTGATGTTGCCTTTTTTTGCCTTTTTTAAGATATTTGCCTTTTTTGCCTTTTCTACCTTAAAAAAAGGTATTATAGCATTTAGATTTTACACATGCCCTTGCGGCTTATAGAAGCGCAGGGATCTCTTGCCAAATTGGTTTTGGAAAAATTCAAAGCCGTTTTCTCAGCTAAAGTAGGCTTGGAGACAATAAGGGGTGTGGATAAAATTGTAAAGGGCGAGGAAAACGCCCTTATTCCTGATAATATGAACGTTTCAAACGTTCCATATTTAAATTGGGCTCCACTTGTATCAACTTACGTCGAGCACACATTTAGTACATTCAAGGCTTTTCTTCGCGAAAATCGAATGAAAATGCTGCCAGAAAACTTCAAAATGCATCTTGTGGTTCAATGTTACTACAACTATATAGATTAAAGTTTTATGAGTTAGAAACTCAAAAGGATAAAATAGTCAAAGATTCAAAGTACAAACTTTTCATATAATGAAACTAGTTCATAGTTTTTCTCTTTTTACTTGTAATATAAACATTTCTAAAATAAATGTATTTTTTGATTGTTCTTCGTATTTTCTGTCTTTTTTTTAGTGCCTTATTTTGCTTTTTTTTCAATACCTAGTGCCTTTTCCTGCCTTTTTTGCTATTTTATTTTGCCTTTTCCAGCCTATTTCGTTATTTTATTTTGCCTTTTTTATAGGTTTTTAGGTCCTAAAAATCCGTTCCCTGGTTATTATTATTTTTAATATGTGAAAAGTTAGGTATTTTTTATGTTGAATCAAAAGCAATGTGGCGATTATAAAAAAAATACCAATTCGGTATTAAATCACTATTGTAATATATGGACTTGGGCAATGTTTTCTCTGAGCAGGTTGGCGCGCCATGCCAAATAACCTATGCCACAAACGATATTGGCCACCTTAGAGCTACAATTTAACGTCGTTATTCGAACACTCCATTAACGATTCAGACCATTAAGGCGAATATGGAGCAACCTATTCGCGAGATAGAGCCATAAACCGTCACCCCTAGATCTTGGAAAACTGAGTTAACAGGATGCGCTACTGCGAGGTCAGCCAAGGTAGCCAAATTAATGAAATCGTATTCCATAAATAATGGTAATGTTTGTTCTTTCGGCTAAACCATTCGAATACCGAAAAAATTGATGTTTGTGCATTTTTTTTTTCATATTTACAAATACTAAATATGTATGTATGTATGTGCACTTTCAAAATATGAAGTGGTTAGAATTTCATATAAAAAATATCTATACATAATATAAAGTAAAGTCGAGATTCTTTGTACGCCGTAATCTCTAAAACTAAATACTAAACGGATTATGACGAGATTTTCTCTAATATACTCTGTATCGACAGGAGAGGGTTCTTTTTTTTATTTAAAATTTTAATAGGGTTGCCACCTGTCTAAAAAACTATAAGATCCGCACCGCTCGTTGGATTACAAAAAATTAGTTGTCAAATCTATAGAAAATCACAAATGTCTTATTTTTTTAATAGGATTGCCATCTCTTAAGAAAATTACTATATTCAATACTAATGAGCGTAGGTGTCAGTTCTGCACCGTCACTGTCAAATGAAAAGACTTAGCCCCTAGATGTATAATAATGTATTATTTTTCTGAGTAAGGTTGCCACCTGTTTAAAAACTATAAGATCTTCACCGTTCGTTGGATAAAAAAATTAGATACCAAAATGAGAGTGCGTGGCCTTCGCATGTACAACAACTTTAATTTTTTTGAGTAGGGTTGCTACCTATTTAAAATGACTATCTTATCCTTTAGTTTAAAGAAAACCCAAGATTTTTTGACCATGCTAATCTCGAAAGCTACTGAACGGATTTGGATGAGATTTTGTTTTATATATTCTGTATCGGTAGGGGTATTATTTTTAGTGATTAGCATTTCTATAGGGTTGCCACCTGTCTAAAAACTTATAAGATCCTTGCGTTGAATTAGTGGGGTTGCCACCTATTTAAAAATAACCACATTTTTATTAATTAAATACATGAGATTTTCACAGTTCGTACAACTAAAAAAAAACAAGTGAAAGGATACGGTCTTCAGATGTGGAATGCTTTAATTTTTTTAGTGGGGCTGCCACCTATTTAAAAATTACAACCTTACATATAATACGTGAAGGCATTTTTTATTAACTACATCAGATTTGCGCAGTTCATTCATTAAAAAAAAAAATAGGACTCAAAGGAAAGGGCTTGGCGTTCAGAGTAATAAGGTTTTATATTTTCGAAGCGGGTTGCCACCTGTACAAAAAATCATAAGACGTGAGCAGTTCGCTGGACTAAATAGTGAGTCGTTGACCTGCAGAGGGGGATCTGACATTTTCTTTTGGTAATTAAGATTAAAGTTGATTACTTATTGTAAATTCTGGGTAAATGCATTTGAAATAAATCATTGCCTAAACGAATGCAGGTTAATTAACTAATTCAAAGAATGTTTACTCTTTGCCACCAACTAAACACTATTTTTAACTATACAAATATGGGTATAACTTATATTTAAAAAAAATGCCACTTAAACCCTTATGATTCGAACCCCTTCAATTATAAGATCCACATCGTTCATTGCATTAACATCAAATCATAAGATGTGAAATGAAAGGGCTTGGCCATTAGGTGTGCAATAAGGCTGTATTTTTTAATAGGGTTGCCACCTGCTGTGTATATGTACTTACTTATGTACACATTCAGCGCATGGCGAAGCCTCGCGAGTACGAGGCTGGCTAGTATTATATATTTTGATATAAACTTATGTCAGCCTTTATCAGTTTTGTGCTGAAAAGTTACACTAAAAATGACAAGAGTTGTCAGAAATTTCTTTAAAAATAGATTATACTCCTAACCTGCCTAACACATTTATATGACCTTTATAATAGTATTTTTATGAGCATAAGAACTCTATTATGCTTTCTGTAATGGGGGAAATTACTTCCATTTAATAATATTGGCAATGAAAATTGGTTAGGTTTTGTGAAATAAATTTTTTTAATTAACAATACGATTTTAACGCTTTTCGCCTGACGAATGTGAGTCATAAAATAGACCAAACTTTTTTGGCTACACTTGGATATGTAGAACAAATTTGTTTTTGTATAAAACGTGAAGTAAGTAATGTACGTATGTAAAGAAGTAACAAAATAGAGTGCAACCAAAGAAGACACAATCAAATTAGCCACCCACCGGAAATGGATCTCCACCAGCTGACCGACCCTAATAACTATAAGCGCTTTTTTGGCCAGATCATATGATTGTCAATTATCCTGCAGGAAACATTGACATTCGCAACAAGGAGAAGTTTTAAGTTCCAGTAGGCATGTGATTTGTTTATTTTTCAACAGCCAGTGGCGATGAGTTGTAAACGTAACGATTACTGCCGGCACTCGTTATGTCTCTATCGGTTAATCGCATCAACGATGCAAATGAGAGCCGTTCATCAGAGTTCGTTGTTAATTATTTAACTTGGACACAAGCGACAGTACAGAACTAAACTTGTTAAACTTTACGTATACGCGGCGTATTCGTATACATATGTACTGTGTGCGTATACTACATATGTGCATACATACATACGCAGCAGCAATTGGGTCAACTGTTTACTTTTCCGCAAGTATATATGTGTACGTACGTATATATTTCACTGCATTTAGCAGAGGTCGATGTTTTTATTGCTGGGTTGGTTATAGGCTTAGTTAATTTACGTTTGCGTGCCAGCATGCAATTGCCATCATGGCGGCGAAATCGTATTGAATTTGTTATGCTTGGCAAGCAACAAGATTGACTGAAATGTATGTATGTACCAGGGATGCCAACTCAGTGAGAGATCCTCCATTTTGGTGGAAATTTTCTGTTATCAAAATTTCTTATATCAGTTTGCAGCTCTCAAGAAAAATATGCTCGTATATTTATTTCCTTAAGAAAAATATGCAGCTAAAGCAGAGTACTTTTTTCAAGCAACAGAAGTAATGAAAACTACTTTTTTCTTCATCTGTAATGCCGAGTTTCCATTAGGCATTGAAATGGCAAAAAAATATAAAAAATATGCCATGTGGAAATGAACTTAGTGACAATTTTTTTAATATAATACACTTTTTGCCAGTTTCGCCATTTAAAGCCTAGTGGAAATCTAGCATTAAAACAACTTAAAATATAAAAAAGAGAATGCCGAAACGTGTATTTGAGAGTCAACAGCTTTCATCGAAGCTGGGTACCTAAATTTACTGAGTTGCATACCCTTTAATTTTAAAGTCCTCGGAAGATCCTTTCAAGGACTATGAAACTGCACAATAATGCTCTATAATCGACTTCTGGGAGAACGATTGTATCCTTAGAACAATTTTCCGCATTCCATTTTTTATACCCGAGCGCACTTGGGCACAAGGGTATTATAACTTTGTTCACATAACTACGCCCACTTTCAACGGTACTTTCGAAAAATGAAATAACTACGATTTCTTATATATATATAGGCAATCATGTTTACGGCTAAACCATACTTTCAAGGTATAAATAAATATATATCATTAGAAAGATATTTTGATGCTGATGTGCAGACAATTTCTAAATTTCAAATAAGTTTAACATAAAGCGAAAAAATCAATTCAAAAGTGACACCAATACCAATGCCATAGATGTAAATGGTTGGGCCGGAAAGGCCTCCAAAATGTATGCTTTTTTTTTGGATCTTGGGCGGGGTTCCGCCCACTTCTGACCAGAAATATGTAGCTCGGTAACCGATTCATCAATTTCTACAAAACTCGGTGCACTTAATATCCTTGGTACAAGAAAGCAATGCGTTGAAAATGATTCAAATCGGACTAATTAAAACTACACTCGATTTCCGTATAACTATAAGTTTCAGATACACGAAAACTCCGATATTTCAATAACTGAGGACGCTAATTTACTCCAAGTTAATAGTTACAATAATCTCTTAACAATAAACATATAAGACTGCTGTATACTTTTGGAAATTGGGCGCGGCACCGCCCACTTTATGATTACAAAGGTGTATCTCGGTAACCACTTTATCAATTTCCACCAAACAATTTCAATTATATCATTACGTTTGAAATTGGGAAAAACACCCCTGCTTATCATGCAAATGTAGTTTAGAGAAAGTTGAGACGATGATATTTGATACTTGCGCCGGGTATATAATGTTTGGTTTCGCTCGAACTTATACTTCTTTATTTGTTAATTTTTGAGTTATTTATTTAATTGAAATTGAAAGGCATCAAAACTTTATTAACAAAAATTTTTGCACAATTCGTCAGCTATTCGCAATCAAGAGCCGGTCTAAAAGGACGAAGTGCATATCTGAACTCGTCGACCTAAATATGTTCTAGCAAAACGAGTTCCGTTCTTATCTTTTTCTGAAAAAGTTTTTTGTGGACTTTTGGTAACTGAGTATAACTAATTATTTCTCGAAAATTGTCCCAAGATAATTGTAATTAGCAATTTTTATCCTATAAATCCGTAATTATGTTTAAGTTTCGCGTTTTATTTAATTACTGAGTAGAAAATCACATAAAATAATTTTGACCGTTTTACTATACTCCTCTGTGCGGCATTTAGGTGCAGAACAGTCCGGACTATTGCTGATTCAGGTACCGTTGTCTTGGACTAAACGCTGCATACCTAGAAAAATACACTGGCGTATATTATGGTAAATGGTTAATGGTTCACAAAATGGCGCTCTCAAAGTTTGATGATAATTGATTTAATCTTAGCATATACTTGTTTAAAAATTATAATTAATATAATGGTCTAAATTTTGTAGACTAAATAAATAAATATATAGCCTTCTGTCGAAAGAGGGAATTGTGTAACCATCACCTGATTTCCAGGGAAATGAGACGCCAAAATAACTGAAAAAGGATCCCTCTTCGTCGACGTAAAGTGACCATCAATGCTCTTTAATGAACCCAGCTTGGCGGTTTGGTCTTTTTTAAGAAATTTTTACCAGTCCAGCTGCTTCAGTTAGCTTCTTATAATCCTTTTGTGTGCAGTGGTAGCATTTCCAGTACACATCAGCATTTGATTTAAGGGCCCTGTTAAAAAGTTTAAAAGTGTCTTCGAATTACTCCTCAACTTCTGACGCCCCTATTCCATTAGAGGTAGAGGTCAGGATTGCCCCTAGGCGGAATAAGTGACTTCTGAAGTTTCTCCCTAAAAGAGAGCCCTTATATTTCGCATTAGCACAGATTACCACCACCAAGTCGAAATTAAATTTGGCTGTGGTGTGAAATCAAATCGTTTTAGGACTCTCCGGTTTTAAATTGTTCATCCCATCCGTAAATTCGATAGAGTTAAACCAATATTTTCGTGCAAAGTAGGAAAACCATCGAGTAAACTAGAACAAAAGTTAGAAGGAATCTCTATGACTTTTCTTTGAAAAGAAAGCCTGCGCATTTTTATTGGGATTATATTTTCTATGACATCAAGAAGTAACTCGCTCAATTTTTGCAAATTACACTCTAAAAAGGGTTAACATGAAATGTTTAAAATTGAAAACATTCTCCATGTGGAAATTAGCACGCGTTAAAAGAGGAAAGTGGTTATTTCTCTTAATATGCGTAAATTTTAATAAACATTTCTTAGAGCATACCTAATTAAAGGCTTTAATTAAAAAAAAACAAGTCTACTCTGACTTTTCCTTGACAGTTTACAGCTCTCGGCTACGGCAGTCGTCTATAACTTTCAAAAGATATTCTTATAAATAAAATCAATAAGAATTTTCACATCAAGACTTTTTTCGTCTATTTTACCCCTTAGACTAGACAATCTGAATTTGTTGGTATATAGGTCATATTTTTCTTTTTGTGCCTTCTAAAAGTAACACGTGGATTAGATGCCGATTTTAAGCCCTAAAAATAAGATATACTCAAAAAACTGATAGCCTAACTATTTGACTACAATGTAAAAAATTTTGGTTTAATTTTAAACTTTTTGGACTACATATATGACCAAACTAAATTCAGTTTCAAATACAAACCTTCCAAGTTTAAAAAAAGACAGCACATATGTTGGGTTTAGAATTTAAACAGTTCGGTTTAAATTTGAAACCCAAACATTTTCATAATTAAGAATAAAAAAAAAAATCTTAAATTTCATGCTCCGTCTGATGCGGATTGAACCCGGACAGCCTTGGTAGCAACAAATTGTATCAAGCATCTTTGCACACTCAGCTACAGCCACGCATGTAAATGTGCTTTCATATGTTGAGTTTGAATCAACATCACATTTCGCTGTGTGCAAACATTTACTATTTCGGTTTAGATTTTAAACCAAATTTTCTATATATGAAACCTAGGAACTAGAATTAAAACATTTTAGTTTGATTTTTAAACCACGAACTTCTTGGACTAAAATTTAAACCACAATATATTAAAAATTGCTTAAAACTATTGACTGGTTTAAAAAGTAGACTACAAAAGATTAAAAAAGGCAGTAGTCCCAGCGCGGTTTAAAAATTAAACCCAAATTTTTGACCGTGTACTTGCTTATTAAAATTTTAATCAATTATCACACCATTCGTACCACATTTCGTTTTCCGGCAAACTGGAAACCATATCATAAATTTTATTAGCCAAACCAAATGAGACCACCAGTCTTATAAATAGTACATAATTTTTCCCCAAAGTATTTATATTCAATTTTCCACCGCAAATTCACATTTTAAGACCGCAAAGTTTCCCTACCCTTAATTGTATATCATGGTAAAAAATTAATTTCCTGAAATGAAAGAGCCAAACGAAAAATCTGAACGGCTTTTTGTATGCATGGAAAGAATATCATTTGTAGCTTAATCACGCATACACATGCATTAATATTTATGCACAATGCAAAAGGCAACCAACATCACAGTACCGCATATCGGCGCTCCTTAACGCATTGCAACGGCCAACATTTGCCTGCTTTGCGCCAACTATGTATGCCCTTCTTCCTTCTCTTCATTTATCTTGGTCTGTATTGCTTTGTGCAGCATGCCAGTGTACTTTTATTTTATGCCTTGGCTGGCGGGCAGTAAGAGCATCAACACAGACACTTTAAGGCATAGATGGGCACACGAATACAGTCTCATTTTGTCATGGTATTCGTGAATCGCGCTGAGTAACAGTTGCCACTTTTCTATATTGTACAAAAGCGCGTCGTTTTTTGCGCGTGTTAGAAAACGCTCTTACAAATTTATATTTAATTTGTATTATGAACATGAAACGAAAATAATAAAATATAATAAAAAAATAATGAAGAAATAATTTCAAATAATGAATTATGAAATTAATTTTTATAAGTACGTGCATGAAAAGTTTTTTAATTTAATTTCATTAAACTAATGTTTTAAAAAATGATAGTTTATTCAACAACAAAATTCACGAATTTAAAATTTCTAAACTGTGCAAAAAACTCAGTATTCAATAAAGTATACTAAATATATTAAATTGTCGTATCGTACATACTTATATACATAAAACCCATTACAAAAAACTTTAAATTGGTTTACACAGTTCGGCAGTTTGACTTTTTTACCATGACAAATAATGTCGCCTTATATTAAAAGTACGATTCCAAGTAGTCGTATTACCACATAACAAGCATTGGGCGTTATTGGCTTTTCTTAAAACCAAAAACTGTAATTGGTACTCATACGCAGCCATTTTGGGCATTGTTACATATATAGGTGGCAACAACGCGCTAAAATTACGAATAAAAATATTCAACGGCGAAGCGTGGTGTTACTCTCATGAAAACTGAAAGCAGACTGAATTGAAATTCGCTGCGTCGTTTCTGTATACGTATAAGCGCTGCGACGCAGACGCTACTCGCGAGTAGCGTTTTGCCCATCATTGCTTTAAGGCCTTTATATATTCATATGGATGTGGAGAGTTTCTACACTTTTGGCGTTGTTACCAACAGCAGAACACCAACAAGGGCCTTATAGACCATTGCATTGCCGGTTGCACTGCATAAATCAGCGGTAGCAACGTGACAGAAACCTCGAGCAAAAAACCAAATAGCAAAAGTAGAGCATATGAAGGGGAAAGTAAGAGAGAGGTATACAAAATGTTACAAAATCATATCAGTATACTAAGTAAGTGTGTGTGGAGTGAGAGATTTTTCGCCACTGTTGCCAGTTGGCTCCACCAAAGTTTCATTGTTCTGCTTTTGGCATTATGCCTGCTCTAGTGCCTTGTGAGCTACATTTGCGCCTGAACCACAGCCCAAACCAGAGAAGTATATTTATGTTATGCTTACTTATTTGGTCTTTTTCGACAAAAGCAGAAAATATTCCCCAAATTAAGTTTACCAAAATTAAATTGAAGATTGTTTTCCGTTTTTTTTTTTTTACTTAAAAGGAGGAATTTTAATAAAATATAAGAAATTAAAATTAGAGAATATATCCGATATATGATTTTCTTTGCATTCTACATCTATCCACTCGTCGTTCATTTTCAGTCACTCTTGAACGTCAATTGGATATAACAATCCGACCAGAGATAGGCACGGGACTGAATATTCACTCACGATCTCGTCCATCCCGAAATTTAATTTTTAAGTCCCGAACCCCCCACTCCGACGTTCTTGAGAATTGTACCGCGTGTCTCGAAATCTGTTACTAAGATTAATTCACTTGTCTTTAAATTAATTTGAAATTATAAGAAAAAAATATTGAAAGATCTGGCATATTGCATTTTTTTTGCTTGGCTGTTCGTTTTCGTCTCGATAAAACATAAAAAAGTGCTTTTTAAGACCTTCCCGATACCGTTCATCCCGGCCTTTTTGAAATTAGTACAGTGGGCCGCGCGAGTCCCGATATAACGCGCACAACTCTATATTGAACTATTTTCATTTCGCTCGCTCGCTGGTCACCATTATACTTTGCTCGTTCATTTGATAGGCTTCGACGACTTACGTGTTTTATTAATCTAAATTTGTAAATTGTTGCGTTATTCTTATAAAGTCGTTTCGTAATATTTACCTTGATTTCAAATTTTTAGTCTTAGCTTTTTAGACCAGTGACAGCACTCTTTGAAAATTTTTCTAAATCAAAGGTTTCTTAAATGGCTTTCGTTTGATATCAAAATTGTTATATTAAATTTAGCTTATAAATTTCATCTAATAACATTTTTCAAACAGGTGGCAACTATTTTTAAAATATTTTTCAAATTAAGCTCTTTAAAAATATTTTCCAAATTAAGTTTTCTTAAGCCTCTTTGGCTTAATACCGAAATTGTTACATTTCTTTTATTGTATCTATTTACTTAACAAAACATTTCAAACAGTTGGCCACTCTATATTTTTATGTTTTGAAACGTCCGGAGTGTATAGCGAAAAAATATAAAGGAATTATTTTAATCGAACTTAAAAATTGTATATACATACCGTCCCGGAATAAAGCAAACAGCGACAAAAACTATACAGGTTTACAAAAAAAAAAGTGTATGCATATTAAACCAAACCCATATATCCCATGTTATTCGAAGTCCGTTAGTCTCCACCACGTCAGGTTCGTGGCCATTTGAAGATCAAGTAGGGAAAAATTCATTGAATAAACCTGAAAATTCAATAAAATTCATCGGAATTTGACCTTGGCATGGCCTCCAGATGACCTTGAGGAATCAAGGGACCTCCATACTCGGTTTCAGTCACAAAAAAAAACATTTTTTTTTTTTAATTTTTATTGAATAAATTTTATGTCCTATTTGACCTTCAAATGGCCTCGAAGCTGATATTATGGAGGTTAACGGACCTCGGATTCGGGTTCAGCGAATGTAAAACCTTATGTATATGAATTTTCAATGAATTTTTCCCTACTTGACCTTCAACTGACCACGAACCTGACGTGGTGGAGACCAACGGACTTCGGATTCGCATTCAGCGTGTCGAATAACATAGGGATATATAGGTGTGGTTTAATATGCATAAGCTTTTTTTTTTGTAAACCTGTGTTATCCAAATGAAAAAGTACTTGGAAACAAATTACTTTGAAAAAGTAAGTGTGTCTGGACCACACTGCATAAGTGAAACTTACGTCACATATCTAATTTTTCTCATAACATTTGCTTAAGGTTATATTTTATCTTTTTTTCTATCTAGATCCCTACCTCTACCATTTTAGTTAGATTATTTTGTTTTCCTTTATCTTTATTTTTATCTTTATACTCTATCGTTCTTACAAAAGTAAAGTGTTTAAATTTACCTTGATCTTCACCTTTGTTTTTTTCTTTTCGGTGACGTGATAAGATGCAATGTGATGTGATTTCATGTGATGTTATCTGATAGATGTTCTGTCATATGATGTAACAACATGTGTATCCATAACAAAATAGTAACATCAATAAAAACATCGATAACAAAATCGATAAAATTATCGATAACGATTTCGATGAAAAATATGTGTACAATTTTTTTTTTAAATATCTATAACAAAATCGATAAAAAAAATCGCTAAAAAATCTATGATAGAAATATCGATAACAAGAATACTGAAAATCCGAAATAGTTCCCAAGGTTGAGTCTCTCTGTCTCTATCCATATCTTTTTCTTTATAATTACCTTTATTTTAATCCTTCTTCCTCCATCTTCGTCTTTACTTTTATCGGTATCCTCATCCTCTCTTATTCTTTAATTTTTTATTAGAACATTTTTGTTAAATTAATACCATCTGCATAAATATGTTTAAGAAGCACTTGATTTCGTCCCAACCATTTCCGTGTGCAATTTCCGTTGAATTTGCCAATTTACTCCCAACCAACCAACCGCCATTAAAGAAGTTTCACTTCAAAAATTCACTTGCTTTCAAGAAAAAGGGAGGAATTTCAATTACATGTAGTTAATAAAAAAGTACTCATTAAATTGCTTTTAAAGTAGTTGAATATCCTACAGGGTAATTGACAATAGGTTTCGAACAAAATGTGCAAATTTTCAACGTTGCGCCCTCTGGTGGAAGTTTTAGGAAAAAGGTAAGTGCAGAAATAGATTCCTCTTACCAAAAATCCTTTCGGGCATGTTTTATACAAAATTTAAGCACTTCTTTACGGCACTACAGAAAATGCCAGACTACACGTAGAATTCTTATGTGATATACCCACTTAAAGTGTTCTTACACGATATGTATTTCCATCTGTAAAGGTAATTGTTTCGATACACATGTATGTAACTGCATCTGCCTGTCAAATTCAGAGTATTTAATTAACTGTTAAAAACTACAGAAACAAGTCTAATTTGCCTTTGCACGATATGTTGGCATTTCCATATGTAAAAAGTGGTACGTACACATGCAAATACACATATATCGTGTAAGAACACTTTTAGTCGAAAAAATCTCCCATATAAATTGACCCGCCCTAATGTTTATGTACATTTAACTAAATATTCTAACGTAATATGTCATCAGCCGAACCTACTGAAAACACATAGTACTCCCACTAGCTTTGTCAGCTTTGTAGCTCTTTAAGTTTTCCTTTTCTCTTACGTTCATAGTTGACCTCTCAGCCACATACTTTGAAAGAACTATGCAATGTACGATATTTAGCGCTTTTCCATTGTCAAAAGTACAAAACTAATTTGCCACTTCTAATTACTTAGCCTGGTAAAGTGCACAATGTACCACTTTTCTGAATATTTGGTATTCCTATTTTTTCAAGAAATTTCTCATTTGCTGGAAAAACCGTACAATACAAATAATCACATATGTACATACATATACTACAAACACGGATTTAAAGCGTTGGTTCGTGGTTTTCTCCAGTTATCGGGCATGTTCTGAAATTTCTACGATTTGAAATCGGTACGATTTAGGAAATATTTTCATAGATTTTCGATCGAAAAATTCAGAACTTTGTATTGTAACAGCTGATTTAGCATTGCCGGTGTTTCTTTCGTAGTTTTTCTCTATAAAATATTCGATATTTTCGTGAAAATGTACCAATCTCAAATCAAGCGATTTAGGGAATACGCCTGTCAACTAAAAAACTAAAACAATTGTGATCTACACAAATATTTAACCCAGATGATAAAACTGTTATCAATCTTCAACTTGACTCTCTACTCTTGGCAAAGAGTGATTCAATCACTGTTATTGTTTTCTAGTTAAAGATGCGGAACAAAATGAAAGAGTAAAATTTAATATTTTCCTATTTGACATAATGCATAAGTATCGCTAATATTTGTTACAGAGCATTAACGAAAAGCTGGCGATTATATTATTTTTTTTTGTTTTGTGAATTATGATATTCTTCCAGCCAACTAAAAATATGCTGCCGTTAAATTTTTCAGCTGCAGTAGCTTTGGCATGGCTTGTATACAGAATAGAGTAAGTGTAATTTACGCATTAATTATCCACACATTATACGCACTTATGTAGTTAAATGGCTTCTGAAACAAAAATTGCCGCACATTTGGTTATGTGCTGAAAGTTTCTTGGTTTTTAAATTATTTTGTTAAACACTAATTGGTCTTTTTAACATTTATAAATTATACAGAAAGCCAGATGTGACATGAAGCACTATGGAATTTTAAAATAAATTAAATAAACAAGTCTAGCGAAGCTACTATTCTGCTGCCTTTCTTGAGCGTGTTGAATTTTACCTTACTTTGTATAAAGAATCACAAATAAAAAAACATATGAAATTGCTTGCATCTGAAGGAGCCTTGAATGAACAAATGTAGTACGAAATCGACTAAATTTTTTTGGTAAAATTAGAACCTTTCTCTGCTTTCTTTCAACTACATACACGTATACTACAACAGTCTACTAATCGAACATTTGGACATTGGGCGAGTTTGTGAGTGAGTATGGCTTTTAATCTTTCGCGCTAAAACGGCAACACGTATTGCAAAGCAATTTGTCGCACTGGTAGTAAAGTAAAAAACCAATTAATTAATAAGTTTAATAAAATGGTACAATAATCTTTAGATATTCAAAACCATTTTAATTTGCAAGTTAGGTTAAGTTATCAAACGACAGAGGTTTAAAAAGCTTTTATTTATATCAAGAGGGTTGCCACATATATAGAAATTCTGAGTCAATACAGTTAGCAAGTTAAACCAAATGTTTTAATAAGGGTTACAAAGGAAAGAGATTTTTGTAAAACTTATTTGGAAAATATTTTAGGGTAGGGTTGCCAACTGGTTTTTAATTCAATATCAATTTATTTGGCAAGGAAAATTTAAAATTTTAATAAAAATATCATTATAAATATTTAAATTTATAACATACTTTCAAAGAGGGTTGCCATCAGTTTAAAAATTTTACTTCAATTCAATTAGAGGTTATAGGAAATATTCAAATATGGTGTCTCCAAATATTTTTGATGAGGGTTGCTACTTCTTTTGTAAATCAAATTTAACTTAGCTAATTAGTCAATTGAAATAATACATCGAGGTGAGTATTTACGATAAATTTTTACACCACATTGTTTTGAAGGCATTTTATAACAGGGATGTTACATTCCCAAAATTTATGTACATACATTCTTCCCCGTAAATTTAACTAAAATATAAAACTTAGGCATGGACACGAAACTAAAATCGTATTCCTAACGCGAACAAATATTCATTCGATTTATAAAGTTACTTTTCCCAAATTCGAAATATGCAACAAATCTTAAAATGTTCGAAATTTTTAGCAGCTACCTTTCACACAGTTTTTTATAAGTTGTAATATTTTGAAACTGTGGTGAAAAATGTTGCTAGCAGAATGTTGCCAACATGTTTTGAGCCTTTTCACCTAGTGACAAGAGTGCAACTTTGTCGTGAGGAATTTCATGCGTATTTCACAGCAAAAAATTGTATGGTTTTTTTTCGTGTGAATTTGGATCAAAGTACTAGATATGCTTGAAACTATGATTTGTTTTATTAACATTATAACCGTTACGCTCGCTGCTTAAAAGGACTCAAATATTTGGCAAAACAAAATACCTTTTAAATATCAGAGCAAGCAAATGAGTGCAAAATTGAAAATAAAAATTACAATATATAAATGTTTTTGTAAACTTACCATATCGTCTGCATTAGAGCGTTTGGGTCCAACACTTCCTAAGCACAGTTTTAAAGAAGCTGAAAAATTAAATACAAAAATATGTTATTATAAGACAACATTATTTAATCTAAAAGTTGTGGAACATTTTTGATCACTCATGTAAATTTTAAAGTATTGTAAACATTGTGATTTTCATTACTCGGATCTTCTTCATAAAGTTAAATATTGGCATCATATGTATTTACGAGTACTACACCTTTGGGTTCTAGCCTCAAAAATCACTGGTATGAATTACACTTAAGCTCACAGCGTAAAATATGTATAAAGGTAATTTTAACTATTCTTGCTTGCTATGCGCATAATTGATTTAAATTAAAACTAAAATTTTTGCTTTCAAAGCTGCCCTTTTCCTTCATCCATCCGCCACAACAAGGCCACAAGTAACACTTTCACTATTAAAGGAAGTGCATTCTACAGAAGTTTATTGCTGTTGTTGTTCGCTTTGCTATGGTTATTCTTGTTGCATTAGCAAAATTGTCGGCACAAAGTCGTCGTCGACGTACTCGTGAAATTCCCTAAACGTTGTTAGCCAAGCATATAATAAACACATCTCCACCGACAACGACACCGCGCACGTCCACAGACCCACAAACCCCCCAACCCACAAACCCCCAAAAATCTTCTGTTTCACCTGGATTTTGTTTAGTTTTTGAAGAGCGTACGCTAGAAAGGATATTAAACAGCCATTATCCTTTTACCAAGCGCTGCTCACAAAAACAAAGTAGGTAAAAAAAACACCGCTAAGTTGTTTTGCTTGAAAGTTTTCACAAAGAGTTCAGCTGCATTTATTGCCCAAGGAGACAAAAAGTTTAAATGTGTGTGTGCATAATGTGAAAGAAGCAGTGGGTAAAGCGAGCAGTTAGTGGAATGAGGGAAAAGAAAGCGGGAATGTTACACAAAGTACTAAAGTACGTACATGCAAATATATGCAGTTGGGGCCGACTTATACGAAAGTCTGTAAGAAAGTTAGGCATGCGGCATTTTATCTTGCTCACTCACCGCCTTTACAACGCTGTGCCATAGATATTTTAGTAATGGGATCCTTGTGTAAATGCATATTTACATACATATATTCCTTTGTATGCACATAAATATATTGAGCTAACTAAAAGCAGTGCAAGCATTTGATATTCAGCAATCTTTCTATAGTTGTAGACTTGTATACACAGTGCAACGCTGAAGTGCATCTTCATCTACAAAATTTTTTATACACACTTTTGCGTCTTTATTTGAGATTTAGCAAAGTTATCGGCGCAAATTCAGCTCTCTTTAATTAGATTTTTAAAGGTCTTATAAAAATCTGCAATTAATTACACAGGTCAACTCCCATAGCATATGCCATGCGACTCTTAAGTATGGAGTAGATTCTGTAAAATGAATTTATTCAATGCTCGCACAGAGGGCAATTACGATTCAGGCAGAGGTGAGGTTCATAGTGATTTGGAAAAATTAGGGGAATCATCGCAGAAAAATTAAATTTGGTGTGCTGTTTCAGAATATGTAAAGTAAGAAAAATTCGAAGTTTCGGCAACATCTGTGCAAGGACATGGCTACCTTCCAAACATACTTAATTTTTTAAGTTTAATTTTTGTTACAATTATAAGCAGAATAACGCCAAAAATTGGTAGCTGTCTGTAAATTTATTTCCTTAAGCTATTTGGCAAATTTCGTTTTGTTCTGCGCACGACATGACTAACTCCCATATATCCTTTTTCTCAACAACTAGTTTTTAGCTACATTTATTTGTGATCATAATGTACTACGCATTTTAATTCTTTGGCAAATTTTATTTTATTTGGTATCAGGAAATGACACCCTTATAAAGTTTAGTTATTGAAAAAATATGTATATTTTTTCTTTAAAAATGATCATAAATAAAATTGTTTCTAAATTTGCTCAATAAATAAGATAACTTATTTCAAATTTAATTTACAATGTTGTCTTTTAAAATGTTTATCTCAATTTCTATAAACTCATAATTTTTCTTTTGTGATTTTTGCTTTTTTTCAGGCGATTATTGCTGATGACCACAGATATATCAATTTCAATACATGAATAAATAAATGCGTACTAATTTATTTTATCGAATATTTCCGTCAACTCTCCAAATACTCAACCCGAAGTTTTCATAATAGTTTCATAGTTCCATCCTTTATGTTTAGTTTATCTTTAACAAAACTTTGGACTGTGAAAATTTCTATTACTTATTCGTTGCACTCACTCTCAAATTTCTAGCTTCCAGTGTGGTGGGAGATTTATCTATTAACCATATTTCTTTTTAACCAACTCTCAAAAGCTTGCGGTCAAAGCAAGGCAACTTTCTCATTCCAGCGGGTTGCTGCTATACGAATTACGTTAGTAATAGCTGCACCATCGCAGACCAGAAACTTAATCCCATCACAATTTATCATTTTCGGAAATGCAATATGCAAAAGCTTACTTTGTTTGTTTATTAAAATCCCTCAGCGGTGTATGAATGGTGCAATTGCATAAATGTGTCGAAAGTTTATGTCCAGCCGAACAGAAACACACACACTGTGGCTCAAACAATTCGGCACGTGTTGATGTTTCTAAAATATTCGCAATGTTTTTCAAGTTAAACTTTTCTTATTATTTTTCTATACAAATTATGTCCAAGATTTAACCAAAGGCGTATAAAGCTAGAAAATAATTGATGCAACCTCACATATGCGGTTCTGCATTTTGTTGATACGCGATTTTGTACTTTAAACGACGATAACAAAAAAATAAAAATGTTGTAAATTTTCAAGGATATTTAAGAGCAAAATTTGTAATGAACATTTTCCATATCCATTCGTCCTTATGCACCACAAACTTTTCTGGTATAATTCTACAGAAGTTTTTCTTTTACATACATGATATCCTTATAGTTACCCTACAATGCATTGAATTTTTTTAATAATTTTTTGAAATAGTAATATTCAAAGTCCTTTTAAAAGATCCTGTCATCAGAGAGAAAAACTAAGCGCAGGTTTACTATAATTTACCCATAGTTTCTCGAATATATTCATTATTTTTTTGTATGTACAATTTACTATCGCACGGTGTTATAATACTGTCCCTCTGAATTTTCCATTAGTTGTTTTGCTTGCCTAAGGGCATTGCAGTTGAGAAGAGCAAGAAGGTTTTGAGCGAATGACATAATAAATAACTTTAAACAAGCAATTATTTTGTGTTTTAAGTGTACGGCTAAATATTTTCTGAATGTCACTCAGTTTTTAATGCAAAAAACACCAAAAAAAGATAATTACCAATGTCTGTTTATTGCTTAAGGGGTTTTAAGGATTTCCTTGTTTTTATATTTTTGTGAAAAAGACGCTTGGGAAAAAACACAAAAAAATATGAAATGTTTTCAGAATGTAATTTTTTAGGTGAAAAGGAATTTTTATTTAAATATGTTATTTGTCGAAAACTGTTCAAATGTCATATATGGAAAATTCTTGCCGAAGAAAGATTAAATAAAAGGCCTGCCTCCCAAGAAAAGCCATGACATGAAACCATGAAAAATGTCGTGGGAAAAACTTCAAAATTAGCTTATGAAATGTATGATTTAATGTTAAAAATCAGTACAATTCTTATAGGTTAGTATATTGTTCTCTCACAGTTTCTTAACGTATTTATTCCTTTAGCTTACTTTTAAAAATGTGGCATTCTGAAAAATATTTTACAAAAATGTAAAGATAAGAAAAAAATAATAATTTTTGAAGAGCCTGAAAGCAGTTTCGTATTCTGCACAAATTTTAAAGTCGGTAAACTATTTCCGAGGATAAATTTGCCAATCGTAAAAAACATATAAAAAATAATTGCCATGCACACCTTCGCCTTTGTCCTTATACTAGTATTTAAATTTATCTTCATCTTCATCTTTGTTCGTTCTCATCTTTGTCTTTAGCTTTATGTATCTTTTTAATTATCTTTGAACTTATCCTTTTCACTTTCATGTCATCGATTTTTAAATTCAATATTTTTTTTTTTTTTGTAGAATTTTGTATGTAAATAAAAATAATTATTTACTTTTTAAATACAAGTCACACTATAACCAAGACTATTAAAAGTTTCAAACTTTGTAAAAAATTTAGAAAAAATCATAAAATTTTAATCAAAATATCAAAGTGCATGCGAGCATGCGTTACATCGAAGGAAACTACTCAAGATCGTCCGGAAACAATTTTCAAAAATCACCGAGCATTTTGGGCTACTTAAAAATTACATATTATCAAACTAAAATTGAATTGATTATTAAACTGCATACCAAACATTTTTGTAAAAAAAAAATTATCAAAATGTTTGAAATTTCTTGGAAAGTTTTAAGAATTTTTTCTAAATTGTGTACAAAGTTTGAAGCTTTTATTTAAATATTCTTTGTAACAGAGTCAGCTATATTAAACAAAAAATTGAATTTTTGTATCAATTTACGAAATTCTACCTCATTGTTTGAAAAAGTCGTGCTAAGTTTTACGGGTAAACAGAAATTAATGTTACTCATACGCCATGTGCCCATGCGTTTGATCAAACTTAATAGGAAACAAGTAAGAGCAGCGCTGTCTTCGGCTATGCCGAAGGCTTCATACCTTTCATGAACATCTGCAAATTTTACTTTGACAGATTACTGCTTTTGAATACATCTGCATACATCGATAGGGGAATTACATACTTATATAAAAAATCGCATCTAAACAATCAGAGGTATGGAAGATATACTTTATATGACACCAATCTAAGTGATTTTCACCGCTATGTGATCGGTATGTAAACCGGTAACACAATTTATTGGGTTTAGTTTCGTACATAAAGGAGATATATGGCAAAAACTGGTATCTTAACAATCAGTGCTATAGGAGATAAAGCTTATACAGCATAGATTTTGACGATTTTCTCAGTAGACTTTGTATTACTATTTATAAAATATCTTACGAAATTTATCGGTTTTAGCTGTTCAAATAAAGGAGTTTTACAGTAAAATCCCATATCTGAACAATCAGATGTATGGAAGATATATGTTGTAGTCATCCGATCCTTGTTATTTTCACTGTAAGTATTCTGTTAATAATGAGTGAAAATGGTGCGAAATTTCATGTTCCTAGCTGCATAAATGGAGGAGTTATGATAAAAGACCTCATATCTGAACAATCAGTTGTATGGGGGCTGCAGGTTATAGTGACCCGATCTTTGTTATTTTCGCTGTAAGTCTTCTGTTGATAATGAGTGAAAACAGCGCGAAATTTCATGGTCCTAGCTACATAAATGGATGAATTATAACGAAAAATCTAATATCTGAACAATCAGTTGTATGGGAGCTATAGGTTATAGTTACCCGATCTTTTTAATTTTCGCTGTAAGTTTTCTGTTGATAATTATTGAAAACAGTGCGGAAATTCATGTTCCTATCTATATAAATGGAGGAGTTATAACGCAAAATTGTATATCTGAACAATCAGTTGTATGGGAGCTATAGGTTATAGTGACCCGATCTTTGTAATTTTCACTGTAAGTATTCTGTTGATAATGGGTGCAAGTATTGCAAAATTTCATGTTCGTAGCTGCATAAATGGAGAAGTTATAATGAAAAATCTCATATCTGAACAATCAGTTGTATGGGAGCTATATGTTATAGTGGTCCGATTCTTCCGGTTCCGACAAATGATTAATACATTATAAAAATACACCCACCTACCAAATTTGATCCGGATATCTCGAAAACTGAGAGACTAGATTGCATACAAACAGACAGACAGACGGACAGACAGACAGACGGACAGACGGACATGGCTAAATCAACTCAGCTCGACGTTCTGATCATATAAGTATACATTTTAATGGGTCTATCTCTTTTTGTTCTGGTACTTACAAACATCGGACCAAAGTTATAATACCATTTCATGCTCATGAAAGGTATAAAAAGCGTTGTAAAATAGTAACAACTGACCACGCGAGAGGGAATCTTTGCTGCGCAGTGCTTTTCAGAATTCAGAATTTATTTCTCTAAAAAACAATTTTTCTTCGATCTTAATCCGCTGAACGAGAACCCAGCCGTTAGTGGTATTAGCAGCGATGCGCTAATTGCAATAGTTTTTATTTATTTTACTATGAAATTGAGTGAAAGGACATTTCATTATTTTAATCAGTATATTTTTCAAGCAAGACGATAAGTATTTTATTCGTTAGGGCATCATTTCGACTTTGAGTGCCGGATTTACTGGTTTATATGTACTGCAAAACACACATCCTTAGGACTCGAAGTTTAATCAGAGTGTTGTACACCCGCAGGATTTGTCATTCAAAATACACAAGTTTCCGCTGTCTATATTATTTTATGAACTATTTCGTATATTTTTTAGTGGCAACAGTAAATTCCATCGCCTCGGTCTCTACTATTTAGTACTTTACTGTCTGTTCAAATAAATATTCAGTACCTCGATGATAAATAACTTTATATTACGCTAAACTGACAGTTGATATGTGCATTGGGAAGGAATTGCATGCAATTCTCTATTCTCTGTCTCTTTACAATTGTAGTTCGAGTATCAGCCACTCAACTTTGATATCGTCGCCAATGTTTGTTGAATGGTTACCGGTTGCCGTCGGTTGGTGTTGCTCACTATGGTTGAATAAAAAACATTAATATATAAAGAATCTAGGTTACCAGTATTTTTTTAGTTATTAAGCACTAAATTTTTTTCTTTTTTTATATATGTATGTATATTTTTTTTGAACGCATGCCAGAGTAATAATGCAACTCTCCAGTCGCAAAATATTCGCTCTGCCTTCACTGCAGTTGTTCCCCCATGTTACTTGTCATCACAGTGGTTGGTTGGTTGGTTGGCTCGTTGGTTGGTTGATATTGTTGCATTTCTTGCTGTATGTAGTCAGCTTTTCATTTTCATTTAGTTTTAAATTTTCAGTTCATCGCTTACATTGTACCTCCCGCTGTTGCTGTTGTATTTTTCTGACACTCCTGCGCCATTTTTGATGCAATGCAGTAAATTGCTTTTCACTCATTCGCTTCGTACGTCCGAAAAAACAGTAAGGAAAATTGCAATACATATGTATGTTTACTTTTATGTAAACATATCCATACATACATAACACATGTACGTTGCTATTTAAGTTTCTGCATTTAACGTATTGTTGCTGTTTTATGGCATTCGGCAGCTGGCGGTTGATGTAATGCAAATAGTGGTCGTGCAGCGGCAGGATGCTCTGTATACAATTTTGCCCTTTTTTCGGTTTTCGGTTGACCAATTGCAGGAGTTGCGCGAATTGCAGGTCAGTGGCATATGTATTGTTTTGCTTTAGTTGTTGTCCTTTATCTCTTTTATGCAACATAGTTACTATGGATATTTGCTATTTGTATTGCAATTTTCTTTTTACCCTAATTCATTATTTGATTGCTTTATTAAATTTTTACTTAAGTACTACCTAATTCTTCGCAAAATTCTCCACTATATCTCCGGCGACCATTCGTTCCATATTTTAAAGGACAGTCCTTTATTTTCGCCCTTTTCCCTTTATAAATTTTTACCAAGCAAAGGACGCATATTGTCCTTTATTTCTTACACCGTCTTTAAATTAAATCTGATTTTTTATTTCAAAGGTTGGTTTCTAAATAGAGAACATCAAATATAAAATAGATGCATTTTAAAATCTAATTAAACTAACCGCTAGACAGTTACGTACCAAATAATAGAGTTTATCTCGAATCAGTAATCTTTCGGAAAACTATTAAAAATGACACTGGATGACAAATTTGTGTTTTTTTTCTGCTCCATCTTTTTTCTGGAGCATCTATCCATAACCCATGTAGAATCGCCCGCTGATTCGGAAAATCGAGTTAATTTTTCATTCTGTGGATCAGTTTTCGATATATTTTCAATTTACCGTTATTCAACTTAAAACGAAAAATGGTTTCACTTAAGCACGTATAACTTACGAACCAATCTTATGCTCTTAATGCGGAGTACGGCGAATGAAAGAGCGAATGAAAGACCACAAAATTCTCCATAAACCGTATATACGTCGCTTTTCGATAGGGCTGATAGTTTCTGAGAAATTAAATCTAAATTCCAGTGTTCTATCGTTTTTTTTTTAATTCAAGAAAATCATACTTTAACCGAAGAACAATTAAAAAAACAAGAAATTCAGTGTCAATTTTTTGCATTTGTGTTAAATCTGGTTTTGTTACAAAAAAAAAAATCAAGTTACTAATGAAGTGGTCAAATGAAAAGGCGCAACGATGTTTTGTATGAAAAATAAGCAGGAAAGAATGAACTCATACACCTTGTACACCTGTATAACACGCTTTTCTGCTCATATTAAAAAAAAAAAAATCTTTGCGCATTTTCATTTATAATTCGTTATTTATCCATCGATTTTTTTCATTAGTAAGTAATTAATTAATAATTCGTCCTTGCGAACAAAACAGCAATTTTTCAATTCTTCATATTTTGCACTTTCATTTGGTAGCCCTATTGTTATTCTATAATAATAATAAGACTGGCTCTTACACATATGTTAGTGTTTGGCCGAGCTTCTCCTCCGATTTGTGGCGTGCGCCTTGATATTGTCACACAAAGTGGAGGGACCTGCAGTTTTATGCCGACTCCGAACGGCGATTGTATTTTTATGAGAAGCTGTTTTTCATGGCAGAAATACACTCGAAGGTTTGCCATTGCCTGCCGAGGGTCGACCGCTGTTAAGAAAAAACCCGTTTTTCTATATTTTTTTGCGATGTTGCTTTGACCAGGGTTTGAAACCAGGCGTTGCGGAGTGGAAGCGCACACTACTTACCACTATTCTATGTTGAGAGAAAATAACAACGAATTTCATGTTCGTACTTTCATAAATGGAGGAGTTATAGCAAAAAATGTTATGTTACAGTATACAGTTACATTATAAAAATCCACCAGCTTAGTGCCCTTTCAGACACGTCAAGTCTTGCTTTCAAGTCTGCTCGTTCGTTGGTGAAGGAGGCGGGAAGAGAGGGGAAGAGTACAGATACCTCCGTACCACGATTGAGAGAATATTCTATCATTCTTGCCTCCGTACCATCAATTCGTTTCAAGTTTTCTTCTTCTCTTTTGATCTTTTCGTTGCTTCCCGTTTAAAGAACCAAGTATGTAGTTGAATTCAATAAAACTTGATGCGTGTGGAAGCAAAGAGAAAACACAAAAGAGAATGCGATAAAAATTACTTTCAAGACTTGACGTGTCTGAAAGGGGACTTACCATATTTCAGTCGAATATATGTATAGAAAACTGAGGGACTATATTGCATTCAAACAGACTGACAGACTGACAGGCGGAAGTGGCTAAATCGGCTCGGCTCGACGTTCTGATCATTTAAGTGTACATACATTTTCATGGGCCTATCTTTCCTTTTTCTGATACTTAGAAACACCCGACCAAAGTTTTAATACCATCTCCTAAATGTGAATCAAAAATAAAGAAGAAAAACTAGTTTAGCAGGAGATTTAAAATGCATAGTAGTAAGCTTTTTTAGTACTAAGTAGTAGCTTTCCCTGCAGGGATGTTACCTACAAATACACATGTAAGTATGTATTCGCGTCATGCCTTTCAACAAAATAACAACAGCAAATACGCCAACTTGTTGGTGCATAATTGACATTGCAACAGTCGCCATGACAGCGTTCAATAATGCATGCTGCATGCTTTTTACTGCCTGCTGCTTAGCCTTCTCATTGGTAATGCATCGATTTGCATTGGGGAATCGATAACAATAACAAGTACTCACTCGTTCGTTCAGTTAATGCCATTGAGACCTTACGAAAGGCGAAGGCAACTAACTGCATATGTACATTACATCATACATACATACATATCTAGGTATATCTGTAAGAAAATATATGTATACTGAGTACTTTGAATTTGACATATTGTCGCTGCCATTGTATTTGTTGCTATCCTTTCGAGTGCGTCCCTCAAGTGCGATTTGCATTTGATGGAATTGATTTATGGTTTAACATTGAATCGATGTTCAGTCCTAAATGTTTACATAGATTTGTATATTTAAGTATATATGTACATATATGTATTTGTATACATGAAAATTTTGCACTGATGTGTTTACTACATTGCACACATATAACCAAACTTTATTGCACTTCTTGTCACGCAGATAAATTTAAAAAAGCGTCGGTTGACGTACATTGGTGGGCATATACATACATAGATATACATATGTACATTAAGTCCGAATTGTAACGCTTTCACCCCCTAGGATTGCTCTATATCGAAAAGTATACCTCTGAGCTCAAAGTTTTCCATGTATGTTTATATGGGAAAAATAAATTAAAAATTAATATTTTTCGATAGGAAGGTGGCTGGTTGATTTCAGCTTCGTCTCTTATTTTCACCTTCATCTTTCATTTGCCTTTTTCGTTGCCTTTGACTTTGTATTTATATATATCTCTGTTATCTTTATACTTATTCTTATAGTTATCATATTTATTTTTTTTTTCTATATCCTTGTCTTTGTCTTTGTCTCTCCCCGCCCCTAGTGGCATTCAAATCTGCTCTTGGTTTTCTGTCTACTTCTTCGTTATATACCACTTTCACCTTGGCGTTAAATATTTAACTCAAACATATCCAAACTCGATTACGAAGTTTCACTTCAAAAGGTATATAATGAAATTACCGTTATATGATAAGTGGGCCTCCTTTCTCTGGTTGTGCATCAGGATAAGAATAAGAACACAGTGTTTCCGATAAACTGATGTTTGTCATCCAAAGTTCATAACAAGCTTATGTTGAATCTTGAGTATCGTATTTGTTTGTCAAGTCATTTTCAGTTAAGTAATTATTATTTTGTTTTCAAAATATCAAAAATAAAATATGCTCAAACTCGGCGTTATTTTGGCGTATTTCGCAATACTTTTCACTACAGGTGCGTGTGTGTGATTCTAGCAGAGCAAAAAAAAATAACAGAGTGTTTCTTTTCAAAAGTCATAACTGATGAATTTATTGCGATTAGCTATCCAGATGCATTCTTATTCAAGGATTCCACAGAAACCCTACTACTGAAACATATCAAATACGTACTACGGGCCATAGTAGGGCTTGATGCATCCATTAACGGAGAATTTTCAGCGTTAGAAATTAAAAACATTTTCAAAATACCAAAATTAGCATTGCTGGCAACGATAAAGCTCGATCAAATAGCAGACTATTCAGCACTTGGCACCATAAGCAAATATTCAATTGAGGGGCGCAATCCAGGCGCCAATCTGCGAGGCATAGTTGATTTTGCGCCATTTAAATCACGCCAAACATACACGAATAAAACGAAAGATATTGAGGTGAGTTATCTTCAATTGTCCTACTTAGTCGATATATGTACATATTTCTACAAGTAACTTCTTAAATAGTATGCGCGCTTGGAAAACCAAATGATCAGAAGTAATGTTCCTGAAGCCAACACGGTGGCACAGGAGCTGCGAAATCTTATTAAATCAGATAACGTAGAAAAGATAACTGTAGATATTCGGGCAAATAATTTTGTAGCCTTCCACTTTTTCAACGAAAAATCGCCATTGGAATTTGAAAAACTGGTTGATACACTTATGAAACTGAAAGACCTTTTCAAGTTTAATTTTTTTGGCATATTAACCTATGGTCCGGACTCTTTTACACTCAAAAATCAGAGTACAATATGGATAACAATTGATCCTGTTGATTTTGTAAGTTATATTTTGGGTTATCTACTTAGTCTACCTACAATGCTCTCTTAATTTTTCAGAAACAGCATAACGTAGCGCCAGCCTATGATGAAGACTATGCAGTCATATTCAACATTATCCTTTTGTTTATGGTTGGCTTTAGCTTTTCTCTATTCGCTGTTGTTTTGGCACTCATTAATATGGATCCCGGAAGGGACTCGATTATTTATCGCATGACTGCTACCCGTTCAAAATAAGATATATGTATAAGATGACTTAAGGTGAACTGCAAAATTTTGTGCGCTCACTATCAGCGATGGAAGAAAAATTAACTTTTCTTGAAATGTTACTTATTTGATCACAGAACATTGACCATGTATGTACTTGTTTTACTAGCCTCTTAAAACTTGTCATTTGTTAGTTAAACCAGAAGTTTGTATTGAAAGCAACCATGTATTGAGCAAGCAGCGGCTAGCATAATCAGTGTTGATATTTTAAGTACAATTGTACTTTTTTCAGTTCAACATCAAAAATACTCTCAAACAAATTCTCAACGAAATTGTGAATTGTAATTTTTGAATGTAAACGAGTTAATGAATGATAATGGGTGCGTTCAGAAATGCATCAAGCCAAAGCATCAGCCTCTTTTATTTCTAAACTATAATTGATAAAAATCAAATATGCGCAACCGCGGTTAAAAGCCGAATTGGAACTTAGCTGCGTAAATAAGGCATTTCCATCACTTATAGTTTAGAAATAAAAGATACTGATGCTTTGGCCTGATGCATTTCTGAACGCACCCCATATTAGTGATGACCGTTATGGTGATTGCAATTTTTATCACCGGCGGGTGAAATATCAAGCATCGTTACTTATTTGGTCATCTCATGTTATGTGATTTATTTTTTTTAATATAAGCTGATATATATAAATATAAGGAGGAGAAGCTCGGCCAAACGCTAACATTTCGAGCCCTAACCTTCAAAATAACGTAAGCGACATTGTTTTCAAAATTTTCTTTTTGATGCAGAAATGCATCTAGATGCTCTAGGAATATTTCTGCATCCAAAAGAAAATTTTGAAAAAAATGTCGCTTACGTTATTTTGGCGGTTTTTGTATATAAATATATACTGTATTAATTTTTTATCATTATTGTCTTCATGAGTGAGATCTTTGTCTGACAAAAACCATACAAATAAATGCAAATTTCAAAGTTTCATCAAAATTTCACACTTTTATATATTTTGGGGCATAGCTTATTATCCATAGTATCAAAACCCCTGGTGTATCGAAAAGTACCAGGTGTCCAAAAATTGTAAAGACATGTATTTTGGATATTTTGGAGTTTTAACAGCTTTAAACATATTAACAATTCAACGGATTTCTTCTGTTTTCTCCCAATTCTACTTGGCATTTTCTGTAGAGAGTTTCTGCAAAAAAAAATTTTAAAACAGGGTTGCCAGACAAGAAAATTTCTAATTATTCAAAGGCTCTACAGCATACACGAATTTCTGTAGTAAAACAAAAACCGTTTAAAGAGATTAATAAAAAAGTAGTTGGAATTGGGCTGCCACCTCTATAAAAAGTTACGATTACGTTATTTATTCTTATTTAATATAACAATATGGGTATCAAACGAAAGATGTTTGAACAATCTTTAACACTAACATGTCTTTGAGTAGGGTTACCAATCTATCGAATAAGGCTATCATTTGCATTCTTTAATTTATACTAGTTAACCCGCCCGGCGTTAAAACGCCCAAAATTTAATTTCAAAGTCTAAAAAGTATTCCAAATGTTAGTCGGAGTTATAAGCGATCCGATTGTCATTGTTCATCTAAATCCGCACAGCAATTTCTGATACTATACCGATAAAAAAGTTCTTAATAAAAAAATGTAGTATTATCGCACATTTAAAAGCTAAGGTCTTTAATTTGACCGCTAATTTTTTAAATTCCAAAAAACGGTGCAAATGTAATGACTATCGCAAAGAGTACTTTCTCGAATAATAAACATATAACTGTAATTAGTTACATCGACGTGACTTTGCGAGAAGGTGACCAGCCTAATCAAAGATATTTTCAAACTAAAGTTTGCATAAATTTCTATCAATTAACACCCATATCTCAATATTTCATAAAACTTGTGTATAAGTTAACTAAATTCGACCTTTTTAACAGGTGGCAGCATTCTTCGACAGTATTTTAAAGCTTAAACCTCGTTAACTCTTCTTCGTCTGACATTCCGATATATATTTTAATTAACTGAAGAAATACATATTTTCAAACCTCCTTCGATTGACACCCGTATTTAAATAATTTATTTATCTTATTAAATAATTATTAAACAGGTAGCAACCCCCTTCCTCAACCTCAAAATTATTCTTAGTGTTCAACCTGAAGACTTCTTAACACTCTTTCTTTTGATATTTAATATAACTTGTACATATACATATAAGTTAACTAAGTTTGACATTTTATGAAGGTGGCAACCCTCTTTAAAATACTTTCAAACTATTACCTTCGGAAACCTCTTTCGTTTGGCACCATAGGTGATACATATTTCTTTTACCTAATTCCCCTATTTCAAGCTGAATTTTAATTTTTAAACAGGTCGCAACCCTCCTATATTAAGTTAAGAAGCAACGCTTTTCGATAACATTTCGATTGATACCCATTTTGTACTAACTGCTTTATTTGCTTTAATAATTTGAATCTAATTTTTTAAAGGGTGGCAACTCTTTTCTAAAAAGTTAAACCTTATTTCAAAACTGCAGTCCAAGCCTTTTAATTAGACCCCTTATTTCGGAAAATCGATCGAATGGTACGGATCTGATGGCATTGGAAAATTTAAATTTAATTGTTCAACAGGTGGCAACTCTTTTCGAAAAAAATAAAACCAGTTTGCACATCTACAGGCCAAGCGCTTTGATTTTACACCCCATTTTTGAAAATAGAACGTACGGTGCAGATCTTTTATGCCGAACAAAAAACGCCTTCGCGTTATATATATATACAGTCAGTCAATTAAGTTTAGGTACAGCGAATTTTTTACAATACGGCAACTATTTTTTTAATATTTTATTTTTCGCTAATTTTTTATAAAAAAAGGTTAATTCTACAACAAAAACCCCAAAAATCAAAGTTCCATACCTTGTGCAAAATTAAAGAAAATCTTGCAAAATTTACAAAATTTAACAAAAAAAAACTGCTCAATGGTAAGTTCTAGCTACCTCAAACTTGCACTTTGTTATACTAAAATTGAATGGGCTAACAAACTGCATACTCAACTTTTTTCTAGAGAGCGTAAATAAAAAGAGCAATATTTGAATGAAATTTTGCAGAATTTTCTTTAATTTTGCATAAGGTTGGGAACTCTGATTTTTGGGTTTTGTGTTGTAGAATTAACCATATCTTTATAAAAAATTACAGAACAAATGACACAATGCAACGCAAGATGCATCTACTAAAATTTCTCTCTGTCTATACATAAGTACATACGAATGAGTGAAAAACAAACTATTACATACACTGTATTTTTGTCCAATCATACAACAATACGACACTTATTTACGACACCGTTGTGAATCCCTCAATTGTATATGTATATTAATTTGAAAGTATATTCGCCTAACAAACGAGTACAGTACTATTGATATACAGCTCATTGCTAGTAATAACTTCATTTATCGCGTTATTTCAATTCAGCAGCTTAAAAAAGCACTTTTAGGAATGATTCCATAGGATGACATATTTTATACACAAAGCACTTCCAATGCCATTCATTTGATGATAAAATGTTAGCATTTTACATATGAACATATGTATGTAATTAAGCATATGTGTATTAGGGTGATCCTTAAACGGGAAATCGGCCTACTTATTTAGGGCCGTTTTCTCAAGTAACGTTTAGCTTTAAAGCTCACTTTATATTTAAAGGTCGCTGATAAATTTAAATCCCTAACTACTAAAGCGAATTTATTCAAAATTAGCGCAACTTATAGCTCACTTGTAGCCACTTAATGAGATAAAAACAAGGAAAGACATGTTTTCTTTTTTTTTTTTTCTTTTTTGGACACACACAATTATTTAGCTCTGTATTTATCCGAAAACTTAAAACCATCGAACCGCATTATCATTAAATGTACGCAATTAAAAGGAGTAACGTTATGTGACAAAAATGGAAGTTAATTTTTTCTTCTCTTACAAAATCGCAAAAAACTCTGCGAATTGTGGGTGGCTCTTTTCACGAAACTTATTTTAATATGCTTTGTAGTATTTCTAGTTGTATCTGGAGTTTTTTTTTTAATTAATGGAACTTGTTTCAATTTTCTTTTACAACCCCAAGTGTAAAACTACGATGTAGAGAACTAAAGTGGCGGCTCATCTCGGTACCCCTATTCCGCTCCCAGTGAATTTGACAGAATCGCTGTTAATATGACGTCACACTTGTGCAGCTTGTTTATGTTTTTCTTGCAAAATTGCTTCTTCTTCTTCCATTCTTGCTAGCGTTTAGCATTACCCTCTCGCAATCGCAGAGACGTTTCAAAAATTATTCTCAAAAATGCTCTCTGATGGATTGCGATTTTGTATTCGTGTGAAACCTTACGTGACGTGACATAAATGTCTAGCGTTATACTATGGTTAATATTGCCTTTAAATGAATTTTCAACGCAAATTTGTACCAAATTCGTTATAATTATTGTATTTAAAAAATAAAAGCAAGACGTTGAGAATGCTCGAAATCGGACTAAAATACGGAAACTTCGCTTTTTCCAAATTTAAGGGCGCTAATTTACTCAAAGTTAACACTCCCAACAATCCCTTTAATAGAAATAAGGTTATTATGGAATTTTGGAAAATGGGCATGGCACCGCCAGTTTATGACTAAACAAGTTTATCTCGTTAAGTCTACTATCGATACGGTGACCAGATTTCTGTGGACAAAAATCGGGACATTTCTAAAGCATCAAATTCGAAAATAATAATAACACACACGTTACTGTCGAAGACGTGTGAAATAGGGTCAAGGTAGGGTCAGGTAGTTTTCGAAAAGGTAAAAAAACTATATTTAATACATGCGCCGGGTATTTAATGTTCGGCTTCGCCCGAATACAGACCCTTTTACTATTATTGATAGATCCCTTCTCTTATATTACTTTTATTACTCGAACATTTTTTATGCAGATAGGTTCCTCCGCGCCCTAATCGCCAAAAAGATGTAAGCGACATTTTTTTCAAAATTTTCCTTTTGATACAGAAATTTTTCTAGAGCATCTATGTAAATAGATGTATTTCTGCAAAAAAACAATAGATTTAAAAAAATGTCCGTTATATTTTTTGGCGGTTAGAGGTCGATATGTAAATTACTTCCTATAATACCAATAAAAGAGCAGTTTATGGATAAAAATTAATAATCAACAAAATGCAATAAGACGAAGACAAAGAAAGATTTATGTCAAATAAAAGCCTTAAAAGTACCGACCTATAGATTCAATGAGACGCGACAGAAAAAACAGCTGGTAATACGTGCTAACAAAAAAGGCTCGCTACCTCTAAAAAAAAACTCGTGACTGATAACAGCACACAAAAATGCGTCGCAATACAAAAATGCGCCCACACACACGAACGCACATAATAACGATAAATATCGTTAACAGCAAATTGTAAAGTCACGATATCTCTTTGTGCTAGCCTCCTTTGTGCAACGTCGTATGTATGTATGTATGTTTTAACCTCGGTTACCACTTATACTTCGACATGGCTGTCATTTACCATCACTTATGTTGGTACTTTCGATGACACTTTCCTTGATATGTCATATGTACCATGTGTATATATGTATGTATGTTGACACTTCTATGACTTTAACACGATGAGCTGAAGAGGAATCAAGTATGCGCAACTCTAAAGGACACTAAATCGAACTATCTAACAGCAAATATATCCCCTTATAGCTCTTATGTATGCCCTCTCATTCCTCTCGCTAATCGGCATAATTCCTCTTCAACGCCATTGTTGTGGTACTCATATTCATATCTATACATACATATTGATTGAAGCAGATCCCCTACTTTTTT
>NW_023458558.1:35019601-35048342 GCF_013731165.1 Rhagoletis pomonella | reverse complement strand
TTTTTTTTTTTATTAAAAGACAATACTTTCTTTTATATTTCCGAGATAGCCAACTTTCCTATAATTAGTATTATTTTTATGAATTCAGCAGCCCCATTCCAACAGTCGCTATCGCTAATTTGGAACGCCAAAAATCTCCAAACAAAATAGCAGGCGTGCCGAACAACATGCAACATCTTGTTACATGATTACACACTGCATCTGTTATTTTGCCACGTTGCATACTTTTAGGCCCAACTGGTTTTCATTTAAAAAATTTTGCCGACGAATGTCAGAATTCAACATACATTGATGTGCAATCCTTCAATAACAAGTCTGAAGCCAGCACAATGCTATACTTTCTGAAGCATGATACATAGAAAAAAACGCTAATTGTTGTCCTATTGTTTCAATTATGCGACATCGACAAGCGACAGCATCATTATTCCAGTCAATTTTAATGCAACAAAGGCAAAAATCATTTACGAAAGCCAAGCAAATATCAACTGCGAAATTGGAAAAAATGAAAATGAACAGGAAAAGGAAAAGGAATTGAAAAATATATGAGTAAGGAAGAAAGGGGTGTATTCGAGCTACAATTTATGCCGCTTCACATTCTACGCGGAAATTTTGGCGACTCTGCCTGAATCAAGCGTTCGAGGAACAAAATTTATATTGCGCACTTCATGCAGCATTTCGTAAGATTTTCAGTTGGGCATCAGCAACATATCATCAGGAAAGCAATAAGGCTGCAATATTGCGATAATTATTACGTAGCTCTAACACACTCAAGCTTTTACAAATAAGGCCGCGGATATGACTCAGTAGAGTAGCGAAATACATACAATGCAACAACACAAACTCGGCTATTTATCCGAGTTCAGCCAGGTCGGTTAAAAAACGCGCGACCTGAAGCGTAGTATTGTTAAGTGTAACAGCTGCTCTATTATGAATTGTTGGTGGCAAAATTCTTAGGGAAATTTTTGTTTACTTATACAGGGTGACTCAGACCACCCGTCTACCCCCTCTGAAATGGAGGGTAGTGTTTTCGACCAGAAGTGGGTTAAACAGACCGGAATTCAATTTTTTTCCAAATTAGATATACATGTTTTCGGATTCTAAATATAAAAATACGTAACTTTTTGCTTTCAACTTTTTTTATCAGAACCCTGCAAAAATCGTTGGACCATGTAGTCTATTTGTGGTATATTGGAGTACTTACATAAGTGTTCCTCTGTCATGCTGTAGCGGACCAACTCGTGTCTCTGCGCCAGCTTATTGTTTGTTAACCGATCACTGCTCGTGTTTTAACGAAATGTGATTGAAGTTGAGCATTTGAAAGCACATTTGCATGTCTGGCTGTAGCTGAACGTGTAGAGATGCTAGCTGTTAGTTCTTAGCTCCCAGCATGTTCGGGTTCGAATGTCGTCAGAGACTACATTTAATTTTTAATTTTTGTCTTTGGTTTTTATTAATTTCTAAAAAAGCATATGCGAAGTGAAGAACAAAAGCGCGTACAAACGAAAAAATATAACGACAATGTCATTGGAGTATGTTGGGAGTAGTTTTGTGCTACTCTGATGTAATGCAGAGATGGAGTATATGGTCCTGCCCTAGGACATCGCAATGTTAATTGGACCATATTTTTTATATGAATTGTGGTTAATTTTGGAGTACTCCTTGGTCCTTCGGGAGTACTCCTTACATGCATGCATGGAGTAGTCGCGATTTTTGCAGGGGAAGTGCCCTTTTCAACATCTAAAAGACCTTCGAACTTCAGCTGGGCCTGGACTTCTTAAATGTGTGAGTGGATGCTCTATCTTTTGGTCGTATTACCGACTTCTTTCCTTAATTGCACATGTATGTTATTACTACTGATTCGGACTCTGTGGAAAAAATACGCAACATTTGTTTGTATCTTTTTACTCGGAAGTGCCATTTTCAACACTTTTCAACAGCAGTTCATGGCGAGTTGAAGTTCAAAGGTAATTTAGAGGTTGAAAAAGGTACTTCTGAGAAAAAATATTCAAACAAGAGCTGGGTATTTTTGCGCACAGAAGCCAAATCTGTAGTAAAAACATACATGTGTGATATAAAAAAATGGACTTCCGGTCAGTTTAACCCACTTCCGATCGAAACCGAAAAAAAGTTTCCGACAAAAGGTATGTATTTTTATGAGCAGAATTCTAATCTGTGGTATTAATATGTATATCCCATTTAAATAAATGGACTTCCGATCAGTTTAGCCCAGTTCCGGTCGAAACCGTAAGTCGGCATTACCACCGAAAGATAGAGCATTCCCGATTTAGAAGTTCAAAATTTTGCGCTTTCCAATAAAAAAAAAACATTACACTCCATTTTTGACGAGTGATTTAGGACACTCTGTAAACATACGTACGTACTTGATAAATATTTTAAATACATCACAAAATTACTCATTTCTATAGATTTTCCATTTCCTGCAGGATACCAATATGGCTAAAGGAAAATTTTACCGGAGTTGAGCGTTCCTTTGCCGCTCGTTTACAAAAAAACGAAGCTATTGCAGGATCTGTAGTTATGCTATTCCACTGGAGTAACGATTTAAAGGGTGGTTCACCTCACCTGCCAGTATAATTTTGGATTATTCAAAGTTCGTTTTAAATTACCAGGAGCTAAGGAAAAATATTGCTCCCTTGTAGTGCGTTTGTACAAATGAAGTTCGTATTCGAAGGTGTATTCTCTAAAAGATCGAAATATTGTATGCTTACGCCATAAGTCCATATTTTTCTTTCCTCAATCTTACTTATACATATTACGTTTAAATGCAAGTGCTGTGTTTGGCACCCTCTACTACTCGTATACATATGTATATATGTATGTATGCAGATATTTGCAAACAAACACTTAACAGTTATTCGTTAAGCGGAAAACTGCTAAAAAAAGAACTTAACAACAATGCACGAATCTCGCAAGTATCTCCACCCAAATGAACACAGCTATATTGTTTAGAAGTGAGCTGCACGTACACATACATACATACATACATACACAGCAGAAGTGACTGAGGTAGCAAGGTGGGCGTAGCGAAGATGAGCTGCTAAATGAACGCACGCAAAGCTAAACGCTTTCATAAATAAATATTTTTTATTCATACATAACGACCAAAACTTACTGGACCACTTAAGAGCATCACTGCTCGGAACAATGGCGACAGAAGAATAACAACAATCAACTACCACAAATATGATGACACTAAGAAAACAAGCAGCAAGAAGTACCAAGCAAACAATACCAATGACGATGCGCTACAGAGGCGCATAAATAAAAAAAAAAAAACACTAAATAAAAAATTGCAGAAGGCTTGGGTGGTGACAGAAAGAGAGAGGGGAGTGGTCAGTATGTGTGCACACGAAAGAGTTGCAGCTAGAAATGATGCGCTGACTTAACTTTTTTGTTTATAGTTACGTACTTGTTAGTATTTATGTATGTATTTGTGTGAGATTCGTCGTAGCTAAACGACTAATGCTAGGCACTAACAGCGAACAAATCAGACGGATTTGTTCGCGCAGCATTTCGCCACTAAAGTCGCACAAATCATATCGCACTTGAACTTCGGCGAGTAAACATGAGCGATAAAGCAGATTATACGGTTGCGTGTTTGGTTATTTATGCGTAAAAAAAAACCAAAGAAAAAAGCATAAAACGAAGAAAGGGTACGAGTGAATTGTTTTTAATAAAAAAAAAATATTATTATTCTGTAGACTACAAGACAGGAGCAGGAGCATAGTTTGTCCCCGCCCATTTTAGGTAGAATTTCTTTGTCCGCTTAATGCATACAAAGCGTCGGGATATCAAGAGCCTGGGGAAAATAAGCGAACACACGTATATGCATATGTACATACATTCGTACTGTACATGCAAACACAGTGGCGAATTTACCGTAAAGGCACATAGGCAGGTGCCTAGGGCGGCAAAGTTTAAGAAGGGCGGCAAGATTTTGAGTTCCAAATTTTTTATTTTTCAAGATAGCTGCACTGAAAGTAGAATTTGTTTGTGTACATATTAAGACATAAATTTGAGATTAAATTACTCAGAAACAAAAAAACAACGCTGTTAGGTATTTTTGATATTATTTAAGTGATTTAAAAATACTAATTTAGTATTTTTGAGATTATAACTTATCAAGTGGAAAAGGTTTGTAGATGGCTTTCTTTAAAAGTTGAATACCTTTACTCAAGGCAAATACCACATTTTCATCTTAAATTGTAATAAAAGTATAGTAAATAAGATACATTTGAATATTACTATTTACTGCTAATCGTTCCAAAACTGGTACTTTTACCTCAAAATATTGTTTCTATCGGAAAAAGGGCGGCAAATTCTGAATTGCCTAGCGGTGACAAATATTCAAATCCGCCACTGTGCAAACATCCATATGTACACATGTATGTTAGTAGATGTATAACAGCGTAGCAAACAGCCTAACAATGCGGAAACGGAGTATAAACAAATAGCAAAGGGTGCAATAACTGTGTATATCCAAAGCTAAAATTCTCACAATAAATTACTAATGTTCACTGAAAAAAAAAACGATATTTAAAATGCAAAACTACATTTAAATGTTTCATATATTCTTCCGCAGAATCTTCCATCGTCGAAAAGCCTCCAAGCTGCAATTCACGGTCCCGCGAAAATTCTAAGTTTTCAAAGTACCACAACGTGGGGAATTTTTTGCAATTTCCGCCGGTAGCAGGGGCTCGTATGCACTGATATTTTTTTACAATTTCTATTGTGGCAGGTTTGTCTACTTCCCTCTACTTCTCCAGCAGTTTTTTCCATAATTTTTTTTGTTATTCCTATCTTTATATTTTTCAATTTTACTTTACCCAATTGCGACTTCTCCCCTCAAAGGTTCAAAAAAAGTCTCCTAAAAATCGCTTTCTTGCAATTTCCCGCCATGTGCTCACTTCAATGGTTCAAAATAACCTGATATGACGAAATGGGTTAAAAGTAGACTGATATGATGTCATGGGTTAATGTTCGCGAACTTTGCCACTAACGATCGAACAAATCAGAAGAGTTTGAAAATTTTCAAATCCGTCAAATTTGTTCGCGCACCATGCCACTAACGAGAAAAATGACATCGAACACTAACAAATCCGTCGGATTTGTTCGCTGTTAGTGCCTAGCATAAGGGACACTGAAGTGATGCCCATGGCGGTAATGTGCCACGGCGACAAGTTGTTTATGTCATGCAACTGACATAATGACTAAGTTCTCGAGCTCTTGGAAATTCTTCGTACAAATGCTTTCACGACTTTGTAAGTGTTGAATGATTTAAAAATAAAAACTGGTAGGGATACATATATGCCTAAAATATGTAATAACAATTTTTAAGAAAAGTATGTACGATGGCGAAAATGTAAATAGCGGAAAAGACAGTTTAACAAATGTTGGCTACTTTTCATGGTTTAAAAAATGTTTTTTAATCCAAATATAGTTACTGTCTAAAAAAAACTATTTAAATCAAAATTTCAAACTTTGTAGAACATTTATAAAAATTTGACGAATTATGAAACATTGACTTTGATTTTCCTATTTTTTGTACAAGGTTTAAAATTATTGAAAATTCGGATATATGTTTTTTTTAGATAACACACTTTCATAAAAAATAACAAATATTAAATAAACGATAGCCAAAGAATGCTAGACTGTTTCGTCCCTATTTATATTTTCGCCACTGTATGTATTAAGCGTGGAAAATATAATTAAAATTGGTCATCTTGCTATTTGTTTTCATGATGGTTAATGGTGATAAAAATGCATACACATCCGAAGTATACTCAGTGCTTTCAGTGAAGTGAAGTTCAGTGAACCAAGATAATTTATTTTATTTTACAAATGAGGAAGGAAATCAAAATTTCGCTAGCTTAGAGTGAAAAGTGCACTTTTTGCGAAAACTCATACTTTGGTATAGGTAGCAAAAAAAAAAAATCAAAAATGAGACGTATCCAAAAGAATTAAGGAACTTGTTTTATTTCTTCCCGTTATTATTCAACGAAAGGCAAACTTGTCAAATCCAAAAAAGATAACAGAAAGTTCGATAAACCCAAAATCAATATCAAATCCTTCTGATTCGTATGGAGTTTTTCTATGCTTTGAACACTCAAAATTTTGTATTCTAGGCTTTGCAAAATACTTAAATATATGGCTGTACCAAGTCATATTAAGCAGGTAGTATCAGCAGAACAGCTGTTTTGATTTTTTTTTTTTCAAATTATTTAGTCTCTCAACTGTCAAATATTTTGAATTTATTTCAACACAAATTCTTAGTTGGCAAAATGTATGTATTTGTATGTGAATCTTAAAAAAAAGTGGTTAAAAACCAGCCTTTGGAACGTTTGCTTAACTCAGGAGCGGAAACTGATTACACTGGATCACAAATTTTAATTTTCATTTTGTTCTCCAGACGCCACTAACCAATTTCTATATAAAATCGCTCGCTGATTCCGAAAATCGAGTTAATTCTTTTTTTGTATGGATACGTTTTCGAGAAATTTGCAATTTACCGTTATTCAGCTTAAAATAAAGAGTAATCGTAATAAGAGGTACGGCAAATGATAGAAAATAAAATTCTCCATAAACCGTATATAGATCACTTTTCGATAGCCCTGATAGTTTCTGAGAAATTAATTAATCATTCCAGATTTTATGTTTGTTTGATGGAAAAATGCAAAAAATTCAAACTTTAAAAGGGAAAAAGCAAAAATTAACAATGTCAGTGTAAATAATTTGCACTTGTGTTAAAGCCCGTTCGATTAGTGGTATATATACAGTTTATGGTGAATTTCATTTGCTTTCATTTCCCGTATCTTGTATTATGATTATTCAATTGTTTCGTAAGATATACGTGATTAAGTGAACCACTATTATTTAAAGCTGTTTTATCAAAAAAATTATCTCGATTTTCGGAATCACCGAGGAATTCTACATGGGAATTGGATAGTGGCATCCATAGAACATTTTTGCTGTAAACCAGTGTTATTGGGCCCTGCAAAGGATGCAATGGTGCTTCTGGAATGAAACAAATTTATTAAGAAAGTCGCACCAATTCTTAATTTTTTGTATTTAAATTTTTCAATGCATTTCACAACACTCACTATGATATTTAAAAAATGTAGACTAGTTTTTACACTTTAGATACTAGAAGCAACAACCATATATACGTAAATATTAATAATACAAAGGAACAGCCACATCAGGGCAGCCTATTGCCTGCTAGTACCATTGCTATAGTAGCTCTCATTGAAGCGCTTACTACTCTACCACCCAGATTGTTTGTGTTACATTCTTGGCTAAATACAAATTGACATCTAAAATGGATGACATGGTTGTGAAGTCATTAGCTCCTAGGCTACGGAAAAACGTATAATTCAAATTGAAGCCCTCAATCACTAACAAACTCGCGCACATAATCAACTTGATTCCCCAAACAAATTAAGAAGAAACAAATTTGGAAATTAAAAATTAAGGTTGCGTTTCTTTATACATTCCAGATAATCCCATTTCACAGCCAGAATAAACAGAATGCGTTTGAAATATAAGTTAACATATCATCAGGAACGTTCTAAAGAATACGTAAACAAAAAAGTTTATTCCAAACGTTCAGAATGAGTAAAGAAATGCAGCCTAAATGTTTATCATTGCAAAAACGAGCAAACTTACAAATACACAAATATGTATGCATAAAAAATATGTTTAAATAATTCAAATAAATCTAATACTCCTTTTAACACTTTCGAGGACTCCCTACAGTCTACGAACAATATATGTACCTGCCTATGCATTTTTTTGTTTTTGGCGGTTGCCAATTCGACAGCGGTTTCTATTAATAGTTGTTGTTTTCTTAGTTGCTAGATTTTTGCACTGACGTATGGGCTTATAACTATTGCCTCTGTATGAGAGCATTTTGTTTTTGTTTTACGAAGTACATAAGTACGTTTACTTATGAAGCGAAGAAAATCGGTCACAAGACGGTTTTTTTATATAGATATATATGTATGTACAAATGTGCGTATGTGGTTAAGTAGCTTGAAAACCCTGAAAAAGCAGCGCTCAAAGCGTAAAAAAATACAAAACCTGCTGTACAAAAACCGAGTCAAAACACACAATCTCGTCATTAGCAAAGGCGTCACACGCCCTTTTGAACTTTTTCCCACTAATACGCTTACAGATATGGGTATGTATGTATGTAAATTAGACGGGGTCGCAAAAAAAGTTTGTCATACAAATTTTCGTACATACTGAGTCACAAAAAAACCGCCAAATATAAGATGTCTCCATACCTGTCTTTCATTATTAAGTCGATTTCAAAGTGCGGTATATATTTCTGCCTTAAAAAATTTGTCATAAATTCATTTTCCGTTCGAAGACGGCGTAAAATTGTAGTTACCTCCATTTGTGGTTGGTATAGCATTAGTGCGCGCACCAAAATATTGTTATTATTACTTTATTTATATCCAATGATCGGATCTAAACCAGATTAGTATGGGACCACCTCTGAGACACTACCTTCCGATGCAAAAAGAAATATCGAAATCGGTTGACGTGGTCCAAAAAAAAAACATTCCGACGAACTGTTAACCTATTCCTTTTTTTTGGAAAAGTTTTATTGCAAATGCGAGCACCCCGGTCTAACGCAGCTACATACAAACATTTCCACATCCCTGTAGAAAAAAAATGTCAATTGATAAAAATAATCTACTTGTGGGATTTCAATAACTTTAGTTCCTTCCTAATCAGCTTCAAGCCAACTTATATGTAGTTAGATATATTTCCTGCAGGAATATATAGGAGCTCACAAACAAAAAATATGCGCTTGCATGCATGCAAAATGAGCGATTCAGGACACTTCATATACACAAACGGGCATAACCAAAGACATATTTAGGTAAACATACATATATGCATTTCCGTTTTTGTATCTATCCTATTATCCTGCGCCTTTAATTACTTGTGATTACAGTTTTTTTTTGTGCGAAATATTTAAATACTTACATAGAAACAGGAGACAATGCCGCAATGTAGTTTAGTTGTTGTTGATACTTTAGTTCAGCAGGTTGCAGTTGATTTTAATTTTTTATGTTTGCCGCTGCTCATAACAAATTTATTCTATATACTGGTTTTCTTATTAGTCTTCTAACAGTGGCTCGCGTATTGTCACATCGCACTCTCAATTCAAAAGTAATAAGACGCTTCTTAGTTTGCTTATTTTTCATTGATTACTCACGCTTTTTACTACATTCTTTGAATGTATATGTATTTATTTTCTATTCATTGAATTCTTTACCACATATATGCATATATTGTATATATTTTTTTCACTTCATTTGCACACATTCAGAACAGATTTCTGCAGCTTTCAACTGTTATCCTTGCAGCTATGAAATGCAAATAAACGCAATAGTATTAAGAATTATTTATGTGTTAAAGATATTGACACAACCACTTTGAATCCGCTTCACTGAATTTAACTTCAATTGCATTGCAATATTTTATGCTCTTCCTTTGAAGTTTTCTTTGTAGTAATCACAAGCAGCATTCACTCCAATCACGTTGGCCTCAAGCATGAGCATTTATTAAAGCGAAAAGAAAACAAGTAAGAAAGTCTAAGTTCGGGCGGAGCCGAACATTAAATACCCGGCGCAAGTATTAAATATATGTTTTTTACCTTTCCGAAAGCTACCGCTACATGGTAAACCGGGGTGTACCAATTTTGAGTAAATTAGCGTCCTTAAATTTCGAAATATTGAAGTTTCAAGCATTTCTGAAATTTACTGTTATATGAAAAGCGGCCGTAATTTTAGTTCGATTTCAATAATTTTCAACGCTTTGCTTCTATGTGGCAAGCACAATAACCACACCGAGTTTGGTACAAATCGGTAGAACGGTTACCGAGATACATATATGTGATCATAAGTGGGCGGTGTCAGGCCCATTTTTCAAAATTTTATCCTAAACGTATTTCTTGGTAAAGAGTTGTTGCAAACATCAATTTTGAATAAATTAGCTTCAATAATTACTGATTTATCGAAGATTTCGTATTTCTCTAAATTATTGTTATATGGGATGTGGGCGAGGTTATTGTCCGATTTTAAAAATTTTCGGTCATGTCGTGTGTTATACGAAGGTTAACAACTGTGCCAAGTTTGGAAGAAATTGGTGCAGCGGTTACCAAGATATACACATGTAACCAGATGTGGGCGTGGCTACGCCCATTTTCCAAAAAATTATAATATTATTATTTTTCGTCTAAAACTTATTGTAAATATCAATTTTGAGTGAATAATCTTCAGTAGTTTCTAAAATATCGCAGTTTTCGTATTTCTGAAAATTACCGTTATATGGGAGGTGGGCGTGGTTATTGTCCGATTTTGCCCATTTTCAATACCATCCGTCCTACGCCAGAAAGAAGTGCACGTACCAAGTTTCGTTAAGATATCTCAATTTTTACTCGAGTTATCGTGTGCACAGACGGACGGACGGACGGACGGACAGACAGTCACCGCTTAATCGATTTCTCTTTTCATTCTGATCATTTATGTATACATTTGTCTATATCTATCTCGATTCGTTTTGCCTGTTACAAACAACCGTTATGTGAACAAAGTTATAATACCCTTGTGCACAAGTGCGCTCGGGTATAAAAAAAAAACAAGTAAGAAAGTCTAAGTTCGGGCGGAGCCGAACATTAAATACCCGGCGCAATTATTAAATATATGTTTTCCACCTTTCCGAAAGCTACCGCTACACGATAAGCCGGGGTGTATAAATTTTAAGTAAATTAGCGTCCTTAAATTTCGAAATATTGCAGTTTCAAGCATTTCTGAAATATACCGTTATATGAAAAGCGGTCGTAATTTTAGTCCGATTTCAATAATTTTCAACGCTTTGCTTTTATGTGGCAAGCACAATAACCATACCGAGTTTGGTTCAAATTGCTAGAACGGTTAGCGAGATACATATATGTGATCATAAGTGGGCGGTGCCACGCCCATTTTCCAAAATTGTATCATAAGCGTATTTCTTGGTAAAAAATTGTTGCAACCATCAATTTTGAATAAATTAGCTTTAATATTTACTGATTTATCGAGGATTTCGTATTTTTCTAAATTACCGTTATATGGGATGTGGGCGTGGTTATTGTCCGATTTTAAAAATTTTCGGCCATTTGGTATGTTGTAGCAGGACCAACAACTGTGCCAAATTTGGAAGAAATTGGTGCAGCGGTTACCAAGATATACACATGTAACCGTAAGTAGGCGTGGCTACGCCCATTTGCCAAAATTTTTTAATATTCTTATTTTTCGTCTAAAACTTATTGTAAATATCAATTTTGAGTGAATTATCTTCAGTAGTTCCTAAAATATCGCACTTTTCGTATTTCTGAAAATTACCGTTATATGGGAGGTAGGCGTGGTTATTGTCCGATTTCGCCCATTTTCAATACCATCCGTCCTATGCCCAAAAGAAGTCCACGTACCAAGTTTCGTTACGATATCTCAATTTTTACTCGAGTTATCGTGTGCACAGACGGACAGACGGACGGACGGACGGACGGACGGACGGACAGACAGTCACCGTTTAATCGATTTCTCTTTTCATTCTGATCATTTATGTATACATTTGTCTATATCTATCTCGATTCGTTTTGCCTGTTACAAACAACCGTTATGTGAACAAAGTTATAATACCCTTGTGCACAAGTGCGCTCGGGTATAAAAAACTTTTAAGGCTAACGCAATGCAGCAGAGCAAAACACTACATCCTTTAGTTTTGTTTCACTTAAACCACCTTATTTTTTGCCTCTTCTTTTCACAAACTTGTAAGGAGTTTTATTTTAGATGACAAATTGCCATCATTGTCGATTACTCCTCCGCCAAATCCCACATCACGCTGGTTGCGCGATTTTCGTACTAAAAGCTCGATATAACTCAACAAATAGCGCAAGGTAACGATCAACAAACAGCAATTTAAGATCAACAACAAAATATCAAAAGATTAATTTGCATACAGAATAACGCACCCGTATGTGCTTTTGCATGTATGCATAAATACATATTCATGTGCACATATACATACATACTATGTACAAATAGTTACACAAAACGCATTTTAGAAAAATACTTGCTCCTCATGGCACCACTCCTTAATGGCACTACTAAGAACTATATTTTTTGCAGCGTTTTGCCTTTCTCATGAATTCAGGCAATTATTTGCTTAAATAAATTCAATTAGCCCCATCTTCCTATTTGTGTACCCAGCATGCAAGTCGAAAGGTATTGAAGCCTTATCGTGAGTTTCGCCCGAAATTTTTTCATCCGCCGGTAGTGAATACACGGAAACGAAAAGTGAAAAGTATACCGGTTCGGGGAAAATTAAACTCAAAAAAGTCTATAGCAGGGATCACACGATTTGTGCATTTATACAGATTTGTACATTTTGGCAGTCTGAGAGCGGTATTCTTAGAAATTTGAGTTGAGCTCAATAAAAGATTTTCCAAACAACATTACTCTATTACTGCCAAAATGTACAAATCTTTACAAATGCACCAATCGTGTGACACTGCGTCATGGTTTTTTTTTGCTTTTGTTTATGGCTGTCAATGGTAGATATTAATAATTGTACAGGGTAACAATGATTTTGGCGGGGCAAATTTTGAAGCTGTTTTTGATGGATTTGTTTGTTCTGTTCAGCTCCGGATTTTGAGAAAAACAAGGTAAAAATTTCAAAAAATCACGTTTTTTCAGTATCTGAGAACCCCTAACAAAGAAAGAAAAGTTGATAGAACATTCCAATTAAGCTTAAATCAAAGGTAGAACTCTCGACTATTGTCCCTGAAATTACCATCTTTGCACCTCCTTGACCTGATGGTCACTTTTAGTCACTTATTGAACAATAAAAAAAAATACTGGAAAATTGTGGTATTGAATAAAAATTTTGCCAAAATCTGTTTTTTCTGTACAATAAATGACTATAAGTGACCTTAGGGTCAAGCTCCTCTAACACTAAATACCTTATTTTTTTAAACTTGGAAGGTTTTTTATTTGAAACTGAATTTAGTTTGGTCATATATGTAGTCCAAAAAGTTTAAAATTAAAACCGAAATTTTTAACCGTGTGACTATTCATTTTACAAATAGGAAGAGCTCAAAAAAGCACAGCAATCTGATTTTTGTTTGCTTTTTGCGTTTGCTTTGAGAATACTTGGAAGTACGAGTATTATCGATACTTTTTTGCAAATATGAGTACTGGCATCGATTATTTTTTAGAGTATTCTATATGACTACTAGTATCGATACTTTTCTAAAAAGTTCTATCACTAGGCACACGTCACTGTTGGCAGTTACAATTTTGAAGTGCTGAAGCTCTCTATCTATTTACCGTCCGGCATAAGCAGTACTAAATAATAATGGCATTCTAGAGATCAAGCGAAGAACAACTTACCACCATATGCTACTTTGGGCTCGGTAGGCAGTTGAAAAGGAAAGCCCTCTCTCGAAGAACAAAAATTACGCTATACAACTCTCTCATAATGGGCCTTATCAATTTCTTTTTCTTAAAATTTCACAGCTGTTACTCGATTTATTCAAATAAATTTAAGTAAAAGGTCTGAAATTTAGGAATAATCAATTGCTTAGAGTTATTCATATGGCCCAATGCCCGCACTTTTATGAGCCTAAGAAATATGGAGTGTGTCGAATCAAGATGACAAAGCTTTAGGAACATTTTGGGGAACTAGTATACGCAAGATCTACGAATAAGACCCTGTTCACATAGTACCGAGGGAGATGGGATGACGAGTTGTACGAGCTTTGTAACAACATGGACATATTTAAGCGTATAAAAGATCGGCGCTGCTTGGGCATGTCGTACGTATGAATGATGATGCTCCGGTGGAAGTACCCTGCAGTGAAAAGCCAAACCAGTTAGAAAAAATACTAGTTCATTAACTAGTATGTGCCTACCTACCAGTTCGACAATTTCGAAGAACTTAGGCGATCAGCGACATCTGCCTTTGAATTGCCAAAGCCAAAAATAAAACGCAATTAATTGCTTTTCTTACAAATGTCGGCTGTGGCGTCACGTGAAGACTACTGGTTCTGGTTCTGAAATCGCAGGTTCGAGGCCGCTTGGAGGTGGTTAAGATTTTTAAAGTTAAATAAATGTAAGTAAAAATAATTTATTCAATTTATAAATAAATAACAAACTTGAAAATCTAATTGCGTTGCGAAAAAACATTTAGGAAGAAATATAAAAACAAAGAAATTAAACCAAAATATTTTTTTTATTAAATTAAAAAATTACAATGAACAGCATAAACAAAAAAATAAATTTATAAAAAATAAAAATAAAATAAAAAATAGAAAATAAAAAAATGTTACCTGCGCCAGGATTTGAACCTGGGACCTCAGGCTTACCACGCGAGTGCTCTTCTCTGTCGGCCATTGTGACTGCTGGAGCGTCGCGAGCAAAAAGGCACACTTAGGGCCGGTTGCTCAAAGCCTGGTTGACACTAATCCCTGGTTAAACATCGTTATCGACGTTACCGACACCACGTTATATGCATGGAGTCGAAAACGTCGATAACGATGTTAACCGATGATTAGTGTTAATCAGGCTTTGAGCAACCGGCCCTTATGTTTTTCACGGGGCATGAATTGGCAGACTATCTCATCAACTGGTATGATGCTACTAGTATTTATACTAGTAGATGCTGATGCATAGCCTGACAATTGACATCTCGTAGGACATCGCAATGTTAAAAATACCAGTCGCTAACATTGAAAAAGGATAAAACGTGAACTAGTTCGGCTGAAACGCAAACCGGTAGAATTCTAGTTTACAACTAGTAGCTTTCCCTGCAGGGTATCCGTCAGCTCGGTAACTATGAGTGGACAACGAAAGCGAAAGCAAGAACGCTAATGAACACAATGCAGGGATTAAGTGCTGTAGGACTAGAATGCACACGTGGCGAACAACTGGCGCAACTTCGCCTAGAAGAGAGGCGAAGCTATTTGGTCTCAGCCCAAACCGGCAAATGGTTGCAGTACCAAATAAGAAGAAGTATTGCGTTATACACAACGGTTTTTAATACTCTAAAAATTCATAATATGACTTCTATGGTACCTTGCAGACCCCCTTGATGTAGGTATTTTTTAGCCTTTTAAAGTTGACGACATACATCAATACGACACCGTTGTGAATACCCCAAATATGTATGTGATTATAAGCCGAATTTTAATGTAGTCAAATAGAATTTAACGATCCTTTTAATGTACAACTGTTACAGTTTTTTTGATGGAGTGGAAGTGGGGCAACTTTGACTTTACACACCTCCCTCGTCATTTTAAAAGCGCACTCTTTCAAAGCCTTAGTATTTACAGGTTTCCTTTCATTTAATTTTTATTAATTTATTTAATTTTCAAACATTTTTATAAAAATGTAGTATAACAGAAATGTGTAATATTACGTTCAAATTGGCCCCATTTAACTTGTTAAATGAAAAAGAGACTTAGAGACTTCAAAATGTTTAGTTCGTATGCACTATTTATCTCTGCGTACGATGAGACCTGATGGAAAGTATCTAATTACCGCCTTGGCCTCTTTTTTGGCGGGCAGACATGCATACAATTTTGATATTTTTGAAGTGAAACTTCTTTAGCGGCGGTTGGTTGGTTGGGAGCAGTTCTTAGCGATTAAAAATTAACGATTAAAATGTTAATCGCGATTGACGATTAAGATTAATTAATCGTAATCGACTGTATGATTAATGATTAAATTTTTTTAATCGTTAATCGCTAGCGGCGATTACGATTAATTACCCTACAAGAATTGTGTGATGGCAACTAACACATTCTCATTTACCTTACTAACACATTTACAAATTTTGCGTTGGTTAAAAAGAGACAACTAATTAGTTAAATAATGGCATAAGTCGGAGGAAGGCGGAAGATAACATGTGCACAAATGTTTACATCAGATTTTTCACACTGTCCTTTAGAAATTGATAGAAACTTGTAGGTAGCCAGTGACAGAAATCTCTATCAGTCTTGCCACTCAAATGATTTGTCAAATGATAGTCACTGTGTTTGCAGGGTAATTTTAATCATAATCGTTAATCCAATTAAAACAAAATCTGATTAAGTTGCCTAGTTTGTCCGAATTTGGAACCAAACTTCTAGTAATTATTTTGTGTTTTACGCAATTTATCAGTGCCAACACAGGTTGGGAGTATCCCGAGACACGCCCTTTTATTTTTCTTTTAATATATTAGGCAACATCACGTAGGTGCAATGATCTTTCAGTAAAAGACCGTATTAATTTTTTAACCGACTTCCAAAAAAAGGAGGAGGTTATCAGCTCGTCGGAATATTTTTTTTTTATGTATGTTACCGCATAACTTTGGATCACGTCAACCGATAATTCTTTTTGCAACGGAAAGGTATACCTTACCTATAGTGTCTCAGAGGTGGTCCCATACTAATTTGGTTTAGATCCGATCATTGAATCATGAAATATATAGATATATATATATATTTTTAAGTCGGTTTTTATTGCAAAAATTACTTGTTATAGATCCTTTTTCTTATAATACAATTTTTTTTTGTATATATGTAGACTCCTCTGGCTCTCATGGTCTCACATGTACAGTATCGGTCATATCTATAGCACGCCATTTCAAAGTGATATTGTGTGCAACTTATGTTTATTTATTTATTTTTAAGAATTTTCAATTAAAATACAGTTCTTTCTCTAACAAACCCCATATAAACCCAAGTTTAACAATTTATAGAAAACTTCAAAAAAAGTGCAACAAATTTTCACCTAAGTTTCAAACTCTTTTCTCGGAAGTGTTAGATTTTTTTCGAGTACACAGTTTTTTAGCCCCTGCAATTTTAGTCTGATAATGTGCAAATTTCAAGTAGGTACGAAGTACCGTTAATTTTTTAGAATTTTTATTGTCGCATTGGCTTCCATATAATGAATAAACTCAATTTATTTGTATATGGAGGAAAGCCGCAACACCTTTGGAGAAAAAAATTCTAAAAAATCAACGGTAACTTTCAGTCACTTGAAACTTGCACATTATCAGACTAAAATTCATTGGGCTATAAAACTGTGTATTCAGAAAAATTCAAACACTTCTGAGAAAAAAGTTTGAAATTTAGGTGAAAATTTGTTGCACTTTTTTGAAGTTTTCTACAAATTGTTAAACTTGGATTTATATGGGGTTTGTTAGAGAAAGAACTGTATTTTAATTGAAAATTCTCAAAAATAAACAAATAAACTTAAGTTGCACTCAATATCACTTTGAAATGGCGTGCTATAGATATGACCGATACTGTATATACCTATTGTGCATGCACTGGGTATGAAAAGTTTGTTTAGACCTATTCTTAAATTTCATTACCCAGTTTGCCACGCCTTCAATCTACGCATACATAAGTACTTGTGGCTCTACGTTGAGTTGATTAAATCAGATCGTCTAAGAAAACAAATTGAAAAGATTAACTATGATAATAGCACTATTATTACAGCTGCTTATAAAACTGCAAATGCAATTGTACAGAAATATGTGGCCATGCGTATGTATGTATATACATATTTGCGTAAATGTACATATACGGAGGTATTTACATATACATATGGATTTATTATAAGATTAACTCAATTCTATAGCTTTTGAACTATTTGTATATACATATGTATGTAAATGTGATATTACTTTAAGGTACTCACGCTTTAATAAAGTTAAGTATCGCGATTTTTGCAAGTGGGTTTATGTCTATGTACATTAGGGTAGTCCAAAAATGCATGTGAAAAAGTAAAGTCGGAATTTGTATGCTCTCACCCCTTAGGATTGTTATATACCGAAGAAATACAGCCCTTTTTTATATTTAAATCACAAAATATTTAGAGGGAGTTCAAAGTGTTCCATGTATTTTATATGGGAACAAAGCAACTCCATTCCTTTTCAAAAGATTCCCAATAATAATACCCAATTATTTATTTAACCATTTTTTCATATTAAATATATTTTATAGATCCGCCAAAACCGCCATAAAAAATCTTTATTATTAAAAAATGGTTAAATAAACAATTGGGTATTGATAATGGAAGTCTCCTGAAGAAAACCTAAGTTTTCCGATCGAAAAGTATTGATTTTCACATGTAAAATACATGGAAAACTTTGAGCTCTTTGAGCGCCCTCTAAGTATTTTTTGATTTCAAAATAAAAAAGTGGTACATTTTTTCGAAATAGAACAATCCTAGAAGGTGAGAGCACAAAAATTCCGACTTTACTTACTTTGGACCACCATAATGTACATACATATCTATGTAACTAGACAAGCACATACGGACGGTGAGCACATACGAGAGAGCACATACGAGCGCTGCCCACGGCACGCCATATAAATTGTGCTTGGCGTTTTCAATGCCAGGGTGGTCAAGGAGAGAATATGAGACCCCTCGTCTGAAAATTCAGCATCCACGACGAAACGTCCCATTACGGATGGGTCTGATCGACTTCGCCGGTATCATGAACGAACGAATAAAGATCACCCAGCACGGCGTGCGAGAAAAAAGTAATTTTTTTGCAGTGACGTCATTTTTTCGCCACCATGTGAATAAAACGGAATGAAACCTGTGTGTGAATGAAAGAACCGATTAAAAAATGACGTCATCAACCATTATTTTTTTTCTCAAATGCAATTACAAATACACGTTTGCCGTGCTGGGTGATCTTGTTAGTTGGTTCATGGCCGGTATCCTAAACTTGCCGACATAAAAAGATCCATTAAGCTAAGTGGCTGTCTCCAGATCGGAAAAGGAGAGGAGGAAAGGACACGACTCTGACCACTATCTTGTTGTAGCCAAGATACGCATCCACCTCTGTACAGCAACGTCGATAGCTGCAATCTCACCAGACGGCCAATGCATTCGCCAATGCAAACGCCTGAAATTTTTACCACAGCGTTAGGCGACTTACGACAGAGAACAAGGCCAGGACGAACTCATGTAAGAACAACCAAGGCGAACTACACCTTTTCCAACAGTATTTCAGAAAACCGCAAATGTATTTCAGAAAAGGCCAAATTTATTTCAGAAAAAGCCTAATGAAATTCCGAAAAACACAGTTGTATATAAGAAAAGTTCAAATGATTTTCAAAAAAAAAATATTTTTAGAATATTTTTAGTTGTGCTCTTCTGAAACTTATTTGTGTTTTTCTGAAATACATTTGCCCTTTTCTGAAATACATTTGTGTTTTTCTGAAAATCATTTGAGCTTTACTGAAATATAATTGCGTTTTTCTGAATTTCATTTGGCTTTTTCTGAAATACATTTGGTCTTTTCTGAAATACATTTGAGTTTTTCTGAAATACACTTTCGTATTTCCGAAATACTATTGGAAAAGGTGTAGTGACCGATGTCCAGAACGTACATAAATAGAGGAAAGCTTTCCACCCTCCTGAATGGTAGCAGCACTGAAGCTGTGGAGAAGACGAACCCGAGCCACCAGTCTATGATGACGATGGAGTCGATGTTTCACCTCCTGACTATGATGAGACACGAATAGCAATTACGCGGCTGAAAAATAACAAAGCCGCTGGAGCTGACAGCCTGGCAGCTGAGCTATTTAAGCAAGACGGCACGAAGCTGATAAGGTGCATGCATCAACTTTCATGGAGAAAATGGTCAGATAAGCGCACATGCCTGACGACTGCAATTCAGGTGTGCTCTGCCGAATCCACCAGAAAGGCGACCTCGCCTTTCGCACCAACATAGATTACGAGGTGTTATTGTGTGAAAGGCTGAAACCTACCGTCAACGAGCTGATTCGGTCTTATCAGTGAGGCTTTAGACCCGGCAAATCCACCATTGACACAGAAGAGAAACGACTGGCGTGCTGTTTTGAGCTCGACCAGAATCGTTTAGACGCGTACAGCGCCAAATAAGAAGAAGAGAACTATAGGATTTGACTATGTAAACGGGGTCTAAACAAACGAGCTTTAATTGAGATTATATTTATATGTAAACGTACGTTAACGGAAACGGTTAGTCGATTCAATTGAGCTTTTTAATTTTTTTAACCACTTCTGCTTATCCATTAAGATATTAGTTAACTAGTCGATTAACAAGAGTTTAGCAGGTGTGCGCTCCCAGTCTCAATTGTCTGACAATGGTGCTGACAATTGTCACTCTGACGAAATTGTCGCGACAATAGCGACAAAACTAAATAGCTCCCGTCGGAAAGTTTTCACATGAGAATTTTGTAAATTGTATATTATAACTAGCTTTTACCCGCAGCTTCGCACGCATGATTTTTGGTTTAACGTAAGTCTTTTAAATGCACAAAGATGGAAACAAATTATTTCACCGCACAAACATAAAGCTTTTATCAAAAAAAGTGAAGCAATTCAAATTAATGGCATCTACTGCTATACATTACGTAAACAACGTTTCGGGACTTATTATCTTGGGCATATATATAGATATCTGGCTCTCGATACACGCGAAAAGCCCGTGTCCGTGCGAGAAACATGGAGTGCCCAGATGTATTCCTGTCCCTTTGGGTGTTTATCCTTAGCTTTATTAATCATTTTCGTGAGGGCTACTGTTAACGGAAACTGCAAACGGTTAAACTTAAATGGCATATATGGCACAATATGTCTTCTCAGCTTCATGTTGCATAGTCTTGTGCCATTGCATAATCTAGGTGCGTCCAGGTTAAGCATCAATATGACTGGCACCCCAACCTTTAATTGCAGTTTGTGAGCGGACCTCTGAGTTTAGAATCTCTATAGGATATGTTGTGGCATGCTCATTTGCCATCATTGTATCAACAGACATGCAAGTGGTCGCCCCACAACGTACCTTAATAATAATAATAATAGATTGGCGCTTACATACGTTAGTGTTTGGCCGAGCTTCTCCTTCGATTTGTGGCATGAGCCTTGATATTTTCACCGACTCCGAACTACACTCGGAGGTTTGCCATTGCCTGCCGAGGGGCGACCGCTGTTAAGAAAAAAAAACCTTTTTTCTAAAAATTTTTGCGATATTGCTTTGACCAGAGCTTGAACCCAGGCGCTGCGGAGTGAAAGCGCGCACTGCTTACCACTACACAACAGCGGCTGCAGGTACTTTAGCCATAGGAGTTTTTGAGTAAATAATCCGGCCCTCTATCACTGGACGTTAGTTGTGAAGTTCAATATTTCCACCTTTTCCCACAATGGAGACAATGGCGAAGCCTTGATGCACACACTGATCTCCCCTCGATGACAGGTAGCGCCTGCCGAAAATCTCCTGCGAGCAATACGACTACCTCACCCATCAGCAAAACGCTGCCGTGGATATCTTGCAAACTGCATTCGAATGCCTCGACTGCATGCTTGTGTGACATCGTAAATTTTCCCAAACTATTAATTTGCATTTTTGCAACACAGATCCGCCATCATTGTTTTGCTAATGTTGCAAGTTGATGTATCCTGACTCACAAAGTACAGGTTGCAGATATCCTTGAGGAGGCAAAAGCTAGTGCAGCATTTTTATCCTGGCGCAAGTGTGCCAGTAGCAAGTTCAGCAGAAATATCTTGTCAGTTCCCCCTGGCGTGTCCAAGAAATAAAGGACCCATTCTCCGCTCTTTGTTTTGGAAATAGTTTAGGCTCTGTTTCGGTGACTTTATAATTTAACTCCCTGAATAACTGATTGGACAGTTCTCTCGTTCGTTGCGGAGTAGGCGAGCCGAAATCCCACATCCGTTTTCCCACCATTGAGAAAAGTTTATCCTCAATTAGCCTCAGAGCTTCGTCGTCATGTGCTGTTTCTTGAAAACTGTGGGCGACTTCTTCAAAAAAAGCAGCTTTAAACTTTTCATACAGTTGCAGGGGCTTGAAAGCTTACTAAAACCTTTCCCGTTTGACACCTATATTTAAATATTTCATCTTACTTTTGGATTAAAATAATTTTAATTTCTAAACGGGTGGCAAATCTCTTCAAATATAGTTTCGAAAGAAAGCTTTCTTAGCCCTCAGTCCTTTGATACCCATATTAAATAGAACATTTCGTTTTGCTTGTTAATTAAATTGATTATGAATTTCTTAACAGGTGGCAACGCTCTTCAAAAATATTTAGAAATAAATTTGTCTTAAACATTTTCCATTTGAAACCCATACTAAAATATTTGATTTAAATATTTAATTAAATTGATTTTATGTTTACGAAAAGGTGGCCACTCCTTCAAAAATATTTTTGAACCTTTTGTTTGACACCAACATTGTTGAAATATTTCATCTTACTAAAAAAATATGTAGTGGATTTTAACTTAAAACAATGTGGCAACCCCATAAAATTATCCTGTATGTTAATCCAGGCCACAGCCTATAAGTGTGCCAAATTTCATTGAGATACGTCCAGCCGTGTTGGCATGAAAGAGCAACAAACATATACACCCCCATCTTTCCAATTTATAATTTTGGTAGGTTTGATTAAAACGGTTTCAAATTTCTAAACGGATGGAAACTCTCTGCAAAAATTTTTTCGAAAGAAAGCTTTCTCGTTTGATACACATATTAAAACTTTTCGTTTAACCTTTTAAGTAAATTGTATTTGCATTTCTTAACAGGGGGCAACCCTCTTTAAAAATATTTAGAAATTTTATTTTTATGAAAAGGTGGCAACTCTCTTCAGATTTTTTTATCAATCGTTTTTAAATTGCTTTTGTTTGACACCCACATTGTTGTAACATTTTATCTAATTTTGATAAATATGTGGTTTTAACTTTTAAAAAAGTGTCAACCCCCTTCAAAAATATCATATACATATGTTAATCAAGGTCATAACCTATTTGCGTGTATTTCAATACTTTTCCGTGTTTTGAATATTTGTAAAAACTAAAAAAAATGCAAACGCAATTATTATACATACATATATGAATTATACATATATAAATTTCATATGACTGGGGACATTTTTGTCAACGACATTTCTTACTAGAATTTTTTATAGGATTGAAACGGTGGTGATAAATATTTTTATGAAACAAAACACACATCAAATTGTCGAATTGCCACTGAAAATGCGGAAAATTCCTGTCGCGACAAAATTGTCACTGTCGCTTTATGAAATAGGCCCCAGGTCATTTTCCCAAGATATGGTGACTTTTATAAAAAAAATTAAATTTTGACAGGGAAAAAAATTAAAAAATAACAGAGTTTTTGTAAAAAAAAACGAAAAAACCGATGAATAAATAAAAAAATTGTGAATTGTCAAAGGAAAGTACCTAACTTTTTTTTTGTGTGTGAAATACGAGCAGGAGAGAATGTTACTCATACGCCATGTACATATATATCGTCGTTTAAAGTGCAAAACCGCGTACCAACAAAATGCAAAACCGCGTATCAGCAAAATGCGAAACCGCGTATGTGAAGTTGTAGAAATTATTTTCTAGAGCGTAAAAACACTCATATTACAAAATGGTTCTCTTTTTTATAAAGCAATCGCATTTCTGCCTAGTATATTTCAGGACGAATGGATAAGGATTGAGCCAAGAGCTTGTGTGAGAAAATCCGATTTTTGGCAGCCAATCAGTTACGCGGTTTTGCAGAATGACGATACACGGTTTTGTACTTTAAACGACGACATATGGCCATAGTCGTATATACCCGTACATGCCGTATGAGTATAGTTTTCCATGTTAAACTTGAATAAAATATATGATCTATAAAAACGGTATACAGATCCGTAATCTACGGCCCAAAATTAAGTTTGTTTCTCGGCGTTTTTTCTGAGATGTTAGCGATCCTACAGTGTAACTGTCGGTCGAAAAGCTGTGCATGTTTTGTATATAAATTTTGCCAATTTTTGGTGTTTAGGTGGGACACTTGGCATATTTTGCCCCATATGTGGTAAAGGTAGGCATTACCACTCTACAGTCTAAGGGTTCTTTTCCTGGTTCAACAGCATCGAGTCTATTTATTGCAAACCTCCGCGTGTATTTCTGCCATGAAAAAAGCTTATAATATAAATTATCTGCGTTCGGAGGCGATGTAGGACTACATTTGCATGACGACGTCAAGGCGCGCACTACAACTGGAGGAAAAGCTGGGCCAAATTCGTAGAAAACTGTGTAAGAGTTGATTTTAATAGAGATAATATTATATTCCATCTAATTACAAGTGTACCCCTATATTTTGTATTATTTATTATATATTTGCAATTTGAGTGAGAAAAGGCTCTAAATCCATTTTTTTCAGAGCGTTACATATGTATGTATATAAGATAGGTATGTATTTGTAGAATCGGTGCTGAAAAAAAATGGTTCCATGTAGCTTTTATGTTGTGCTAATGCCCCAAATTAGCATAATTGCAAATATACCCCCACAATCTTACGTTATGATCAAACAACTGATTATCTTAAATTGGACACTTTTCAAAGGATTCTCATAATCAGGGAACGGATTTTTAGGACCTAAAAACCTATAAAAAAGGCAAAATAAAATAACGAAATAGGCTGGAAAAGGCACTAGGTGTTGCAAAAAAGGCAAAAAAAGGCAAAACAAAATAGCGAAAAAGGCAGGAAAAGGCACTAAAAAAAGACAGAAAATACGAAGAACAATCAAAAAATTCATTTATTTCAGAAATGTTTATATTACAAGTAAAAAGAGAAAAACTATGAACTAGTTTCATTATATGAAAAGTTTGTACTTTGAATCTTTGACTATTTTATCCTTTTGAGGTTCTAACTCATAAAACTTTAATCTGTATAGTTGTAGTAACATTGAACCACAAGATGCATTTTGAAGTTTTCTGGCAGCATTTTCATTCGATTTTCGCGAAGAAAAGCCTTGAATGTACTAAATGTGCGCTCGACGTAAGTTGATACAAGTGGAGCCCAATTTAAATATAGAACGTTTCAAACGTTCATATTATCAGGAATAATGGCGTTTTCCTCGCCCTTTACAATTTTATCCACACCCCTTATTGTCTCCAAGCCTACGTTAGCTGAGAAAACGGCTTTGAATTTTTCCAGCACCAGTTTGGCAAGAGGTCCGTCCCTGCGCTTCTATAAGCCGCATGGACATGTGTATATTTTTTAATCTTAAAAAAAAATTGTAAATGCTATAATCATTTTTTTAAAGGTAGAAATGGCAAAAAAAGGCAAATATCTTAAAAAAGGCAAAAAAAAGGGAAATATCTTAAAAAAGGCAAAAAAGGCCACATCAAATGTGTATATATGGAATCAGGGAAAGCTAAATCGTGGACATTCTTAATCGAATATGCTCGATCTCGTTAGCAGAAGAAAAGGCAATTTCCATAAAATCCGATCCCTGGTTATGATCAAACAACTGACACAACACTTTTCAAAGGATTCTCATAATCAGGGAACGGATTTTTAGAACCTAAAAACCTATACAAAGCGCAAAATAAAATAACGAAATAGGCTAGAAAAGGCAAAATAAAATAGCAAAATAAGCAGGAAAAGGCACTAATAATATAGATTGGCGCTTACACATATGTTAGTGTTTGGCCGAGCTTCTCCTCCGACTTGTGGCGTGCGCCTTGACATTGTCACACAAAGCGGAGGGACCTACAGTTTTACGCCGACTCCGAACGGCGATTGTATTTTTATGAGAAGCTGTTTTTCATGGCAGAAATACAGTCGGAGGTTTGCCATTGCCTGCCGAGGGACGACCGCTGTTAAGAAAAAACCTTTTTCTATATTTTTGGGATGTTGCTTTGACCAGGGCTTGAACCCAGGTGCTGATGTGTGAAAGCGCGCACTGCTTACCACTACACCACAGCGGCACTAGAAATCGCATAAAAGCAAAAGAAGGCACTAAAGAAAAAGAAAAACTTCTTTCGAATTTTTAACTCACAAAACTTTAGTCTCTATAGTGGAAGTAACATTGAACCACAAGATGCAGTTTGCAGTTTTCTGGTAGCATTTTCATTCGATTTTCGCGAACGTACGCTCGACGTGAGTTGATACAAGTGGCGCCCAAATTAAATATGGAACCTTTAAAACTTTAACTTTCATAATATCAGGAATAAGGGCCTTTTCCTTGCCCTTTACAATTAAAGGAAGAAAAGGCAAATATTTTAAAAAGGCAAAAAAGTCAACATCAAATGTGTATATATATATATGCAAGCAGGGAAGGATAAATCGTAAGCATTCAGAAATCGAATATACTCTTCTATCTCTTTAGCAGAAAAAAGGCATTCTTCATAAAATCCGTTCCCTGCTCATAAACTTATGTTCGGAGGGATGTGTCTTTCAATTGCTTTCAGGAAATTTAGGTTGCGTTATCTCCGTGAGCCTAAAAGCTTGAGAAAAATCCGAAAAAATAGTTATGGTGACTTTTGGGTGACATTAGTGCCTAGTACTTTATCTAAAACAAACCATATTTTTCCCTCTTTAAAAGGAGCTATTCCAGACCTTAATTGCACAAAAAATATCTGAGTTATAAAGATTTTTTCTAATTTCTTTCAGTAAATTATGGTGGGATTTCATTTTTTTAGTTCAAATTTTTGCTCGAAACTTGAGAAAACTGGTATAAAATTTTAAAATTTCAAAATGTCTGATCCAAGATGGTGGACGATTTATTTAAATTCAGATTTAAAAAATTCCTTATGTCGGATTCATATTGGATCTTCCATTTATAACGAAGAAGTTAAAACCGAATGTACGTGCATGGCGTAAGTTACTCTAACGAGAGGACAATGTTACTCATACGCCATGTACATACGTACGTGCGATTTTAACTTTTCCGTGATAAATGGTAGATCCGATATATATCCGCCATTTAGAAGTTTTAAAATCTGACAACAGATTTGAGTTCAGCAACATCGAAAAGCCCCGATTCTCTAGTTTCGAGCAAAAATTTTGAATGTGGAAAAAATTGTCCCCTATTTTGGATCAGTCATTCCGAAAATTTAAATTTTGACATCATATTTGAATCAAGCAACCCAGTAAAATCCTAGAGTATCAAGTTTCTAACAAACATGTTGAATTATAAAATACGTCCTCCAGCGGCCTCAATAATGCATAAAAAAGTATACATATTTTCATATTTTGGATTCCATCACTTCTACTAAAGTCGCCATATTTTGTTTCCAAAATAGCAACACTGTTTTTAAAAGAACAAAAGTGCATGAAAACATTTTCAGCCCTTGAGCGTTTTTTTTTTGTATTGCACCAATTTTTAGATATATACATATATAGCTTTTTTCCGGTTGACATGGAACGTTCCATATGTAAATATGTACTTATGTAGTTCCATATTAAAAACATATAAATAGGTGTAGACCTGGTGACAGCTTGAGCACGCGTGTGAGGATGCGTGCCGCTACAGAACTGCTGATGGTGTAACGAAGGCCTTGACATCCTATCCAACTATTCCGCACACTAACTGATTTTGAGCTACCACTGCAAGCGGATATGGGCAGTGTGACCGTGACTACGACAAAAACAACGGCTAATTTGTAATTGGCTAATGCATGTGTTGGTTTGCATTTATGTACATATGCAAAACTTTAAATAATAAGTTGCGCTTTATATTTTTTTTTAAATCAATGAATTTGGATTTGCACCTATAAATTCCTAATTAACAGTTATACATCTGATTACATGTATGTACGTACATATATACATTCATATATTGCCTCTTACTGCCTTAACTTATTTATTGCGCACGTTTTTGGCTTTTTGTCGCCATTTTCATCGGCATCCTTTTCATTTTCTCAATTATTGTAGCTACTCGTATTTTCGTAACATTTTACAATATAGGTATCCTCCCTGTTTTTTTTTTTTTTTGTTGTTACTGCAAGAATTGCTCTACACAGCATCCGCTTTTTGCCATCTTTACTATTCGTTTATTGCCATTACCTTTTGTTGTTCGTTTTTTCGCAATTTGGGAGCGGCTCTGCATGGAAAAAAATTACTCGGTGGATAGTGGGCTCAACATAATTGTTACGTTCGCAATTATCCTGCTCATTTTACACACATTTTTCCAGGTTTAGCGATTTTCATGGCGTTGTTACTTATTTAAAGCAAGTTAATCGAAAAAAAGCATGATTTCTAAAATCACTTAGGAAAAACCTCGCTGGCAATTATTTTTTCTTGCACCGAAAGGAAAGGAGAAAAGCTGGAAAACTTTTGAAAATTTTATGTAGATATGTTAGTATGCATGCATGGGAGTGGGTGTGTTTCCATTCTATTTTTTATTTTTTTCCTTTGCACAAGTACACAAATTAAGTCAAGTATGTAGTGGTTTAAATGGTTAATCGTATATGTAAATTTTTGTTAAGTGGATTCCCTTTCTTGACTGGTTATTAGCCCGTGATTGGAGAGCACCGCAAAAATGGCTGGTGCAGTGTATAAGTATACAATTTTTTCCACTTTGCACGCCTTTAATTATTCACAGTATTCAAGCCACAATTATTTAAGTTGATAAACCTTTGAGTAAATTACACAATATTTGAATCAAAACGTTTAGCAAAATTAGGGACAAATTACTCCTTCCACAGGGTGTTTTTGGAAAAGACTTTTATTTTAACATTTTCTACTTATATATCACACCCAATACACAATCCCACAGCCATGGTATTGAAATCACAAAAATTCACAAAGCAAATCAATTCCAGTGCGAAAAACAAACCTGCACCGTTGCTCTCGTACGCCACACTAAAATTCTTATGTCGCCCGAGACATCG
>NW_023458558.1:35016317-35019591 GCF_013731165.1 Rhagoletis pomonella | reverse complement strand
ACAAACAAAAAAAAACATCAAATTAAAAAACTCTTTCAATTCAAAAAAGAGATTGAAAACTAGCCTTTGGAACGTTTGCTCAACTCATGAGCATTAACGCTGACTATTGGGCGCAGCAAAGGATGTATTGACGCTTCTGGAATGCAAAACCAAAACCGACTTCAATTCTTATATAAAAATTTAGGAGTGCCGTTCATTTCTTCATGATCCAATGCTCGGATTCAAACCAAATTAGTATTGAACCACCTCCAGCTCCTTTCAAAAAAAAAAAAAGAATTATAGAAATCGGTTAACTCGGTGGTCCAAAGTTATGCGGTGAAAAACATAAGAAGAAATCCGACGAATAGATAACCTCCTCCTGTGTTTGAAGTCGGCTAAGAAGTAACTAATTTTTCGAGGGTTGGATATTATAGAGTGACTCAAACAAATTATTTTTAAATATTCTTATTGTTTTTCGAACTAAGTTTTTTTTGTTATTTTTCTATAAAAACACCGTCCAAGCTTTAACCAAAAACATATAAATCACAGTTTTTAACTTAATACGAAATTTAGGAAAATTCCAAGCTTTTTATTCTGAATCTTTAGAACATTTTTGGGTATACAGTTTAATAGCCCATACAATTTTAGTACAATGAAGTGCAAGTTTCAACCTGCTAAAAATCCCGTTGATTTTTGAGAATTTTTTTGGAGGCGGATCATCGAACTTTTTTCCATGTCGATACTTGAGTGGAAGATGATGCCCTAAGTAGAAATGAGCAAATAATTTGATGTTTTCATTATATAACCTCAAATATCGCCACTTTGAGGTGTTGATATCTCAAAATTCTAGTGCTAGAGCAATTGTGCGACCAGATTTGGATTCAGCACCAAGAAACGATGTGTTTTACTGGCATGCCTAAACAAATGAGTTGGGCGGAGCGGTTTCTGAGTGCCATACCTAAACAAAAGCGTCAACGCTACGTCAAATGCAGAAATAACACCAACAATAAGCATAGGTGTGTTTGTATGAAACACGAAAATGACAGTTTCGACATTTTCTGCAGCCAACTTCACTTCCTAACGCCCTGTCAAAATCGGATTTTCCAACCGCTCAGCGTTGACGCCGCGTTGTTTCGGTATGCTTCATACAAATTGTATGGGCATGAGAAGTTTTTGACAGCCAGACAACGCTGACGCTTTTGTTTAGGTATGACAGCTACTCAGGTGGTAAAAAAAATCAAACTTTGTACAAATAATTAGAAAGGAAAAAAGTAAATAATTATATAATAAAATTCAACAAGGTGGGTTTGCAACTTCAGCGCTTTATCAATCATGGTTGTATTTTAGTGCATTTAAATTTGTAGATTCTTACAAATTCAGTGCCGACATAGCTTTAAACATTTCAAATTATTTCAGGTTTTAACTATCTCGGAGTAATATTAGTTCAGAAAAAAAGTACTAAAAGGGCACTAGACACTACATAATATTTTTTGCATTTTAATTTCTATTATTATATATATATATATATATATATTCTATTTTCTTTCATTTTGACATCCTGATATACAAAAAAGCAATTACAAAATACACGAGATTTTTATTTATATGCAATTGCCACCACCTTCATGAGTGCGCCTTGATGATGGCATGAAAAATCGTGGTGTTAAATATTTAACGCGTCAAATCTCTTACCTTTATTAAGAAGTTTAATTTCCATAAAAGTCCCATATAATTATTAAGAGAAGACGTAAATCATATTTTCCTTGAAGTAAACATCCCGAGAGATAAAAAAAAATTAAAATCCCATGTAATTGTTATTGAAAGACGTAAATGATTTCCGTCTTGAAATAAACGTCACGTAAACATATTTCTCAAATCCAATTACAAATACAGCGTCGCGTTCTTGCGTGATCTTGTATGTATTTTTGGTTCATAAGGTTTTAATTATATCTACCGATCAATATGACAGCTGAACAGCAATAAATTTTATCCTGTGGAGATGGCCACATTCATTTCTTACTTCCCCTTCGGCGCCAAGCCAACGTCTAGTTTAATAAAAGTATTTATCAGCATGTAGAGAATTTCTCCTAAATTAATTTAAAACAAACTGCAGCTATAAATGGGCTTGCGATTATACTTTAGGGGCAATTTTACTTACAAAGCAACTATGTATTTTAAAATGAAACTTCTCTTGATTTTAGTGCGACTTGTAGGCAATTGCAAAAATTTCGGGTGCTGTTTAGTAAGCGGCCCAACTATTTCGGGGTGTTGCGTCCAAAGGGGTGACCCGATCCGAAAAAAATTTCCACACACTTGTAGTCAAGGGTCTACACATTATTTTAACACCTACGTTTGTAAGTTTCAACCACTAATTTATTTAGAAATTCGGTTTGAATTATGCCCTTTTTGTAAAATTCGGAAATAAGCTTATATTTATCACTCCTATTCTCCTTAAGGCAGCCACTTCACCAATACATTTTTATACATATTCCCCTTCACTTTACACTTTATGCTATTAGTTTATTGCTTTAATTTTAACCAATTTATCGCAATTTATTAAATAAAGACACCTTCATAATCACGCGCCTGCCTTTGGTTGCATATGCAAATTAAATGGCAGGGTTCATGGTGAAATAAAAATAAGGTGATATCAGTAATCCAATATGGCGTCGAATTTGACAAAATTCGCCATCATAAATTACAATGTTGCTTACTCTATTTTTAGTTCCTATTTGTGTTTCCAATAAGAAATATAGTGTAGGCAACACTGTTTCTCTGTTTCCTTTTTTACTTTGACATTCGCCTGCGTTCTCACTAAATTGCGTAAAATTTTCGGAACTTTTAGTTGCGTTGGTAAGTTATCTGTATTATATATTCGATATTTTTGGTTAAAGTAATACTTTTTCCTTAACTAGCCCCGAATAAAGACTAAAGAGCATTCAAAAAGCGCCTTGCTGCTGTACCTGCTGCAACGTACCACCAAATTGGTTTGTAATTCAACATTGCGATTTGTAAGTATGTATGTACATGCATATAATTTATACATTTTCTATTAAATGTTGTGCTTGTCCTCAACCAGCTTTACACTGTTCTGTTCCTGGTGGAACATAGCACCATAGTGCCTGGTGATTCAACATCCCAACAGCAAGTTGGAAGTCGGTTCCTGCTTCATTGTGCCACCTTATTGCTAGGTGAATCAACAACCAAGTTTGTTGCTCTTGCTGCATTGTGCCACCGTATTGGTGTACAATTTAACATTGCGATTTGTAAGTATGTGTGTTGTGAATAAAATTCA
>NW_023458558.1:34993094-35016307 GCF_013731165.1 Rhagoletis pomonella | reverse complement strand
CTGCATTGTGCCACCGTATTGGTGTATGATTTAACATTGCGATTTGTGTGTTGTGAATAAAATTCATACATTTCTATAAAACGTTCACTTTGTTCAACCTGCTCCTGCTGCGTTGTGTCACCTTATTGTTAGGTGATTCTACAACCGAGTTTGAAGGCTGTTCCTGCTGCATTGTGCCACCCTATTGTAACGTAATTTGAACTTCTGAGCTGTAAACTTCTTTCGTGGTAAGATTTTACATAAAGTAGATCTTTTGTTAAAATGTAATCATGTACACGTTCAGAGATTTTGTAGAATAAAGAATGAAACATACATAAGTGGCAAACTATTTCACTTTGAAATCGGGGAGCTATGGTATTAACCGATACTGTATATAAATACACAAAACAAACAAACATTTTATTTGTCACGTAGAAAGAATCGTTTCGTTGGTGATTTTTAGTCTACAGTTGTATACTAGTTGTTAACCCTCTGGAAGATATATCACAATCTAGCTCTAAGTGGGAACCCCAAAAATGGTTCATTACTTTAGCTTTTATTGATTGGATTATTTTATTATTTAACGGTGTGAAATTTCATAATACGACTTTTATGCTTACGACATGCAACAATACGACAGTATACAACACCTAGTGAATATGTTTTATCCTTCTAGAGGGTTAAATGAACTAATTATTATTTTTATCATTCCACTATTATTTTTTAATAGAATATGTCAAGAGTACCTCGCGCTTTGTTCCATACGACATTTCCAGGTGCAGGTGTAAGTCGTTTTCAAGTTCCTCAAGAAGAAATTAAAAGAAAAAAATGTGAGTGAGGCCGGGTGTGTTGAACTTAAACCCAATTCCAGAGTTTGCGAATTACATTTTGATAAATATGACTTCGATATGGAACCTGGTGCTAAACGCAAAAGGTTGCGAAAGGATGCCATCCCGATGAGGGTGGAATATTTATCCTCTTGGAAAGCACCAGTTCCCATAATCACTTCAAAACAGGATGCTTCAACACAAATCGAGTATGAAAAAAATGCATACATATAAACAAATATTAATGCCAACATATTTACGTTTTTATAGTATTGACCTCACTGTTACGATGCAACTTGAAAATTTAGATTTAAAAGCGCACAATACTAAAAGCGCAGGTGGCTGCGCAGCTGAAGGAAGCCAACGAGTTGAAAGCTTTCAGAAGTGGTATAAACTTGAATTTCACAGAAAATCAAGTACGTAAATTAAGAAACCCTGCTAAAAATATACATTGGGTATATGAAGATATTGCGAGGGCAATACCATTACATGCAGCAGGTCCTAGGGCATACAACCATTTGCTCCGTAAGGGTTTACCGTTGCCCTCGGCGTCCACTTTGTCGAGATGGCTTCCGCGACTGAAGTTTCACGACGGCATTTTAAAATTCGTTTTAAACGAAATGCACGCGGCAAGCACAAATATGGAGTTGGTCGACAGAGTGTGCCTCATTGTCTTCGACGAGATGGCAGTTGCCCCATCATTTGAGCACGACCCACTTACGGACACTGTGATGAAGCCTGCAAGATATGTGCAAATGGCTATAGCAAGAGGACTCAAGCAATCTTGGAAACAACCCGTTTTTTACGCTTTCGACTGTAAAATGACAAAAAGCATTCTGGAAGACCTGATTTCCCAGTTAGAAAATGCAGGCTATCCCGTCGTGGGCATCGTATCCGATATGGGAAGTGCCAACCGAGCTCTTTGGAGGGAATAGAGAGAATTAGAGGTGTCCACGGGTAATTATAGAATTAAGAGCAGTTAAATTTGCATTACTATAAGCAATTAAAACAATTAGGTGCTTTCATTAATTGTAATAATTAACAGTTATTTTTTTACTCTTATTTATACAGAACAGACATGGTTTTCGAGTCCAAGCGGTGACGGTGGCAGAGTTTTTGTCTTTGCAGACGCGCATCACCTTTTAGAATTACTGCGAAACCATTTCCTGGACAGCGGGTATGTTTTCCAGAACAAACAAATATGCGCAGGACCGATAGACCAAGTAATGAGATGTACGTCAATGTCCGATTTGTCCATCACCCATAAATTGAAGGAGCAGCACCTCACTGTCCGGCGCGAGGGTCGACAAAAAGTGAGACTTGCGGCACAACTGCTATCGCATAGCACTGCTAGTGCAATCAGACGTGTCTATGCAATGGGTTCGCAGCTGACAAATCCTCTCGAGACAGCAGACTTTATTGAAGTCATTGACAACTGGTTCGACCTTCTCAACAGCAAGCTGAGAACTCCGCAGTGCAATCCGGCAAGGAAACCATATGGGCTGGACTTGGTGCCGCGAAACGCCATTTTAGAGTCCATGAATTGGTTAGCATTGAATGCGAGGGCGCGGTTTCACTACACTCTTTTGCCTTGCCAAAAAGGTATTCTGATGACCAATGCATCCTTAAAAGGTTTGTTCCAGTATGTCCAAGAGAGGTATGGAATGAGGTTTATCCTCACTTACCGCCTCAACCAGGATGTAGTGGAGCACTTCTTTGCGCTACTCGCACAATTATAACGTTTTGTCTCTTATAGATTTATGTTCTTTGATATGTATGAAATGTATTCTCTGCAAAAGGTTTTCAGCCCCAAGGTGTGATTTACAACTCAGACAGGCTCTCTTTTAAGGTACTATTATCAAAGAACGTAGATAACAAGAAGGGACCACTCGTTATAATTGTAGCGAAAGTGCGCAACAGGGGCGTACCTTCTGTTTTGCCCTAGTGCGATTTTTGACTAGATGAAAAGAGAAGGGGCGTGCCCCCTTTCCCCACAATTATAACGAGTTGTCCCTTCTTTTTATCTACGTTCTTTGCTATTATGCCAAAAAAAACAATCGATTCAAAATTCATACAAAATTTGTTCAATTTGACTTTATAGGATGGTTCTTCTATGAGCAATGTCAAATTCAATCATACTTTGTTGAATACATTTTGTTCAGCCCCCCTTCTTTGGCAACACATAAAGGAAAATTCTACTTACTGGGGGTTATAATCCCTAAGTGCGGCCGAAGGCGGCCAACGCTAAAATACTATCATATTACTATTAATAATAATAATAATAATAATAGATTGGCGCTTATTACACATACATATGTTAGTGTTTGGCCGAGCTTCTCCTCCGACTTGTGGCGTGCGCCTTGATGTTGTCACACAAGGCGGAGGGACCTACAGTTTAGTTTTACGCCAACTCCGAACTGCGATTGTATTTTTATGAGAAGATGTTTTTCATGGCAGAAAAACACTCGGAGGTTTGCCATTGCCTGCCGAGGGACGACCTCATAAATATTTACTATTACTATACATTTTTTACCTGTCGCGTTTTTTAATATAACAATACTTTTTGTGATTTTTTTTTTAATAACTTTTTTTAGTTAACTTTTTGTATATAAAATATCCTAATAACCACCTTGAAATGCTCCTATTTCAAGAGCTCTGAGTTAAGGGACACCCCTCCTCCCAATCCGCCGAAACGATGGGCCAATAACTAAACATTTCCCAAAATTTCATGAAGAAAGATATTTCTTGGGGTACTGTTTAGTAAGTGGCCCACCTATTTCGGGGTATTGCGTCCAAAGGGGTGACCCGATCCAAAAAAAAATTGCACACACTTGTAGCCAAGGGTCTACCCATTATTTTAACATCCACTATTCTAATTTTTGGTCACTAATTTATTTACAAATTGGTTTTGAAATATGCCCTTTTTTGTAAAATTTGGAAATTAGCGTACATTTATCACTCCTATTCTCCTTAAAGCAGCCACTTCACCAATTCATTTTTGTATTCCCCTTCACTTTACACTTTACTCGATTAGTTATAACTTGATTTACGACTTTAATATTAACCAATTAATCACAATTCATTAAATAAAAACACCTTCAAAATCATGCGTCTGACTTTGGTTGCACATGCAAATGAAATGGCGGAGTTCAGCTGTCAAACTCCGAAATATACAAAAGAATGAGAGACAAAAGAAGATAGGATATAACCCAGTAAGCATTAAAAATATACAAAGGTGTTCTCTGCAAAAGGTGTTCAGCTCCTTTTCTTCGCAAAACAGAAAGGAGAATTCTACTGCCTGAGGGTTATAATCCCTAAGTGCGGCCGAAGGCCGCCTACGCAGAAAGGTGTTCTCTGCAAAAGGTGTTCAGCCCCCTTTCTTTGGCAACACAGAAGAGAATTCTACGTAGTGAGGGTCATAATCCCAAAGTGCGGCCGAAGGCCGCCTACGCAGAAAGGTGTTCTCTGCAAAAGGTCTTCAGCCCCCTTTCTTTGGCAACACAGAAGAGAATTCTACGTAGTGAGGGTTATAATCCCTAAGTGCGGCCGAAGGCCGCCTACGCAAAAAGAAGTTCTGCGCTAAAATACTATCAAATTACTATTACTACAACATTTCTATCCGTCGCTTTTTTCCTAATTTCACAATATTTTTAGTAAATTTTTTTTTTTTCAAATCGCCTGATAACCAACTTGGGATAATTTCTTTTATTTAAAAATCCCACGGTTTTCGTTAGTTGGGTTATATTCCACTTCAAACTGCCAGTTTGCCTCGGAAAATGCCGTTTTTACCCCATTTTCAAACGGTTCCCTAGGGGTCTGTGGGAGGTCCCCAAGGGGGGGTGGGGCTTTTCGTAAAGTGGCGACTGTCCCCTTTCGAATGAGCGGGGTTTAGGGGGCCACGCTCCCTCCCCCTCCGCCCCCCACCTGAAAAACGATGGGCCAATAACTAAACATTTCCCATTTCTTGTTTTTCTATTAATAAATAAATGAGGTTGACGTGCCTTAAATAGTAAACGTTATTTTGGAGAATGCCATTGAAAATAAAGGAACTTTTTTCAGGAATTTAAGGGAATTAGCCTAAAATAAGTTGGCATCCCTGATATTGACACTTGAAACAAAAACAAAAAATGGTTTTTCTTACGTGTGAATTTGACGTATGTGCATTTTTATCACCAATTTATCACAATCATAATATTCAGGTAAAATTAAGCAAAAATAGTACCAAACTTTATTATAGGAAACGACATCACCAAAAAAGCATTGGAATTGCATTAATTCCATCCGTAATGTTCCTCCGTTTACCAAATCACTGGCACCAAAAAATAGAAGGAAATCAGCGTCAAAAGAAGTCATCAAAGCAAACATAAAAACATACGTCGGATTCTTGGATAGCCACGCCGGATTAAACGTTAACCCCCCTATCTATAAGAAATAATGAAAATTTGCTTCAAACCATACATCGTACTGCTGCTTCCCCCGCTACTTATTTTCCACCTAGGAACGGGCGAGTTGCAAGGTCCGCTCTCAACGTCTAAAGATGTTGCTGCTCAAGAAACTTCACTCAAAGGGCAATCTACGCAGCCGGAAACGGGTGCAGAGTCTGGGGGAAATGCAGCTTCCGTAACAGAGAGCAACACTTCAGACAATGAACGCAAGTCCGACAAATATGTTTCTGAAAAGACACCTTCGGAGTCACCGGTGGTTCAGGCACCTGGTACTACAGTAGTACCCATGTCAGCTTTTGAAGTCGAATTTGGACAACGTTCCAAAATTTTGCAACAAGCGTTATTCGAACGTCTCTGGAATGAAAAACTTGTTCGTGAAAAGTTAAAGGAACAAATCGAAGCTATTGAAGCACGTCGAGAAGCGCCAGATGTTGTAGATCCAACGCCAAAACAGATAGAAGGTAGGCCCACTAAAGTAAGTTTTAAAAAATGTATAAGGATAAGTAAATAATTTAATTTCCAGCTCAAACCTTCTACGAAAAAGCCATGGATATGCTCTCAAAACCACGCAGTGATAAAGTTTTGGCGTACAAATTTATAATCCGTGCAGCGGAAATGAATCACCTTAAAGCACGTGCCGAGTTGGCCTGGGCTCATTTGCTTGGTAATTATGGTCATTATGTTAAGCCAAATTTCGAGTTGGCTGCTGCTGAATTTGATGAACTTGCGAAAGAAGGTGTGCCAGAGGCCAATATGGTAAATAAAACCCAATATTTTGTATTTAAACCTTTTTTATTTTGTTATGTACCTACTATTTAAAGTTTTGTTCAGAAGTTGCATGACTTTAAACGCATATTTCATATTTATTAGGGTCTTGCTTTCCTGTACTCTGTAGGCGTCGGTGGTAAAAATGTTAGTCAACCATTGACATTAATCCACTTAACACTCGCCGGATTAGGTGAGCATACTTTTGCTCAAATGGCTCTGGGATATCGTTATTTGTATGGCATCAATGTGCCAAATAACTGCGAAAAGGCTCTCATGTATTACAAAAAAGTTGCAAAAAAAGTAGCAGCCAAGGTAACATTTTCTAACGGCCCTATCGTTCATCGTGTGCGTTTGCTGGATGAATCTGAAAATCCGGGCAGTCAAGAAACGGAAATCGTCGACTACTATCAGTTGTTAGCTGACAAGGGTGACGTGCAATCGCAAGTTGGACTCGGCCAGCTCTACTACCAAGGTGGAAAAGCTATACAACAAGATCACCAGAAAGCTTTGGAGTATTTTACTCAAGCAGCAAATGCAGGCAACGCAATAGGATTTGCCTTTTTGGGTAAATTATATCTAGAAGGAAGTGAATTTATCAAAGCTGATAACGAAACTGCATTTAAAGTATGTTGTGTCTTATTTCATTTCCAAAGAAAATTTAATTGCTTGTGTTTCGTAGCATTTTAAAAAAGCAGCTGAATTAGGCGATCCAGTGGGACAAAGTGGTTTGGGTTTAATGTACCTCAAAGGGCTCGGTGTGCCGAAAGATTCGCTTAAAGCCTTAAACTACTTCACGCAAGCGGCAGATCAAGGTTGGGTTGATGGGCAGCTGCAATTAGGCAACATGTACTTCAGTAAGTCTCCCATAATCAAACTAAGTTCCCAAATTCACAAAAGATTAACCTTCTTAGCGGGAAACGGCGTAAAAACGGATTATAAATTAGCGCTTAAATATTTCAACTTGGCTTCACAATCGGGCCACGTATTGGCTTACTATAATTTGGGTATTATGCACACATATGGCATGGGCATGCTACGTTCCTGTCCAGCAGCTGTGGAATTCTTTAAGAATGTTGCGGAACGAGGTCGATGGAGTACGAATATGATGCATGCCTATAGCGATTACAAGAACCATCGTTTTAACGAAGCATATATGCAATACGCTTTATTGGCCGAGTTAGGCTACGAAGTAGCTCAGAGCAACTCAGCTTTTCTTTTGGACCGTGGCGACGTAAGCATTTTCCACGATCGACATGAGGAACTTATACGCGCCTTTTACTACTGGAAAAGGGCGGCGGGGCAAGGTTACTCAGCTGCACAAGTAAAATTGGGCGATTACTACTATTATGGCTGGGGGACGAATGTAGATTTTGAAACGGCTGCTTCACTATATAGGTGAGTGCCAAAATTACAAAAAAAAAAAATGTTTACAAATAGCGCAAACAATATGAAATTCTTGAACCTTTAAAAAATGACTAAAATGTTACCTACATAATGCAAATTTTCTACAATTTATCTGCCATTTAGAAAAGCATCGGAGCAGCAATATAATGCACAAGCTATGTTTAATCTTGGCTACATGCACGAACAAGGTCTTGGCATGAAAAAAGATTGGCACCTAGCCAAGCGTCTCTATGACCTTGCTGCGGAAACAAATGCCGATGCGAAGGTGCCGGTAGCTATAGCACTACTCAAACTGCAAATGCTTTCGAAAATTGAAGCAATTAAACAGGTGCGCATTCTGGATAAAAGTACATTCGGATTTATTTATAACTTAAAAATATATCTTTTAGTCACCTTACAAGTTTATTTTCTACATGGATGAAAATATTGCCGCTAATTGGGATTTATATATGATTACTATTTTAACTCTTTTACTGGGATTTATTATGTATACAAGACGTCCATATCAACAGCAACAACCGGCCGAACAACAGCATCAAGAACAGGCGCAACCTGAAACGGACCAAGTGGATCAACAACCACTGCAACAACCAGAATAACGATTTTTTCTCTATGAACGGATGTGGGCTTGTTGAAATAAGCATACAAAATGTGCTCCACTAAATAGTAATACTTTAATAGGCATAATTAGTTTATATGCATGTATATATAACAGTTAATAATTTAATATTGTTTATTACAATACATTACCATTAACAAAGCCACCACCAAATCCACTATAAACCGTTGCTCTGTGGCATGCAGCTTTGACTACCTACATATTTGTCGTTTGCATAGAGTGAGTGAACATGTTTTTTAAATTTAAAAAGTAAAGACAAATCTACCTTACTAATAGAAATTTCAGTATCGATTTTGAGATTTTTTTCGCAAACGAGAATAATCCTTCATTCTACTTCAAAGTTGCTTGAATAAATTATTTTATACCATATTATTCTTTTTTTTTTACTTTTAGGATATCTCTGTTTGCTGTGAAATTAACTTCATAACTGACTTGAAATCTACTCTGACTGAGTACAATCTGTTTTATTTTATAGATTAGAAAGTTTGCCCATGTAGAATGAAAAATTAAACAACCACCTAAAATGCATTATTGCGGGCTGAATGCGATTTAAATTTTGTTTCTATCGTTCGTTTGTTTTATGAATTAGCTTTCAGACTTCTAAAATCTTTGTAGTAAAAGTTTTTATATTATTGCCTGATTTTAAATATGTACATATGTATCATGTATGTGTATCAGGATTCTATAATTATTATTATATTATTATAAGTATAATAATGATTGTTTGTATTTTTCATTTTCGGAATGCTGCCTTCCTTTCACAATTTATCTAGCTTCAAGAACCTTGAAAAGGCAACCCACCAGAAAATTTTTGTTGCCGGCAATAAGAAAACTTGTCGTCCTCCGCAATAAATTTATTGCCGGCATTATCGCCGTCGTATCGATTTTGCTCTAAAACGTCCGCCGAAGTCAACTCGCCTGGGCGAGTCGTTTTCTTATTACCTGAGTGAATCGTTTTATTATTGCTACAGGGAGTTTTTGAAAACGTATTCCTCAAATGACATAAAACATGACATGTTGCCTATTTCTCATGTTTTTCATGATGGGGATATTCGTATTATATTATATATGTATGAATGTGTTTGTATTTTTTAGACTATTTAAAAACAACAACAAAAATGCAAACAATTTCTTGCGAGTCGATTAAAGATAGCAAGAATCGCAGAACCTGCCTGATAAGCTTTAGAAATAGCATGGACTTTACATAAGTATATGTATATAAATTCATTAAATATTTTGGGAATATTTTACGGGTGTACTCATGATTGTAAGGTTTATTAGAAATCTGAATATGTTCAAGTTGTAACCTCCTAGTCACTTAACTTTGTCCGACGAGGGTCTGTAAACCACCGCCAGTTTTGTACTTTTCGAGTCTATTGCAAGAAATTGCTCGAGCCCTGTGTCACTCTGGGAAAGCTGGCAGATAGAAACAACAAACAATTTTTCCCCAATTTTTCACGTTAACTAGTCACCTTTTAGTTACTACATAGCATCTTAACTAAGTTTGAGTTTTTAAGTCTTTTAGAAAATTCCTTAAAGCATATCATGTTTCATTCGTTTTTTTTTTTGTCATTCAGAGTCTTTTAGAAGCGGAGTTGCCTGCTGCTGATATCTATTACAGTATTTACATATGGCGATTCGTTGAATCAAAAGTTGGCTCCCATCCAGCTACATTAGAAGCGATTAACTAAAACGCCGTTCAAACCAGGCGATTGTTGCTTTCAACTAAAAATTTCCTGTAAAATCGCTTCATGTAAACAACGTATAAAAAGTTCCTATTCCGGTTATTAATTAAGAACACTTCTTAATGTATTTTCGTGTTTATGTTAGTTTTATTTATGTATGCAATTCTACAAGAGTACTTGAAAACGATTCGAGCTAAAATATTTGTATCTCAAATGCGTCGTTTTCATTTTATTACAATTAATATTAGCAAGCTAACTAAAAACTCTATAGTAAGAGAAAACTGCAATAGTTTTTTTTTGTGTGCTCAAGCATAATAATTAAGATTGGCTTTCTTCTTTGCTTGTACTTCCATTATAGCATCCATAAAATCTTCATGTGTAACACAGGTGGCGTTTCGCCGCAGAGCAATCATACCAGCTTCTACGCACACAGCTTTGCATTGTGCGCCATTGAAATCATCGGTAGAACGAGACAATTCTTCAAAGTTAACATCATTGCTAACATTCATTTTGCGTGAATGGATCTGCATAATTCGTGCGCGTGCTTCCTCGTTAGGGTGTGGAAATTCAATTTTACGATCAAGCCGCCCTGAACGCAATAATGCAGGATCCAGAATATCTACTCGATTTGTAGCTGCAATCACTTTAATATCAGCTGTGGAACTGAAACCATCCAACTGATTTAACAATTCTAACATAGTACGTTGGACCTCACGATCGCCGGCCTTTTCCGAATCAAAACGTTTTGTACCAATAGCATCCAACTCATCGATAAAAATAATGGCTGGTGCCTTCTCTTTGGCTAAAGCAAAAGCGTCGCGTACTAATTTTGCTCCATCACCTATAAACATTTGTACGAGCTGTGGACCAGCCAACTTCAAAAAAGTAGATTTTGTCTGTGCAGCACACGCACGCGCCAAAAGTGTTTTACCAGTACCAGGTGGACCATACAAGAGAACGCCTGTCGGTATATACAATTAAATTATTTTTTATTAACAACTTTTGAAGTTTTGTATTACCTTTTGGTGGATGAATTCCCAATGTCTTAAATTTTTCCTTGTGAGTCATTGGTAATACCACCGCTTCAATCAACTCTTGTATCTGTTTATCCAAACCACCAATATCCGAGTACTGCTCAGTGGGTCGTTCATCTACTTCCATAGCCTTGACACGAGCATCATACTCGGCAGGCAATGTTTCCAAAATCAGATATGAATCTTTGTTTACGCCCACTAAATCTCCGGGTTTAAGTTTCTCTGCATCAACCAACCCAATGACAGGCAAAAAATAAGCCTGACGTGTTGAAGTCTTAATGACGGCACATTTGCCTTTACGTTGGTTGTCCAAAACCAAAACTGCTCCGTCGTCTTCTTCTTCTTGAGGATCCACATCCAAAAGTTCAATAACATTTGACACCAAATACGGCAGTGTTTTGTTAACCTTATTAGTGAATAAAGGTTGATTTTAATCCTGAACATATAAAATCAAATGATTATTTACCTTTATCTTTTCCGTATTGTCTTTGATCTTTTCGTTTTGGGCCTGAATTTCGTGAGTTATACGCATAACCTCACTCTTCATGATTTTAATTTCATTGTCCATCAGACGCGTTCTGCTGACAATTTCATCGGTGGACATACGGAGTACCTCCTCGCCTAAGGTTTCCTCACCATCATCCCAAATGGATTTGTCCTCAAGTGTTGTTGCCATTTTTAAGCAAAATGTATTATTACTATCGGAATTTTTTTAGTAATCTAGCTAACAATTTAACGTAGTTTCTATTTTTCGATGACTTGTAAATTTTTATTTTGTATCTGTTTTGACATTTGTCATTGACAGCTCTTTGTTTTGGGATCAAGATGAGGTAAAGAGCGAAATATACAACACAAGCGGATTGACAAGCCAAGCGTTATACCTTTGCAACAAGCATTTGTAGCTGTGTTTCGTACACAATGATCGGGAACTGGATAAAAATTTTGCATTCAAATGCAATAACGAAGTGATCGTGGTAGATGTTGTTGTAGCAGCATACAAGTTCCCCAAGGGTTTTTGGGGAGTGTTGCTGGAGTGACAGTCCTTGGCCAGATATAAATCTGGGTCGTTTCGGTTAAGTAGACCCGACTGATGGATATCTGGTTCTGGTTCAGTTTATAGGAGTGTTTGCTATGCAAAAAATGTGTACAAGTTGGTACCAATTATTACCAAATCGGGGAAGCAGTTTATACAATACAAAAGAATATGAATAGATAAAGATGTTGATGACACAAGGAGCTCATACCAACGGTAAATGTGGTTTTTGTAGGATTGCTACAACCATCATAAAAGCATAGTAAGGTAAAACCATTGCGTCGGCCATGATTTTTTTTTTAAGGAATTTTTTTTTAAAAGGAATTGTAAAAAGTTGGTTGTTGTTGTTTGAGATTGAAAATGAGAATGTGTGTGTGAGTTTATGTGTAAAATTTTAAAATTAAATTGCTTGCAAACGTCAAGAATTTGAAAAATTCCTCAGCGGTTCTACCTTCCTATTTTTTTATCATGGCTACAACCTGTAGTTAATGGATCAAGGCGAATTTATATAAGGTGGTGTTGATGGCGAATTTACGGTACTTCCTAATGTCAAAATGATGTATTTGCTGTAAACAAGGCGAATCCATTTTACAACAAACACATCATTTTGACATTTGAAAGTACCGCGGCGAAAATATAAATTCGTCATCAACACCACCTTGTATAAATTCGCCTTGTATTGAATCATGCATTTGTATCAAGAACGATAGAATAGAAGGCGAGTTTATACAAGGTGGTGTTACTGGCGAATTTAGATTACAACAACGACAACCATATGTATTTTGTATGGAGGGTGTTATGTCAAATCTCAATTCGCTCCAAACATATCATTTTGACGTAAGGTCCTCCACGGCGAAAAACTCAGCTGTCGCCTCAACACTACCTTGTTAAATACACCCTGCCATTTTCCATGTAAAGCAATATTTCATTCAAGGTGTATTAAACAAGGTGGTGATGGGGCGACAGCTGAGTTTTTCGCCGTGGAGGCCATTACTTCAAAATGATGTGTTGTTGTAACTCATACCAATGACAGTATGGACATCAGCGTATAATTTGTTAGTGTAATTTTTTACTTATATACGGCCAACACCACCTTGTGAAATACGCCTTGATTTCATTGGTTTGCCAAATGATGTTTAAACTAAAAATTAGCCATATTAGGCGTAGTTAAAAATGCCCTTTTTTATAGAAGCTTAATAAAAACAAAACAAATTTCAAGGGAAACTTTTATTTTTTAATTTAAAGTAAAACTTTCTAAAAAGCCAAATACACCACAATCGAGGTGCGGTGTATGAAGGTTTGACAAGTCCTGTTGATGTTTGATGAAATCCCTTGCGCTGTGTATGTAAAAACGCCTCATTCGAAACGAAAATGGAAGAAAACCAACCTTTTGTACATGGTGAGCCGGAAGATATGTAACTAAAATTCTCTATTGAACGAGTTATCTTTGTATGGTATATGGCGAAATGAAAAAAATAGGTTTGAAAAGTCGCTGGTGTGGTCTATTTTGCCCTTAAGTTGTTGTATTAAAATACCCCAGAAATATTTATTTGTTTATTTGAGTCAGCAGCTTGTCAACCCTACTGTATTCAACAGATTACATCTAATAGTGACGGAAGTTTTCAAAATCCTTCAATTTTCGATAACTCGGTTTTATTTAATTATAATAAAATATATAACAAAATAAATGAATAATTCTTAAAATAAATAAATAGACGTTTTTATAACAGTAATTCAGAAAATGGGATTCTGCATGTTTTCCATAGGCAACTTGACTTTCTCTTCATTACCAAAGCACTGAAAATTATAGGTTATTTTTCATTGAGCTCATGATGTCAAAAAGCCGTGCGGATATGCCATCCCTAACGTCTGCATACATATGTACATATATAAAAAATATGCATAAAATATTAAATAAAGTGTTGAAAGAACGTTATTTTGGTTATGTAAATTATTAAATATTTGCATACGCAATAATAGAATCTTGTGACGCAGAGATACGAAAAGCGAAAGCTTTGTGTGAGACTTTTTTGTTAACCGCAGCTTCACTTAATACGGCATGGACATGAGTGTAAGTAAAGTACATACTACCATTGGAACAGTTGCCTCAATATAATGCTTTGACTAAACTAATTATTCTCATTTGTAAAACTGGTTTTCAAGTTGACGTTGTGCTTGGAGAGTGGCGAAAGTTATACTCTCTTGCATACAGCAGAGGCGCTTTGTAAATAGTCGCTAATTGTTTATTATACGATGTAGTTTACTTACACTTTGAGGTGAAAAACTTTCATATTTTTGAAAACTTCTTTCCAAATAGGCTGCAATGCTTGCGCGCGTGTCTTTCTATCCAACATTGCTTTACAATGTTTTAATGGAAAAGGCCACTTCAAGAAATTGGTATGATCGCATTGATGACAATGTCATTTTGGGTGCATTGCCTTTCCGTTCGCAGGCAAACGAAGTAAGTAAACTTTCATTACACTAAACGCTATCCTCTATTCTCTATTATTTTGCTAGTTGATGACCAAAGAAAATATGAAAGCTGTCATATCCATGAACGAAGACTACGAACTCGCCATGTTCTCTAATGATGCACCTAAATGGAAATTATTAGGAATTGAATTTCTCCAACTGCCCACAACAGATATTTTTGAATCGCCAAATCAAGATAAACTTTATAATGGAGTAGAATTCATAAATAAATTTATACCTAAGGATAAGCGCATAAAAGGTTTGAGCACCTCGTCCGAATCAGAAAATAATGGAACTGTGTATGTGCACTGCAAGGCGGGGCGAACGCGCAGCGCTACACTTGTTGGTTGTTATTTAATGATGGTGAGTCAAAAATCATTTGTATGCAAAGCGAGAATTAATAGGATGGTAAATATTCAGATGTAGTTAGTTTTCTTTCGTTTGCACCAATAGAATATGCGGCCGATTTTTTTCACCTAATAGTAAGGTATTGTTTTTTTTCTTAAAAATGCATGTAAAAGGGTCTGTTATCATGTACAAACGGGTAAACTCTTTCTACAAATCGTTAGCTCAGAGTGAAAAGTTAGACAGCTGCGGGGTTTTTTTTTGTGCTAAAATAATTTTCTTCAATTATTTTACCAATCTTTGAATATGTGTGTAAATACAGAGCTTTGGGGGGAGATTACGATAACCGTGGTAACAAATTTTGACTTTGCCATTGGATTATCTTATGAACTACATAACGAATTAAAAAAACGAATGTGTCAAAATAAAGATAATTAATTTCTTTTTTCAGATAATGTATCTAATTTATATTATTTTTCATATTTTAAAGCCCAAAATATTAAAAAACTAAAAACATTTCTTAATTATTTTTATAAAATTACCTTTTTTGAAAAAATTACGTGATTAATGCTAAAGAAATTTACATTACTTAGAAAGTACAAGTTATTACCTTTAATGAGTGTTATAATCCCTAAGCGCGGCCGAAGTCCGCCTACGCAGAAAGGTGTTCTCTGCGCAATAGGTGTTCAGCCTATTTTCTTTCGCTACACAGAAAAGAGAATTTTACTTAGTGAGGGTTATAGTCCCTAAGTGCGGCCGAAGGCCGCCTACGCAAAAAGGTGTTCTCTGCAAAAGAAATACGGACTGAAGACATGATGTATATCAAATGAAAGCTTGTTTTGTATCCTACTGGATAAAGAAATATTTGATTATGTTTAAAAAGGCAATTTTTAAATAATCATGTGATTGTTTAAATTTTTTTGTAACTTTTTTTTAGTTAAATTGAATTTTCGCTAAAACTTTATAAGGTGTATATAACATTTGTATATCGTATTAAAGCATTCATATTTCCTATTAAATGACATAAAAAATTTTGAAATCCGTGCTTTTGTTTTCAAGATAATTGGATTTAAAAAATATGAATTTGAAATTTGACAGTTGGTAACTTCTCGTTTTTGTAAAAAAAAATATACCGTTCCAAAATAAATCATACCATTATACTTGCTTCAAAAACCTCTATCGACGTCCTTGTTCAAAATTTGTCGCCCCGGTTATCGTAATCGTACCAACTTTGGTGTATTCAAAGCAAAGCAGAACTCCGTACGAATCGGTAGAATTGGACATTAATGAAGCTTTCGTTTTCTTTTGGACTCACCGTGCCATTTTTAGAATATAATTTGCATTTCATTGAATAAAATGCATTTTAATTTTCCTTGATACGGTTAGGAAATAATTTCTAATATGATGCTTTTACAACTATATATTGCACAATTTTTTAAATTCTCAACTTTCTAATTTGTATTTGCATACAAATAATACATAACAATACAAAAGTGCTATTCTCAACTTGTAATTTATCTCAATTTAACAAGCAATATAAATAATTTATAAATTTCTTTTGTTAGAAAAATGGTTGGACACCGGAACAAGCTGTGAACCACATGCGTACCTGTCGGCCACATGTATTATTACATACAAAGCAATGGGATGCCCTTAGAACATTCTACAAAAAGAACGTTGAAAATACGTGACACTGAAACCTCTATGCATATTTAATTCAAATGATATTTAAATTCACGATATATTTCTATGTACATATTCGGTAATAAAGTAACCAAATATCAGTTGTTATATACCTTGGACATTGTTGTCTAAATATTTTTGTTCAGTTTATCGCATCTTTAGAAATACAGCTTAAACTAGAAGCAGGGGTTAAAGCTTAAATATTAAGCACACCCAGCTCTCAATGATAGCTATTTGCCCTTGTTTACATAATGCCCCAGCCTTTGGTATACTTAGTACATTTTAAAGTTACACCAGGTACGATATATATATATATAATAAAACGAGATTCGTTAACTTAAAATTGTGGGAATTTTTCGAAAAATAAAAACATTGGACAGATATTAACATTCACAAACAACAAACTATTTCACATAAAACAGGTTTTAATGATTCAATCCATTGCCCTTTTCACAATTAATTGAATTCAGTGAAATTCATAATGCTTTATTTTCTTTTTCTCTTCTATAGGAATTCTTTTCATTCGTCGGTGCAGGAATCTTCCACATCCTGGCATTATTTTGACATACATTAGTTAAAAGTTAAATCAAAAATTACTTATTACTTGCTTCTTTAGCAATTGGTTCAGATCCAGCTCCCCTAATCTTCCACAACTGTTTAACAGAATTGGCAATACCGACATCATTTTGAATAATGTAGAAAAGACCACCAAGAGTAGCTATAGACAACACAATCAGAGCTCCATGAGCAACCTTTGGCAACAATGGTCCAACTACTTGCGGCCGTGCGTAATCTGTGATTATAGCTTCCACGCCCCTTTTGATAAAAAGTTATTACGTATGATTTTTAATTAATGACGATATATATATATAATATAATAATTATATGTATCCTACCAATGAGAATGAAGAACCACGGAGATTGCTAGAAGAGCATCAAGTGTCTGCGAGGGATAAATAAAGGCTCCGGGCACAACACCCAGAAGAGCGAGGGAGATCAAACGTTCCGCAGTCCATAATGGCGTGTGATTACCCTTGGCTGCAGCCATCTTGGCGGCACTTAGGGAAAAGCTCCTTTGTAAAGTCTGATGGAAGAATGTGGTTTTATAATACTCAATCAATTAAGCATTAGATGCACTATCTTACCTGTGCATTCTTGAAGAATGTCAACGTTTTTAAGCTTCCAGCAGAGAAAGCACTCTTTGTGGTCAACGTCTTAATGGGCAATGACAGATGGGCAGTGGTCTTTGCAAGTCCAATGGCTTCATGGTTACAAAAGAATTTATACGATTATATAATACAAATTTTTGTATTTAAAGTTTACCATTCAATTTGCCAGCATTGCGCAGCATAACAGATAAAGCCATTTTCGAATTAACACTAGGATACAATTTAAAAATGTTTATTGACTGAGTTTGGCTATGTACGTTAACGCAAATCGACCAACTCCTTTCTTGTTCCTCGGGGTATCGGATTTTGTTTTTTTATAATTTTCACAGACAATTGATAAAAAACAGCCGTCAAATGTCAAAAAAACACTGTCGCGCTGCCACTGTTGCCGACTCGGTGCTTTTCGCACTAACCCAAAACGCGGAAAATTTTTGAGTTTGGTGCTTGGTGCGTTTTTTGGTGCTGTTTTTTAGCAACTTTACAAAAATGAAAACAAAATCATGGCACAATGACAATCTTAAGCGAGCATATGTTTTCCCACTATGCGTTCAAATAAGGCACGTTAAACAGGTAATTCAAATTTCGAAATCATAAGAGACCGCAGTGTAGATTTAAAATACCACATAGCTCATGAAACTTCAGTTTTTTTTTTTGCTTTCGTTTGACAGGAATTGTAGAAAAAATTATGCGAAACGAATTTTTCTTAAATCTATGCAAAGCGGCAACACCAGACACAGTTGCAAATTAGAAAATAATAACAAGAATGTTATCGTCGCCTGGACGAAAATATTTGAATGTATAGAGAACAGAAAAAACCGACCGTCCAGCAAGAAACATTGATTTTTATTAATTTAAATCGGCATCTCTACAAAATAATTTGTATGCGTATAAAATCCATTAATGAGTATTAAATAAAAATTTGGTGCTTTTTTCGAGAAAAAACGCGATTTTCTTAGGTGTTAGTGCTTTTTCAAACTGAAAACTTGGCAACACTGCGCGCTGCCAATTGCAGTATTTCGGTTATCGATAATCTTAGAAATGCTGCCACTTGTAATAAAATTTAAAAAATGTTGGCAAACGAGGGCTTTATTACAATGAACGTAAATCTATAACTGGCCTTCTCCACAGGATAAAATTTTAATTCGCACTTGATAGTAGTTGGATGAATAAGGAAAATGAATAAGCAACAAGAGTTTACGGGATGTACATAGCTCAGTCGTTAACGCTTCTGACTTTGAACATCGAATTCGCAGGTTCGATCCCTGCTGAAGTCTAGAAAAAAGAAGTCTGATGAGGAGATGTGGTGATCTCCGAAATAGTGCTATAACTTCTACCGCTTAGACTTTGTTGCTTTTTCAATTTTTCCTAATAAAACAATCGTGGTACAAAGCTCAATAAAAATATTAAAAATTAATTCGCTTTGTTTACAACAAACACATCATTTTGACATTAGGGAGTACCGCGGTGAAATTCTAAATTCGCCAGTAACACCACCTTCAAAGGTAGAGTTGTAAAATCAGCTGATTTCTTCGCCTTACATGTATTTTGTTTTTGCTTTTACTGATTTGTCAGCACACCCATCCAAAGCAAAAACAAAATACATGTAAACTTTGGAGTGAATTGAGATGTGACATAACACCCGCAATACAAAATACAAGGCGAATTTATATAAGGTGGTTTTACTAACTCAGCTGATTTTGTGTATGTGTTTCGCCGCACAGCTTCTGATATCAAATTGAAAAATTTTGTTTGAATTTCTACACACACTCTTACAGATTTTGACAGTTTTTGCCGCCAAAGCAAAAACAAAATACATGTAAATTTTTGTTTTTGTACTCCTGCTATCACCTTATATTAATTCGCCTTGAACTCACTTATGTATGTGATTTTAGAAGTTTTGACTTAAGATCAAAATATCATGGGCCAGTTATGCAAAAAAAATTATTTTTTTTTTTGTTTTTTGTTAAACTAAAATCGGAAGCAACTTGACGAAGTACTGCGTTTAGAAGTTTAGAGAAAAAATGTCTTAACACGAGATAAGTTATTTTTGCAAATTTCCTCAGATATTTCTGCGGACTTGCCACTGTTCATTTGGCTGCCTGTGATTTATTCAATTTTACATTTTAGAATTTTTGTGGCCCTCGCGAAGAAGTTGCTCTTGTGGCCGATGCGGGCAGACGTGTGACAATTGAATTAATGAAACAAGTAATTTTTAGAAAAAAAAAACCGACTTAAAAAAAATATATATATATCTATATATTTCATGATCCAATGATCGGATCTAAACACTAGACACTACCTTTCCGTTGCAAAAAGAATTATTGAAATCGGTTGACCTGGTGCAAAGTTATGCGGTAACATACATAAAAAAAAAAAAAAAAAAATATTCCGACGAACTGATAACCTCCTCCTTTTTTTGGAAGTCGGTTAATGAATAAGTTTGACCTTGAAGAGTATGCGCATGCGTTTATGAATGAAATTATTTTTGTTGTATTTTAGTCGCTTATGCGTTTTTACATATGTACATATGTATGTACGTACGCATATTTGCATGAATGTAGACATTTTTGGAGGGAAATCGCATGAGTATATTTGTACAAATTTATTGATTATAAATGTACATTTGGTTGTTATAAAAAGGGTAATTTCATCCATAAATTACAACTTTAAAACTTCCATACTAAAGGGGAAGCCTTAAAGACTACGAGTTTAAGGAAATCCCTTAATTAACTTTAAAAATAGCGAACCTTAATTATGTACACAAAGTTAGCTTTAATCAAAAATTAAAAAATTAAAAAAAAATTTAAATTTAATTTTATTTAAATATTTTACATTTAAATATTTAATATTGCTTTAGCTATATATTTTTAATGTCAACATTTTGAATTTGAAAATATTATTTATGTAAAGTTTTAAAATTAACTATTGCATTACAGATATTTATGAAATGTCAACTTAAAGCTAACAAATACGATTTTTAGTTTACAATGGACGGTATGTATTCATCTGATATGTATGTATGTACACTTCAGTAATTTTTTCTTAAGAGGTAATAAGACACATTCGATTTTATATTTTCGTAGATGATACGCACTATTAAGAGATTCTTTTTTAAACTAATTTCGTTGAATTGAGAAATTTGTAAACTTTCCTCAAACCCAAAATATTTAAATTTGATATGAGAACCAAAATAGAATGCAAGCTATAAGGTTTATAAAAGAAAAACTCGCATATGATATTAAAGTACTAGCTGATGCCTTATAAAAGTCCCAATCGAATATGATGTTGGACGCATCTGAATCTTTCCATGGGTATGCGCCATCGTCAAAGTACATAGGGCAGTCGTCACGTTCTCGCTCGTATTCTATGGCATCAATGGCAACTGCTGCACCCTCGGTGTGATTCCACGAGGTAACGTCTTGATTTAGTTTACAAAAGGCGCCAACCGCTGCAAAATATTAAATATATTATCTACAGTAGGCATATGTATGGTAAAGTATACATACCTTGTGACATTAACACGCGATTTAAGTCAGCGCGCTGATATACCCAGCATCGGTACTTAGAGAGCGGATCCAGGTCATCATAAGTAATAAGATAGGATTTAAGATTCTCTTTCCAAAAACCAATGCATTTCATGCGATAATCCGGATCACCTAAAATGTAAAATTTTAATCAGAAATAGTTGTATTTAAAACTTATGTAGTGAGAACAACATACTATATATATCCACAGGCCTTCCCAAATGATCCACTGACAGACAGTAATTTTCATCAATGGCCAGTTCTTTTTGATCCGTATCACATACCGACATATCTGATATATTTTGCTTGCAATGTATATTCGGCCGAGGACTTAGCGTTACACCTCCAAGAATTCTCGTTTTAAAAGGATGCTCTCCATGCTGTGTAAAGTTGAATTTTCCTGCCACAGGGCAACGTACTGGCAACGGATTCTTTGCCAAAAACAAGTCATATTTCCACGCTTCGGCATTTTTGAATTGCACCCAGGAGCATACTGTACTGAAATCGTCCTTAATAACAGCTAAACCCTTGCGATAGCGTATGATGTTATGATGCCGTGGCTGAAAATCGAAACATACATAATCTTTTTGGCAACCGTCAACCGTAAGACGTGCCATCATTATTCGATTATCACGCCGCTCACGGCAAACATATATAGTACGTCGGTAGCGGGCTCGATCTGGGTAGTAAGTTTCATTGATGTGAGTTTCACTAATCGATACATCAGCATCAATATTTGCTGTGTTTACCCATTCACCCGAAAAATTTTGCGGAAGTGTGCAACCCGGTTCAACGTATTCTGCTTTTACAGGTGTAAGCTTTAGACGTTCTGGTGAATTTTCTGGCGTTTTTAATGTATTACATTCGGCCGTAATAGAAACACCAATGTACAAATCGTCGTCCCGATTCTTAAGGAAGCATCGATACTTTTCATCTTTGCGCGATTCCTTGGTATTGGCGACCGCAAAGTAATGGTTTTTGCCAACAAACCAATCTCCTAAGCAACTATACTCTACTGTACCGGTGAAGGTGCCTTCCATACCCTCACACTGCTGATAGGTGACGTTAAACTTTTGGTTTTGTATCAAGAACTGCGTACCAGCAGTTTGACAAGATTGAATGCGAGCATCAGGCTTATTACAAACACCAGTAAACCGGAACCGATTCTTAATAATAAAAATATTAATATCTATGGATCCGCGTATGCTTGTAGCCCAAAATTACCTGGTATGTGAAGTGCCACACGCCTTCTAATGAAGAACGACAATTGAGAGGCACAAAATTTTCATTGAATAAAGTCACTAGTTGCTGGTCGTCCCTAATTCCTTTACAAACATTTTCCACGCTTGGCTCTGATCCCGCGAGTATAGAAATGCAAGGTCCTAAAAAGCGAATAACTAACGCTAGAAAAATATGTATTACGTACTAGAATTTGTACGTACCTTCGACTTTCTCAAACACATTAAGCGTCCTTATGACCGTTCGGACGCAGTGATAACAATTTGCTGAGCGCTCTTTAAATATAAAGTGATACTCATCACCGTGTCCAGACATCGTTATACAAACACCTCTGCGTGACATCGAGGTCGCATCTATGACTGTTAGTGTGGGTGTGCCAGTTTCCCAGGAGAACCAACTTCCCTGAAGAATTTTGGGTATAATACATCTGTTTTGTTTTTGTTCCAACTGATTATACTGGGCCGAAACTACAAATGCAAAAATTATTAAATACAATTAAAACATAGTTTCAGTCAGCGTTCTGCTATGCGAGGCACGATGAGACAGCTTCTAATGCAAGCAGGGTGTGGCTAATCGCCTTTTGCTTACCTATGCTCACGGCGCCGAGAAGGTAAAATAGTTTCACCACACACATTATGAGCTTAGCATTTGTTTTCTAATTTGTACTTAAATATCAATTTTAAACTTTACAAGGAATGCAAATAGATTTAAAACTATTAACCACAGTGCACTGTGCTATAAACTACAAAATCTAAGCGATGGAATGTGCATATAGAATAATGCAAAACAAAAGCATTATTTAGGAATTGCAAAGTCGACTTCGACATTCGACAGAAATCGACTTTTTACTCCTGGACTTCGAATTTTAGTGATCGACTTTCAGTTTATGGAAGTCGACTAAAGTCGACTTTTCACTTTCGGCTCGACCCTTTTAAATTTACAGCCCTATTCTAATAAAACCTCACAACTGAGTTGTGAGCAAAACTT
>NW_023458558.1:34906564-34983094 GCF_013731165.1 Rhagoletis pomonella | reverse complement strand
TTAATTTTTTAGTTAGTTTGTTTTTATAAAAATAATGTTCATGCTATAACCGCCAACATATTAATTATAGTTCCGAACTATAATTAAAAAAATTCTTAAAACTTCTATCAAAATTTCCAACTTGTCAACAGGGATTTTATGACAACTTTCTGTTACGTACTTTTATAGCCAACGAATAAGTTGTGAGTTTTAAGCGGTTAATGAATCGCGTTGATTTCACTGCATCCAAATTTTAATTTTGAGTTTGTTCTCCAGACGCCACTATCCAATTCGTATGGATACGTTTTCGAGATATTTGCAATTTACCGTTATTCAGCTTAAAAAAAGAGTGGTTCCACTTAATCAGGTATATCTTACGAACCAATCAAATAATCGTAATACGAGACACGGAAAATGAAAGCAAATAATATTCTCCATAAACTGTATATACATCACTTTTCGATAGCCCTGACAGTTTCAGAAACTCATCAATCATTCCCAATTTTTTGTTTTTTTGATGGAAAAATGCAAAAAATTCCAACTTTAACAGGGAATTAATTAAATAAAATAACAGTTTCTGTGTAAAAATTTTGTACTTGTGTTAAAGCCTGTTCCTGTAGAAAAAAACTAAGCTACCAATGAAGCAAATCGATGGATAAATAAGAAAATAATGAAATGAAAATGCGCAAGGAATTCTTGTATGAAATATGAGCAGAAAAGAGTGTTATTCATATGCCACGTACACCTGAGTAGGTAGAGTGTTTGCATCGAAAACAAGAGGTGTCAGAAATTATTAATTAATTTCTCAGAAACTATAACGGCATGATAGCCGTTATAGGTAAATAATTACAGATATTAGTTGCGTTCCAGATGCTTCACGATATTCACGAAATTCACGATTTGCAGGAACTGCTGTTTTCTCCATTAATAAACCTTATGGGAGGTGGTCACCTGGAACGACATCCTGTAAAAACATGCAAATCGTGAAGCATCTGGAACGCAACTATTGTCTTCCCAAAGAGCGTATATTACGATCTGCCTTATTTAAAAAATATCATTGTTGCCCACATACCACACCAAACCATACCAAGGCGTATTTAACAGGTGATAGCAGCACCCTTTTATTTTTCTTCGCCTCACGGCTTCATATGTCAAATGGCTGCTGTTGATTGGTTGCTGTGAATCCTAAACGACATGTCAGCTATATGTCGTGGTGACAATGTCATGCGGGTGTACTCCTATCAAAGACTTATAACACACAACGTCTTGCAGCAGTCACTTATAAAAGGTCCATTGCAAGATACTGTCGCTTGAATGCCATTAATGATCCCTGCATGACCAAGTCATGCAGATCACATGGTTGGTTGCTTGGTTGAAGTGGCGAGTTTAACAACTCCAATTAGCACTTATGCGCGCCGTTTTAAAACCACTACTCGCAATTTAAACCTGAAAAGAAAGCCCGAAAAGAAAGCAGCAGAAGTCGGTTATATATCTCAAATCCAGCCTGTGGAGTTCAAGAACTTAAGAAGTTGCAGTGGGTTAATATCACTTATGTCTGTTAAACCGCAGAAGCAGGGTTTGCCTAGAAGCCTGATTCTAGTCCTACATAGTGCTGGGCAATCGCAGAGCAGATGCTCCACCGTTTCTTCTGCATCTGGCGAATTACAACTACGACAAGATATGTTGTGTTCCAGTCCTAGTCTTGCGGCATGGATTCCCACGGCCCAGTGGCCTGTGTAAACGGCAGTTAGTCGAGATAGATCCCTCCTGTTTAGTTTGATAAGAAAAGCAGTGCGTTTTGCGCAGTAGGTGGGACACAGACTCCTACAGACTCTGTAGGATTGTAGGTTTTTCCACCCACTGTTAGCCACATTCTTCCAGTGCTGAGAGATGCGGCTCTTGATATAGCTCAGAGGCACAAGAACCTGCTTTGCCTCTGAGATATCCAGAGCCGATCCATTCCTGGCCAGCTCGTCAGCCATCTCGTTGCCATGAATTCTGCTGTGCCCCGGCACCCAGATCAGTGCAACGACGTGCCTGTCAGCTACAACCATAACGTTCTCCCTGCACTGTGTTATTATGCTGGAGGTGATGATTACAGAGCCAAGTGCCTTGATCGCTGCCTGACTATCTGAGAAAATAACAATGCTGAGTCTCGCTAGCTTATTTCGGACGCCTCATTTATGGCAAAGTCCTCTGCCTGAAAAACATTGGCCGCATTAGGTAATCGAATAGACTCTTCAATTTGGAGGTCGGTTGAAAAAATTCCCGCCCCTGCCCCACAATCCATTTTTGAACCGTCCGTAAAAACGGATACTTCGAAGCGTTCAGTAAAAACAGGATCCTTCCACTCCTTTCTTGATGGAAAAATCGTGCCGAAGTTTTTCTTGAAGAAAAGCGAAGGACAAATGTAGTCAGTTTTTTTTCGCGAATGCTTGGGTCTTTGAAAGAATACACGTACGTACGTTCTTTCCACAATCCAAGTTCCCTCAACCTGAGCGCACTCTGTGAAGCACTTTCCGTGATAAAGAGATCAATCGGTGGCAGATGACAGATGACCTTCAGTGCTTCCGTTGGACATGATCTGATCGCCCCAGTAATCGCAATGCAGGCTGACCTTTGTACCCTGCCTAACACTGTGCGTATGTAGTTGATATCTACGGCTTTCCACCAAACCAGCGAGCCATATGCAATAATTGGGCGAATCACCGCCTTGTACATCCATAGCATAAGATCAGGTCGTAGGCCCCACCTCTTACCCAGCATTTTCTTGCAGGAATACAGAGCACCATAGGCCTTTCTTACTCGGTGCTCTGCATTCATTTTCCAGTTTAATTTCGGTGTGAGAATGACTCCCAAATACTTAGCGTAAGGGGAAAGAGAGAGAGAGAGTAAGCCCGTTCAAGGAAGGTAGGTTAAAATTAGGAATCTTATTTCTTGTAGTGAATAATAGTAATTCGGTCTTCGAGGGATTAACGTTGAGCCCGCAGCCATTTGCCCAAGAACCCAATTCCCCCAGTGCTCTTTGAAGCATTTCGCTTATCACATTTATGCACAATCCGGATACCATAATTGCTACATCGTCTGCATACGCAACAACTTTGACCCCTTCCCTGTTGAGTCTTAGACGAATGTTGTTTAGTACGCAAGCCACAGTAGCGGCGACAGTACCTCGCCTTGCGGAGTCCCCCGCTTTGGATGACCGATGACTACGCTGGTGCCTAGCTTAGCGTTTACAATCCTTGTACGAAGCATGGTAGATATCCAGTTTACCAGGATGTTCTCAATCCTCAGGTTTCTGAGTGATTGCTCTATCGCCTCCAGGCTCACGTTGTTGAACGCCCCTTCTATGTCCAGGAAGGCCGCCAACGTATATTGTTTATTTTTCCGCGATGACTCTACCTTGTGTATGACCTCATGGAGCGCAAATTGTGTGGAGCGCCCTTTTAGGTAAGCATGCTGTGCAGTAGACAATTCTCCATTGCCTAGTTTCGAACGAATGTGCATGTCCAGTAGCCGCTCGAAAGTTTTCAGTACAAAAGACGAGAGACTGATGGGTCTGAAGTCCTTAGGCACCGTGTGTCCTCTCTTGCCTACCTTGGGAATGAAAACTACTTTAACACTTTGCCAAGTAGACGGAACATGGTTGAGCATTATGCATGCTTTGAAAATGCTATCCAGCCATGAAATAGCTCACGACTGGGCCTCCTGTAGTATTGCTGGAAAGATCCCGTCCGGACCCGGAGATTTGTACGAGCTTACCATGCCATGGTAAGCTCACCGTTACTCACTGAGGCGACCCGGTGTCAGTTAGGCACCGTAGAAATACAGTCCGTTACCCCCGACTACAAACGTAGTCCAATAGGCACGGTTCGCTTAACCCCTTGGATTGAGGAAAAATTCCGAACCATGATCAAAGGGCATTGCGATGGGCTGTGCTATTGAAGAGCAGCGAGCCATCCCGCGATTCCCCCTGATCTTAGCAGGATACCGTTCTGACAACGCACAGAACATACTGGAGTATCCATTTCCAGCCGGCACCCTCGGGGAGGGTTCAGTGGAGGAACAATTTTTTCGCCAGCCGCAGAACTTTGAAATTACCATTTATATGAAAAAGTCATGAACGACTTCCATACAAACGGAGCCCACAGTCATTTAAGATGTAACTTTTCCGTACAAGACTCTTAAGTGACTAATGCATGACATTCGCTACGGGAAGGTAAAATTATTGAGAGGCAGTCTGACGTTTGCCAGCAATATAATTTTAAAATTCGAACTCAAGCTCACACACTCATTCTCCTTTTTAATCTCAAACAACAATTGTAACAATTTAATTTTTTTATTTTCAATTTGATATGATTTTAAAATGTTTGCAAACTTCAGAAAAAATCATGGCCGACGAATAGAGAGAATAGAAGGTAAAATCTTCTTCTTCTTCTGTTTTTATCATGTACATGGTTACAGCCAAAGGAATGAGAATGAATAATTCTTTTTAAAGAGCTTTAGAAAAACCTGACACATCTGGTTTGGTTTGTAAGTGCCATTTAAACAACGATCTCGCCATTATGCTTGATTCTAATTGTTTCTTAAAAATAGTTGACATCCGCATTCGCATCCGCATCCGCTGTTAGCTGTTAGATATTCGCATCTATCCATCCATATAAAATACATGGAAAACTTTGGCCGCTTTGAGCGACCTCTAAATATTTTTTGATTTCCAAATAAAAAAATAAGGGTATATTTTTCGGTATAGAACAATCCTAGGGGGTGAGAGCATAAAAATTCCGACTACTTTTTCACATGCATTTTTCGACCAACCTAGTGTACAAGCTGGTTCCCAAGTAAACGAAATTCTCTACTTTCTCGAAATTATAACTGTCAACAGTGACGAGAGTGCCAAGGCGCGAATGTCTTGACTTTTTATTTGATGAAAGGAGGTACCCGTACTTGAAAAGAAGAACTAAAACTAGAATAAATACTGAATCACATGTCTGTAGGACTATCGATAGGACCAAAACCAATCGATAGTAACGAAAAATAAAAAAAAACATTGTTACTATCGATAGTGCTATCGATAGTTTTGCATTTCTAATTACAACTATTAATTGCAAACATATTACTTTGATCAGCTGTTTTTTTGCTGACAAATTGCTGCTGGTAAAACTTCCCCTCAATATCCCATGTTTCCAAGTTAGAATACGTGAAGTTCAAAATCGTGGCAAGTGCCGACTTCAAAAACGGAAACTTTTTCGATTTTCAGCTAGGTTTTCGATAAGGTTCTAGATGAATGATATATAAAAGTCGATTGTATACAAATTTATACATATATGTATACGCCGGCTATGGGGTGAGGGTGTTTCCCCCCCGGTCCCGGATTTTTCCTTAAATTTAGATGGGAGATAAAAATTATAAAATTTTGTTAAATTTGATTATTTAATATTCACATAGCCTTTATTATTATTTATTATTTATTATTTACAACAGGGGAAAATCAGAAATCAATAGAAGACGAGTTTCTTGCATACAACCAATTTGAGCTTAAAGGAACGCATTTGATCTAAACAATTAAAACAATTTTTTACGCATTCACTTGATCCGTACAACAGTAGAGCAAAATAAATTCTGCCTTTAGACGAAGTTTTATTAAAAAAAAAAAACACGGGTACTACGAAAATAGTTGGTATTTTTCAAAAACACTGAGTAAGGATGTAGTGATACCGTTGGAAATTCGTACCTGTACAACCATTTCTCGACTGTTTAAATTTCTCGATTGCTTATATAAAACTGCTTAAACTATTATACACATTTTTTCTTCAACTTCTTCTATCTATTTATCTATAAATCGAAAATAAAATGATTTGAATCAAATTCGATGCCTGATTTTTGGCCACTTTTACTTGATTTCTGGCCCACTGTGCATTGGTGTGCTTATTTAATATTTCCTCTTAGTTGCAATCCATTTGTAAGCATGTGTACATATGTAACAAGTTATTGAAAGTGAGCAGATTGTCTTGTATGTGACAAAATTGAAAACAAAAATCCTAAATACCTACTTGAAAACTAGCTTGTGAACTTTATGATGAGTACATATTATTAAGATAAGCTCTCATTAAGTGACAAAGTAAATAGTTTTTATCCCCATTTAAACGATTTATAGCCTAATGCTTATTATCGTTGTTTCAGCTGCGAGAAGAAATAAAATTATGCAGGCATATTCTGAAATTCGAAACTTTGAAATCGACTCGATTTGGCAAATATTTTTTAATTATATCCGATGAAAATAGGGAATAATATATAAGCTCGAAAGAAGCAGCAGTGGTATTAAATAAATCATTTTCATGCGATGGATTTTTAGTGGGTTGCTACGTGTTTCAAAAATCAAATTCAACTTAAATCATCAGTTAATTGAAATGCTACATACATATGGATGTACACCTGTTTTAATAGCCGAATTAGGCTAATTTATATACATGAATTATGAAATATTAAAATATGCGTGTCAGTCGAAAGAGATCTTTAGTTTAAAATTATCTTTGATCAGGCTTGCTAGCTTTTCGAAAAGTAACACCGTCCTAACTAAGTATATATACGTAATATTCGAGAAGAAATTTTTTGTTAAGGTCATTAGATTTGCACCATTCTTTCAAATTTCAAGTCGAAATAAAGACTTTTGCCTATACATGTGCGATAAGATTTTATTTCTTAAAATGAGAAATTTTTTGTCGGTACAGGGTAATCTGAAATTTGATGATCTTAAAAACCGCCACTACGCCAGATTTTAAAACTATGATAACCAATAGAATAACATGCGAATCAATCTTTGGTATTATCCTTCGTAATGTTATTACCCACGTCTCCACCTTCTACAGATTCTGTTAAAAAAACTGTGTTAAGACAGAAATGTCATACGGATACCGCAAATTTCCACTGTCAAACCATATCTGACTTGCCGAATTTCTTACCATCGCTGTCTTAACATCAGCTGTCATTTGGTAGGTTCACAACTCAGTTTTCATTTTACCACGCCATCTACATTGGGTACAGATTGATCTGATTGTCTTAATGCCATTTTGAAAGTGATATGTTAAGACAGCAAGTTGCCCAGATGAGAAAGCGGAACAAAGTTAAAACAGAAGTTTGACAGATGTTAAGACACATTTAATAGAAAATGGAGACGTGGGGTTAGGTATGTAACGTGATAACGGAAATGGCTGCATCATTTAGGCGCACGATTATTACATAGTTACTTCACGAACCTACGTGTAAACATTCCATAGCTAAACTCAAAAAACATTGTTCTATAACTAAGATGTCATTGGCGGATCTAGGTAAGGGGGAAAAAGAGATAGTAAAAAGTCTTTCGTAAGACAGATGGCAAGATAGTTCGAAAGACTTTTGTTATTCTAGTACGAAAGTCTTAAAAAAAGCTCTCTCATTCACCACTCGTGGACACGAGGATGTCATTTTATACTCGTCGTAAAAAGTACAAAGGCCCACATTTCTGGATTTACTTCGAGCACACATCTGTAGTCGAGTTGTGTATAATTTCCTCTCAATATCCCCTAGAGAAATTCACTGATCGAGCTTAGACATCTATCAGAGATGGTAATGGCTACATCATCAGCATAAGCAGCTTGTTGTAATTTAAATTACGTATGCCCATTAGGGTGGTACAAAAACAGTAAAGTCGGAATTATAATGTTTTCACCCCCTAGGATTCTTCTATATCGAAAACAAGTATATCCCGTATTTTTTATTTAGAAATCTAAAAATATTTAGATGGCGCTCAAAGTTTTCCATATATTTTTATATGGGGAAATAATAATTTTTCGTGGAAATGGTATAGAATTCTTGAAAATCAATATTTTACGATCGGAAAACTCTGGTTCTCCTCAGGAGATGTTCAATAATAATAGCCAATAGTTTATTTAACCATTTTTTAATACTTACGATTTTTTATTTGTCCCCCCGTTGCATTTTTCGGGGTTTTTGTGGGTTTTTGGCGGACCGATAAATTATTATTTAATTGCGATAAAAAATGGTTAAATAAACAATTGGGTATTATTATTGGGAATCTCCTGCAGATAAACGGAGTTTTCCGATAGAAAAATATTGATTTTTAAGAATTATATACCATTTCTGCGAAAAGTTGTTTTTCCCCATTAAAGTACATGGAAAACTGTGGGCGCTTTGAGCGCCCTCTAAATATTTTTTGATTTCAAAATAAAAAATACGGGTACATTTTTGTTGGTATAGAACAATCCCAGAGGGTGAGAGCATAAAAATTCCGACTTTACTTTTTCACATATATTTTTGGACGACCCTAATGCACATATGTATCTGTTTATAAAAAATGTAAATCAATATCAACTTCGATTAATTTGATAAGGCTAACAACCATCCTTTTTGCTCATTCTGAACGAATGCCTGATTCTGAATTGAGTAACAAAGAATTTGTAAAAGTTCGCGCCGTTATAAATAGTTACATATCTTTTTAGAGTGAAACTACATAGTACATATATACATTAGTATGTACATCTTGAAACACTTGTGCGGCGACGTACATAAGTATGTATACGAGTATACAAAGCGGGGGCACCATTTGATAAGACCGGTAGAATTCACTGCTATTAGTTCAGTTACAAATTGGCAGTATGTGGCTGCGGAAACGATAACCGTTACAAATCAAGTGATTCTGCTATAAACTATGTGTTGCATCTAATTAAGTGTATGCTAGTTGCATTCTAATACAAAGTGATATTCACTAAACAATTTCTTTTACAAATACCTACGCCAGTAAAAGTCAAAGCTAACTTAATAATGGCGACGAACGCCGAAGGTCCTTGTGAATCAAAATTACCTACTGTGTTGAATATAGGGGGAAACTTAACGACAAGCGAGGAAAATGCTTCAAGCACACAGCAAATTACAAGGTGCCCAGCCACTAGTGGGCCACAGGATACACAACTGCAGCAACATGACTATGAAGCTGTGCTCGATATGATAGGTGTGCATGGGGGCGGGTGGTTAAGCGTGTCCTTTATTTTGAACATGTGTGTGTATAATTTCATTTTCAATCTGCAAGGTTTCGGTTGTGCGCAATGGATAATACTGCTGGTGTGCGGCTTGCTTTTGATGGTGGTTATTGACGAAACAGTCGGCATGAGCATCATAACGATCGCTTCACAATGCGATTTTGCTACATCTGCGATTGATAAGGCCATAATGAATGCGTCTAGTTTTGCGGGTATGTGAAGAGCTGTCCTTTATTTTGTACGATAAAAACTCGTGTTTTAAAGTGCTGTAAAATGAAGTTAGATAGCTCTAAATAAGAAACTTTGATACTAAAAAAAAACACACACACAATGATTTGGCAAAAAAAAAACCTAGATAAAAAGCCGTGTGAAATATTTACTGAAATAATGCGAGGGACTAAATAACAGTAAATATTATGTGTATTCATATTAAAAAGGTTTAAGCAAAACAGTGAACACAATGTCTTCCGAGAATGAGGAAGATATAACAAAGTAAAATTCTGAAATAAACAAGCATTCTTGCAACACTCGGACTGCTTTGGGGCCTATATGGCCCACAGCCTTTTCTGGTCCGTCAAAAGGGTGTTTTGCAGATTGCCGCCGAGTGGCGAGGGGCAAAAAATAGTCAAGCCTACAGAAATTAAGATATATAGCATATTTGCAAATTCTGTGGGCTGGATGATTATTAGCCGACTGCCCACGTATCATAGACCAAAGCTTCTTATCTCTATAGTGTTTAATTTCACAAATAGCCTAAGGTTGGAGTGAACATATATTGGGTTAGCACCGTACATAGATCTACATACATATATATAGCGGCTGAAACAAATGACCACGCGTTGATTTTTTTTTTAATATTCGTAATGTGTTACAAGCAAATTTTTTTGCTATTTTTCTGTTAAAATACCATCCAAGCTTTAATCAAAACCCCATAAATCACAGTTTAAAACTTTATAAACAATTTGGGAAAATTCAACAAATTTTAAACTTTTTAATCTGAATCTTTATAACATTTTTGGGTATGCTGTTTTACAGTAGAGGTGGAGAAAACATCGATGGCACTGTCGATGCATCGATGTTCTTGCGCTTTTGTTAATCATCGATGGTTGATTGCGACTATCGATGTTTCCTTTGTACACTTCTGTAAATGTAAAGAACGACGATTTAAAGGAGATACCCAAAAAGTATGAACCTATGAAATTATATTAATTTCTAGTTTATAACATGTTCAAGCAAAAATCTAAATACTTTCGAAGAGGTTTATGTTAAACCCAACTTCCGCTAGATGACTCAGGTGTCCAGATATCTGAAAACCCCATATTTTTGGTCCAATATTGGCTCGTATTTGGAATGTACAATACTTTATGAAAGGAAATAGCTCCACAAAAAATCGGTTTGACTTATTTCATTTGTAAAAATATATATTAAAAACCTATTGGGTCGTATTCATAGTCATTCATTAAATTCATACCTAAAGCTAGTTGCGGCTTTTTGACATAATTTTTAGTGGGTTTTATGTCAGAAAAGCTACAACTAACCTTAAGTATCAACTTAGTTTCGACTTTTACCACCCTAGTTTTTATCAGAACAATCGATGTTACATGTTGTTTCAAAACATCGAAAACATCGATCTTTCTCCACCTCTATTTTATAGCCCATACAATTTTAGTGTAATGAAGTGCAAGTCTCTACCGGCTGAAAAACCCTGTTGACTTTCAAGAACGTTTTTTTTGAGATAGCTTTTGCGTTTTTGTTTTATATAACAAGTGCAATTTACATAAACTGGCGTTGATTTTTTAAAATTTTGTTGCGAACATTTGCATTTTATTTCATAAAAAATTACTGTTTATATGGAAAAAAGCGCAAAAATCCGTCACAAAAAAAAAGTTCTCAAAAATCAACGGGATTTTTTAGCCGTCTGAAACTTACACAAAATGGTATGCGCTATAAAACTTCATTCCCCATAAATGTTCCAAAGATTCAAATTAAAAAGTTGAAATTTTGATGAAAATTTGTTGAATAATCTTAAATTGTTTATAAAGTTGGAAATTGTGATTTGTATAGTTTTGGTTAAAGCTTGAACAATATTTGTGTAGAAAAGAAACAAAAAAATTTAACTTGAAAAACATCATGAATATTTAAAAAAATTAACACGTATTGGAGCCACTATATGCAGTAGACCGCAGCGCTAGTATACCCTCAAATAATAATAATACCCCTTCAATCGGAAAATGTGAGCTTATTTTTAAGGCTTTTTGAATAAATTGCAAAATTTCAAACTCGCAAAATTAAGCAGTTTATTGTAATGAATTGTGTTGTTTTAGGTAAAGTACAGGTTTTTGTGTTGTTGCTAATAAGACTCTTCTCAATCGAGAATTTTTAGATATTTTAAATTCAAAATTTTCATTAAGAACTTGCAAAAATTAAAAAAGAAGTATCTACACCTATAAAAAATATGCACTAATCGGTGCGCTTACTTCCAAAGAAGAATATTTCGCTCATACCTCATACAAATTAAGCGCTTCACTTCTCAGAAAGGAATAAGCCAGTTAAGCCTAGTACACTAAGTTATAACGTTGCAAGAAATTAGATAATAGGAGTACTGTAGGGTGCCACATGTACATATGTATGTATTAGGAATGCTAATCCCGGCATCCCGGCCTTTTTAAGGTTTCGAATATCCCGGAACGCTTGGCAAATAATTCGGGGTTTTTCGGGATTTGTAATTTGCAATGATGGCAATAATAGAAACTCCTTTTCTTGATCACTATTGGCTATATATATATTTTTTTAAATTTAATAACTAATATTTTTTTATAAATGTCTAGCTCATTATACATATAAAACCGTGCGATAGTAAATTTACACACAAAAATCAATATATTCGTGAAACCATGGGCCAAATATGTATAGTTTTTCACTCTGACATCAGCAATTCAAAAATCATTTAAAAAATTCAGTGAAATGTGCTTAGACAAGAAGTATGGGTATCGAATTAAAGATGAAATTCTGTCGAATTTAAATAGATTCAAGTTTTTGATGCAGAAGGACTGGTAAGTATTGAAAATGTCCTTTTAAAATTTTATCCTTGAAATTTCGCAATATTTGTTTTTAAAAAAATTAAATGTTAAGGACTGATATAAACTCGATAACGTCCTCAAATTTCGTCCTTCTAACTTTAACCGCTTTACCTATTCGTTCTTGTGAATCCAAAAAATTTTTATGTTTTTTAATTCTAAAGAGATTTTCTCTTGTATTTGGTACCCATAATTTTATTCTACATTGCACTGAATTTTTAAATAATTTTTGGAATTGATCATATCGTCGTTTAGAGTACAAAACCGCGTATCGTCATTCTGCAAAACCGCGTAACTGACATTGGCTGCCAAAAATTGAATTTGCTCACACAAGCTCTTGGCTCAATCCTTATCCATTCTTCCTGAAATATACTAGCCAGAAATGCGATTTCTTTATAAAAAAGAGAACCATTGTGAAATATGAGTGTTTTTACTCTCTAAAAAATAATTTATTCAACCTCACATACGTGGTTTTGCATTTTCTTGATACGCGGTTTTGCATTTTGTTGATACGCGGTTATGTACTTTAAACGACGATATGTTTGAAATTACAAAAGTCCTTTAAAATAAATCCTCACGTCAGAGAGAAAAAATAAAAACGCCACTTTAATTAAAAAGTAGGTTTCAAACCCATTTATTTATTATTTATTTTATGGTAGGAGAGCTTCTCAAACAATATAGACGCAATTTTTTCGATTTAAGTTGTTGAAATTGTGATAACGACACCCCGGGATCGGAAGAAGCTGAAAAATTAACATCCCTAATATTAACCATTCGTGTTTTTGTATAATATTTTATTTAAGTTGCTATGTCGATTTTTGACTAACTTCCCGAGGAGCTAGAACTTAAACTTAAAACGTAGCCCAGAACCCGATGACAATTTAGTGAGCGATAAATTAACCCGCTGGGTGGCGCAGTAGTCGAGATATTTGAAAATCCCGTTTTTTAATCCGGTTTGGTTCATATTTTTTAAAAGCGTCTATTGTTTTTTTAAGTGTCGGGAAATAAATCCACAAACAAATTAGCCGGTAGGTGGTGCGAGTGTTGATAATTTTTGCAAATCTGCATCTATGTTGTGAATTAGTTTACCTTGTATTTGTAGTCCGATTTGGCTCATATTTAGAAAGCTTGTTTAAAAAATATTTTTCTTTTTCTAATTTAAGTATTTACTGTTACTTATGATATTTATGGAATGTCTAATGGGTTAGATCCGTAATTTTATATGATAAATGTGTAACGAACAAAACACTTGTAATGATCTGAATTTACTGAATCAGCTTGAAATGGCTGGACCGGATGGAGAATCACACCATCTAACCATCACAACGACACTGTTTATGAAAATAAAGTTCCCCCCAGGTTCATGCCTCCAATTTCAGTTCAGAATAAATTTGCTCAAACTTAGGATCCATGTTGCAAATCTTTTCTCTTTATTGGACAAAAAATATATGTAGCTTAGAGTAAAAGGATTTTCGGTAAAAATTTTGAATTTGTTTCCAAATAACATATGATACAAAAGATAACTGAATATCTGACTTTATTGGCCTTTATATACAATTTATATTTATTATATCTGCGTAAAAAAAGGTCCATGTATATATTTAATTTTTTGCAGGCATCGTAATATTTTCATACGTTTTTGGATACCTCAGCGATACGGTGGGAAGACGGACCATATTGCTTTATTCTACCTCTGCGGCAAGTCTCATCTCCGTTGTATCCATTTTTATACCGAATTATTGGGCTTATGTGTTTATGCGTTTTGTTGTAGGCGTTTTGTAAGTAATGATGCTGTTATTATAAATTGACTGTTTTTAATTTTCCAATCAAGCATCTTTAGTAAATATGTACATATTTATGTATGTTGTATTTAAAAGTTATGCAGGCCCCTCCACCATAACGTTTGCATATTTAGGAGAGTTCTTCACAGTACGCCATTGTGCTATAGCCCTTAACTATGCCAGCTTATTTATTGGCTTAGGGATGGCTTATGTACCGGGTACGTTTTGGAATTATTAAGAAATTTAATTACAACATTTATATTTACACGTACAGTTGTAAGAAAAGTGTTTTCCTTTTATATTCACAGCAATCGCTTGGCCGGTGCTTTTGATGGATTGGTCCCTACCGATAAGCGATAGTTTCGCTTTTCGTCCATGGCGTCTATTGACGCTCTTTAATCTGTTACCGGGATTTTTGGCCATTGGATTTTTACTGCTACTGCCAGATAGCCCCAAAGTCCTGTTATCTTTGGGTAAACATGATGAAGCTCTATCAGCTGTTAATTGGATATGTAAACGCAATACCGGTAAAGATTTAAAACAAATTGGTGTAGAAAAATTGAAGGCCGAAACCGAATTTGAAACCGATAGAGTGTTTTTAACAAGCAAGTCGTGGTAAGAATCAAAAAAAAAATTTATTATTAATATGTATAAATACAAATAAGTCACGAGAAACCATTTAAAAGCTTTACAATTTCATAGCTGATCTTGAATTTTGCGTTTCTTCCTTTTATTTCACTTTCACCTCCTGCCTGTTAAGAATAAATGACGCGCTTCATAATTACCGAGGCTTGGATTTTGGTGAACTAAAGCGAACAAAAAATTACCTTAAAAAATGACAAAATGCTCTTAATAATCCTTAACCAGTAATTATATTCATAAACAAATTTAAGAGTACCTCTTTTTCATGATCCAATGAGCGGATCTAAACAAAATTACAATTCGCCAAAAAAGTAAAACCTTGTAAATTACCATGCATATTGTATTATTATTATTAGAAAAAAAAGAACAACTCTAATGGAAAAATGTCAGGCCCCGAGGGCCTGAAGCCAAAAACGGACTAAAAAAGATTAAATTATTTGGTTGTATCTTTCGAAGTAATTGTCATAGGAAAAAATGCTTCGATAATTTGGTGCAGAATAAAATAATTAACATTTTTTTGATACACTCTTTTGACCTAAACAAAGTTATTGTGGTTTTTGCAATCAAAACCAAAATTTTTATAAATATTTCTAAGAATGTGAATGCTCTTTGCATTATTTAAAGGATAATTCAATGCAGTTGTATCAAACATTTTCTCTTTTAAGGATCATTGCAATTTAGGGGCATACAAGGCAAATGAAAGTCAAAAGTTAAGAAAAATTTTCATAATGCAGTTCTCTATTTCAGTAAAAGGAAAAAAATTTAACAAATTTTTCTAGGGTATACATTTTAAGGCGACAGAACCTTTATTAGGTTGAATGGCCAACACTTTGTTGGAAAAGTTTGTATTTAAGTACTCAACGAGTTTTGCCTTAGAATGAAATAAGCACGATTTGGATTATTGGGGTGACCCTTATTTGAAGCAGTGGAGGTTTAACCTCCAGTTAGGGACGGTTGTTCTGGTTATCACTACCTCCCAGTTAAACATCATTATCGACGATTTCGACATCACGCATATACATATGTATACGGTGACCAGATCTCTGTGGCCATAAATCGGGACATTTATAAAGCCTCGAATCCGAACCTACAATTTTGTTCTTAGAATAAAACGACATAACTTCTTTTTTTTAGAGAAAAATTTTAATAATTAGCACAAAAATGTATACACACAATATATATGGTGGAGAGAATGTAAATAGAGAAGAGACATTTTAGAAGTTTTGGCTACTTTTCTTTGTTTGAAAAATGTTAATTACTTTTTTATAAAAACATAACTTACTATCTAAAAAAAAAATGGAAGTCTAAATTTCAAACATTGTAAAACATTTATAAAAATTGAACGAATGCTAACAAATGTTGATCAAAATTTTAAAAATTTTTATCGCTTTTCTAGGATTGTCTTGAGCCCATTAAATTTTAGTCTAATACAGTGCAAGTTTGAAGTAGCTTGGACTTACCGTTGATTTTTGGCAATTTTTTGTTCCCGCGTATTCTTCCATACGAAAAATATGTTCCAACTAGGGCTGTGCGATTATTCGATTACTCGAGCAAGATGGTTAATCAATTACTCGAGTAATCAAGATTTTGATTACTCAAAACGATGATTAATCGAGTTACTTGAAATATGATTACTGAAAAAAAATAATTTTGCTCGTTAAACGAGTTTGCTTTGGAAAATGCTTATTTTCTTTTCTACATTCTGTATATGAAAAAAATTTTTCGTTTTAATTTTTGAAAACAGAAACGTTGGTTTCAAAGTATCAAGGAACTTTAACTACTTTATACATATGTAAAGAGTTGAAATGTTGATTACTCATTTTACTCGAAATGTTGATTAATCATAAAGCAACTTACTCAAATATTTGTTTTTTTTGGTTAATCAAAAATTTTGCGTACTCGAGTAACTGAAATTTTGAGTAATCATAATTTCCAAATAATCGAATAATTGAGTTAGTTACTTTATGATTAATTAAAATTTTGAGTAATCAATTAATCGCACAGCCCTAGTTCCAACACCTTCCGCAAAAAAAAAAATACCAAAAATTAACGTTAAATCCTAGCTATTTCAAATTTTCACTTTGAATTGAATGGGCTACAAAATTGCATACTCAGAATGTGTCTTAGAAATCTATTTAAAGACCTCAAAATTTTGATGCAACTTTGTCGAATTTTGCTAATTTTTGTACAAATTTTGAAAATTTGACTTATATGGTCTTTGTTAGATAACGAGCTATGCATTCATAAAAAAGTATTAAGCCTTAAATAATCGCCAAAGAATGTTAAAATGTTTCCTTAATATATGTATTTATCATATCCATGATTTTTTAGGGGGAATTAGTATTATTTTTTATGATTTCACTAAATTCAAGTTAGAATTGTTTCATTAAAAAAAAACAAAAAAAAATACAAATAATTTTACAAGTAATTTTTAAGCAAAAAACAAAACCGACTTCAATTCTCATATAGAAATTTAAAAGTACCGTTAATTTTTTACCGATCCAATGAACGGACCTAAACTAAATTAATAATGGGACCACCTCTGAGGTATACATTTCCTTATAGAAATCTGTTAATGTGGTCCAAAATTATGCATTAACATACATCACAAAATTATTCCGACAAATTGATAACTTCCTGTTTGAAGTCGGTTGAAAACCCATAAAAAAATTAAGAGCAGAATGATAGACTGCAAGAGTACCAGTTTGACAGAATAAAAAGTAACCAAAGATCATAGAAAATAAGTCCTTTGTGATAACAAAAAAAAAAAGTTTTTACGAAAAATTGGTTTTGGACCAGAGTACAGGAAAACTCTTATTAAATTAATAAAGAAAACACTGAAACTCGGGACTTAATCGGTACAAATATGAAAAATCGGGACACTTATACGTCCCGACTTTAAAAAAATATTCAGCGGGACAATTTTCTCAAAATCGGTACTGTCCCGCCAAAATCGGTACGAATGGTCACCGTATGCATATAACATCTGATCGATAAAGCTGTCGTTGCAATTAACCAGAGATTCTACCTCCGTTAACTAGACATTGAACAACCGGCCGTTGATGTTAACTAGACATGGTGCCCTCAGGATCAGTTCTTTATCCGAAATATATATTATTGTACTTCGAACAAATTTTAACATTAAAATTTTGACTTTGATTGCAAAAGCTGCATTAATCCGTAATGGTCACACCTCCAAAAAATAGTGTAATAGTTACACGGTGTTCAGTAGACCCCAAGCCAATAAATAGATGCCACGTACGTTCTATTTTATACATATATCGACTCATATCCTACATTGACGTTAAGTCTAAAACTTTCTCTTTGCTACCTGACAGGATTTTTACCAACTTTTAAATAATAACGAGATTTAAAACGAATTAAATAAAAGAAAAACTTTGTAAAAAATTTTACATTTTGCTATAGATCAAAAAGCTTGTGTTTGGATGAACTTTCAAAAAAATATATTTGTTTTAAATATCAAATAGTTAATTTCGTAAGGCTCGTAAAATTAAAGGATAAACGAAATAAAAGGAAAATCGTTTTTTGCACGCTAAATTAATTATTTAACTTATTTTAATAAAAAGTAAGTAGTTTTTAAAATAAATATATGACATTAATCGCGTCTACCAAAATCGACGCGCAATGTATGTATGTATTTGCCTAGTGAGAACAAACCTAGACAGGGTGGTAGGACAGGGTAGTAGAATAAATTATATAGGAATGTATTGAAATCGGTGATTCCAGTAAGACATATGTAATAGGTTTGTTCCACAAGCTACTTGAAGGCACTTCGAGTTACACACACGCGTTCCTCAAGTAGGTTTTAGAGTTTATTTGATATACGCTGACATTTTGCACTTTGGTCGAGTTTTTCTACAAGCAGCTTGTGGAACAAACCTAATTTTAATTAATCTTATATTTTTTTTTGCAATGAGGAGACTCTAAATAACACTGTGGAACAAATTCAGGATAGCAAAAGTTAGGTCGATTCAGAGAGTGAGGGGTGAAAATAGAGGCTAAATTAGAAGACCCGTATCGCGGCGTTTGTTTATGTTAGTTCGAATTTTTTTTTAATCGACCTTCGAACTTTGCAGTCAAATGCCGATTTTCAGCATATTGTTTAAATGGTTTTTTGGCTATAACTCGTCGACTAATTGATATTTTTTCAATCTGTTAAATCCAAGTTATTGCTAGAGACCTGTGCAACAATTAAAATTAAAAAAAAATTGATTTAGAAAATTTGTGTAGTGCTTATGAAGCAAAATGTTGGAAATTTTTTTTTCATGCTTTTTGAACATATTTTCCACAAAACTAAGTCTTTTTTGCTTTCTGTTTGATCTATAATATGCTTCTCAGTTTCTTCAATAAATTTCATTTGAAAAGAAAACAATCATAATACAAAACTTGCGTTTTCCAGCTTAATATTAATTTACTTCTTATTTCTTATGTACCAATTTTTTTCAGTGTTGGTTTTGAAGAAACATTGAAAAAGAAATTATAAAAATATGGAAAAAAATATTATTTTGAAATGTTAGTTATGAAAAGTTTTAAGTAAAAAAATTAAATAAATTAAATTAATGATTTGGCCAGTTGCCGTTTAGCAGACCAAGATATTAGAGAGAGTAGTGATGTTGATCCACAGCCGCCTGCTAAACGGCAACTGGCCAATATACATGTATGTGCACGTAATTACAATACTGGCTATATATAATTCTGCTATACTTAATTCTGCCTTGCTTGTGTGGGCAATAAGTTGATTGGTCTTATGATACAAAAAAGTAGGTGCAGTGCCAATGAACTCTTCGATACATCTTGCGTTGGTATTCAACCTGCAGATCTGGAGTTTTTGCAAAACTCTAATAAGAAATATTATTGCGGTGTCTGCGCTTCTGCGCGACGAAAGTCATTTCGTTCGCCTTCTCCACCCGCTGTTCTGGATGTAAGGGTCTGATTATGCATACTTCGCATAACTTCGCACAACCATTTGTACCAGTGCAATAAAAATGTTACTTAAGAAAATGTGAAGCAAAATCTAAACTCAACAGATCGCTAAGTTTTTAAAAGTTCTGCTAATTTCTGGGTAATGGAATACATACAAATTAGATACAAAGTACATACGAAATTACAGTTTGAAGTTTATGCGAAGTTGTCGAAGTTATGCGAAGTATGCATAATCAGACCATAAGGCTCTCGCCAAATCAAAGTGAACATACTAACAAACAACAGGAATAACTTTGCACTCTCTATACAGTGTCATTGTCTCACTCCGTGATGAGAACGTTCGTATGAGTAGCATGATCAGTGCACTGTGAGAAGACAATAATAAATTAGAAAGAAAAGCCGACAGTATGCACTCGGATATCATCTCTCAGCAGCGAAATCTGAGTGATACGAATGAAGCAATTGCTGCACTCATCAGGGATGAATAAATGAAACTTCTGATTGTACCTAATATCATAAAATAAATACACCTAAATGAGACAGATTGACCCTAAAACAAGTTACATCATTCGTCTGTAGTTTTTTTTTTAATTTTATTTAAAATATCAATACAAAAGATGGATGTACATTAGACTGTATCACTAAAAAAGTTGCGGGATTACAAAGATTGTTATATTTAAAAAAATTAAATTTGTATAGTGTCATAAAGAAATTAATTTAAACACACTGAACAATCAATCTAGGGTTGCAAAAATTAATACATTTGTTTTCTAATCAGAAAATTGTTTAAGAAGATATATTGGATTTTTCATGAAGCTACTCAGATGTCTCCAAACATAAAGACACTAGTATATAATTACTACTTTTAATGGGACTCTCTCTCAATATACTTTTATCTTTTAATATATTTTTAGGCATGAAACCGTTAAGAATATTTGGCTGGAAACTCGTCCGTTGTTCCGCCGTCCATACGCTCTAAATTTTTTGATATGTTGTACTGTTACGGCCGGGATGTTCTTCAGGTAATAATAATTGTTCTTTGGTTCCATCTGCATATTTACACGCAAGTAGGTATACATTACCGTTACTCTTATTGGGGGAAAAAATTACATACATACACATCGTCACCCTTATGCTAGAAGCTTGAATGTGCAAATTCACCGATTTTGAGTTATTGAGTTGACTTGATTAACCTTTGGTTGTTTCATGTTATACCTAAACCCAGAATACCGCGCGTACACGGAAACCACATATTTCACAATGTCATTTGCATGAATGCAGAGTTAAGTCTCATAAAAAAACTTTCAAACTTGGTTTCCCAAAAATTTCATTTTTACACATTTATGTTTCTGACATGCGGGGGGCAATAACTATGTATGTAATAAGTAGGGCTCAGAAAATATGAGCTCAAAATTCAAAAATATGAGCTTTAAAAAAGTAAAATGCAATTAAAAATATTATCATAATATTTTATTGCCGGAACAAAAATAAATAATACATGTATTTTAACGAGAAAAGAACGAAAACAATTCATTCAAAAATGCAATACATATTTAAATATGTGTAAAATTAGTTACTAATCAAGCAGAGAGTTACAATCTGGTGTAAACAGAAAACTGGAAATTTAATACAGGGGTTCAGATGAATTTGTGGGAAAAAATTATGTGTCATTTCTTTGTCAAAAGATGTCGCACTAAATTTAAGTGGTTGTAAGTTAAATAAAGCAAAAATAGCACTTTTTTTCAAAATATGCATTAACGATTGAATTCCCCTTTAGGAAATTTCGTGATTAAATAGTAAAGACAACTTAACTATTTCCATTCCTCGATTCCTAGCCCTAGTTAAAAGTATTGTACAGTAATTGAACTTTTTACCAAAAGGTGGAATCGCAGCCCACAAAACAAATTTGATGGGTTAAAGCAAATTACGCTCGAAATTTGGCGCGCAGACTTAAACAATTTGATATTTTATTGCATGTGAAATATGCAATATGTACACGGTGACCATTCGCACTGTTCCAAATAGGGATATTTGCTATAAGCTAACTTTAAGTTGATTAGGAAGGAGCTAAAAGTCACTTATTATCTGTATATATTCTTTGACGAAAGCTAACTATATTTCTATGGCGATGGCCGCGAAATAGCCAAGGGTGGTTACCTGTGCATTAGGTGTAGTCAAGGGTGGCTACCTCTGCATTTGATGTAACTAACTTGTAACTAACTAATCTTGGACATAAAATATCAATAGGACAAACAAAATATTTTTTTAATTATTTTATAAAATTTCATATTTGTTTACATATTCTCCTGTAGGTGGTCCCATATTCCAACTCCGTCAGACATAATTTCAAAATGATAATATGAAATTTCGATCTTCCTTTTATTTGTCCTCAATTCGAAAAAGTATTTGCGAAGTGCAGGATATTTAAATAGAAATGCGTTTAAAGAAAACAATCTCCGTCATTACTCCTGCATTACTTGTCAACTAGTTTCAAGTTAGCTTTTTGTAGCTAACTACGGGTTATATATTTTTATAGAAATCCCGCAAGAAAGCTAACTACAAGTGGGTTATTTTTTATCAATTGATAATTTTTTTCTGCTGCGTTAAGAACGTTTGCGGGTTACCACAATTGTTCTCTGGCAGCGACGCGACCATAAAAATCAAAACAATTTTCCAAGTGAGTGCAAACTTTTGCAGGGCAGTGCAAGTGCCCCGATTTTTCATATTTGTACCGATTAAAGGCCGATTTTCAGTGTTTTATTTATTAATTTAATAGGAGTCTCCCTAAAATATGTTACTGCTTTGTTTTTCTTAAAAACAAAATGGGATGTTCGCATTCGATGCTTGGGAAACGTCCCGATTTTCTCCACAGAAATCTGGCCAACGTAAAAATGTACCTATATAAAACTACTAATATGTTAATTTAATTTACAAATTTTTCTTTTTAAGCTCCACCGGCATGTCTCTTTGGTTTTCAGAGATCCAAAATAGAGCTAACTCAAATACAAATGGAAGTCATCTGACTATTTGCGAATTGATTGATCTTTCAATACAGGATGATGAAGCGCTAGCCAATTCTACGCAGGTGCGTGTCTTTGTATCCTTACAGGGTTTTTACACGATATGCATTTGCATATGTAATTAAATTATGTAGTTAAAAAAATATCAGCTTTCATTAAGAAGTTATAAGTGTTGAATCTTTGTGGACATTAGTTAAATTGTTGACTATGTATTATCAAAACACGTAATTCATGGGAGAGGTTCTCCTATTTCTTGTGTGGCGCTGTAACTGTCTAAGCGATTTTTTGTCGAGTTCTATAAAAAACGCTAGTCGTTTCAATTTTTTACTACACTGAGACAACTTTTTTAAAAAAAGTTATGGTGTTAATGATGTTTTTATACATTTGATGAGCATGAAATTGTATTATAACTTTGGTGCGTCGATTGTAAGAACCAGAATAAGAAGAGATATACCCATTAAAATGGGTACTTATATGATCAGAACGTCGAGCTGAGCCGATTTAGGCATATCCGTCTATCCGTCTGTTTGTATTGTAAGCACTCCAGTCTCTATCAGGATGAAATTTGTCGTAACCGGAAAAATCGGACCAATATAACATATAGCTCCCATACAATTGAGATCTTTTATTATAATTCCTCCATTTATGCAACTAGGAACGTGAATTTTCGCACTTGTTTCACTAATTATCAACAGAATACTTATAGTGAAAGTTACAAAGATCGAGTCACTATAACCTATAGCTCCCATTCAACTGATTGCTATAAATGCGGTTTTACTTCAAAATTCCTTTATTTGGACACCTAAAACCAAGAAATTTCGTGAGCTATTTTCTAAATAATCATACAAAGTCTACTGAGAAAATCATCCAGATCTGTCCTGTATCGAATCGAAAGTGCCATATCTTGTCGGCCAATTTTTTTCTATGGAAAAACTTTCCACTGCTTCGTTTTTATGAAAAATAATTGCTTTAAGCAATTACACCGCCAAAATCTAAAGTATTTATGGATATATTTTTACAAAGTTAGTGATAACACAGCAAAGTACAAGCATTGCTTTAAAGCCCTAAAGTTTCGTGGGAACGTATTTTTATCAATTTTTTGTCTAATGGCGATTTAGTTTCTACAAAAAATATTGCCTTTTCATCGTTCTCTTCTTAGTGTTTGTTAACTAATGAATAAATCGACACCTGAGTGGAAGATCGATTTATCTCGGCACCAGTTCGAAAACGCCCTATTTTGGAAAGTTTTCTGAGATAGGGTATTTTCAACCAATTCTGAGTTCTGAATTACAACAACAACATTTGAGCATAGCCTCCATATCGAAACGTAAGACGTATTCTACGTCAAAGTCGTGTTTTTAGTTATTTTGGCTGTGTCATATAAAATGCAGGGACGGTAATCATTATGAGTTAAATAATTTAAATCAGCATTAACCCATTATTTCATGATTTTTATTTTTTTCGCTTATAATAATTATTATTGAGTTTTATTTTTCCGCTCAACGGAAATAATTATCATTTGATTTTTAGTTTTTCGATCACAAATAATGATTATTTTATGATTATTTATTTATTTATTTTCTCCCTCAGAAATAAAAATTATTAATGATTATTTATAAAACTGAAAAGGCCATACAGACGCAAACTTCTGACATTTTGACCTGAAAATTTTGGGGCTTAACCCTTTTGTTAAGGTTTCGCTACCTTTAAAAAGAATTCGTCGGGAATTACGCTGGTATAGCTTTTGAATATTTTGAATGATCATTATTTTTAAAGTGAAAAAGTAAAACTCAATAATAACACAGGTCTACAAAAAAAATCGATGAGAGATTTCTTTGACCAAACCTAGCCTGCTATATGTTTTTGGGGTCGCCTAACATGAATCTGAAGTCCGTTTTGCTCCATCACGTCTAAATTTTTTCCTAACCTCAAACAACACCTCGGAATTTCTCTGTCACGTAAAACTTCAGATTCATGTTCAGCGACCCCAAAAACATACAACAGACTAGGTTTGGTCAAAGGAACGCCGCATCGATTTTTTTGTGGACCTGTGTAATTATTATCTTTGAGCGAAAAAATAAAAATCATCAAATAATCATTATTTTTGATCGAAAAAAAAAACAAAAATCAAGTAATAACAATTTGATTTGAGCGAAATAAAACTCTAATATTAATTATTATTTGCATCTTTATTGATTCAACTCGAAGAATAAAAATCACTGTAAATTACAGTAGAACGTACGAACACAAATACGTGAGTATAGTTAAAATTGTTCTACGACGATTACAACTGTTGATTTTTTGGTGAAAATTTAAAAAATAATTACTATTTTCCGTCCCTGATAAAATGTGCCGCAATGCGTCGTGACTTTTCAGACTTTGCGCGAAAAGCGCATAACGCAAAAGGTATGTCACATATAAACGCCGGAAAATCCCTTTCGCTTTGTTGCATACAAAAGGAAGAAAAATTATCGATATAAGTAGGTATCGATACTTTCGGTTCACTCATCTAAGTTGTATCGAAATAACGATTTGAGTAAACTCATTTAAGTGCCGGTCGCTGTGGTGTAGTGGTAAGCAGTGCGCGCTTTCACTCATCAGCACTTGGGTTCAAGCCCTGGTCAAAGCAACATCGCAAAAAAATATAGAAAAAGGGTTTTTCTTAACAGCGGTCGTCCCTCGGTAGGCAATGGCAAACCTCCGAGCTTCTGCCATGAACAGCTTCTCATAAAAATACAATCGCCGTTCGGAGTCGGCGCAATACTGTAGGTCCCTCCGCTTTGTGTGACAACATCCAAATGCGTGCCAGATGATCTTTTCTTTCAAAGTTTACACTGCTGGAAAATTTAAATAAGGATTAAAATTTAAAAACTTATTAATACAGCTAAAGTAAAATCTGTGGAAAATTAACAATAAAATACTTTTTTCGCAAAATCTATAAAGGGCTCTTTTATTTCTCAAAAAACCCTGGGTAACAGTTATTCGTCGCCACGCTGTTTGTATATTTTTATATGAGAATTGAAGTCGGTATTGTGTTTTGCTTAAAAATTATTTGATTTAGGTTTTAATTTCTTGTATTTTGCGTGGGTATTTTTTAGAATTTCTATTTCAATTTATAAATAAACTTTTTACTTTATAAACTTTTTACTCAAATGTTCTTTTTTTATAGACCTGCAGCGATCACATCAGCAACAAAACTTATATTGATTCGATTTTACTTGGGCTGTGCTTTGTGGTGGGCTATGCTTTGTTAGGCCCGGTAATAAATATATTTGGACGCAAAGCTACAATTATTGGATCTTTACTTTTGAGTGCCATATTCGGCGTTCTTATTCTAGTTTTGGTTAATCCAATGGCGATCGTCATATGCTTCATTCTATTTGTCACTATGCCAGGTATCTGCATATCGCTATTGGGCAGCGGAGTGGTCGATCTGGTGCCTACACATTTGCGGTATTTAAATATTCAAATGACTAAGAGTTATTAATAGGGACGGTAATCATTATGAACTAGTAAATTAATTGATGGTTTCTATTTTATTTTCGCTTAAAAATAATAATTATTAATTGGTTTTATTTTTTCGCTCAACGAAAATAATTATTAGTTGACTTTTATTATTTCGATCAGAAAAAATTATTATTTTATGTTTTTTATTATTCCGCTCAGCGATAATAATTATTATAATGTTTGATTTTTCCACTTAAAAATAATGATTATTTATAAAATTTAAATGGTCCTACAGACCCAACCAATTGAGACACTCGTTTTATAAGGGTGTCGCTACTCCTGAAAAGAAAATCACGCTGGTATAGCTTTAGAGTTTTTTGAAAAATCATTACTTTTAATTGAAAAAATAAAAACCATGTAATAATAATTTCCTTTGAGCGAAACAATAAAACTCAAATATAAATTAATATCTCTAATCCTTATTGATTAAACTCCAAGTAAAAGGTCACTGATTACAATTTGTTGATTTTTTTTTTGTTAAATTGAAAAAAATAATGATTATTTTCCGTCCCTGGTTTTTAAATTGCAACAAATAGTAATACCATTATTCCGCAGTGGCAAAGCTGTTTGCATTTGGTCATTGCTTGGGCGTGCTGGGAGCATTTTCGGAAGCAATGTTATCGGTGCGTTATTAGCCTCTTACTGCAATTTCACATTTAGCTTCTTCGCTGGCTCCGTAATTGGTAAGTGCGAAATCCAAACTCAATAAAAATAATTGCAAACTATATAGTCATCTACTTATTTCTTTATGTTAACTGTTTTATTTTGTTTTTACATAGTTTGTATGTTCCTCACAATCATACTGCCTATTTGAGTACAACAAATATTTCTGACGACTGTTAATTTCAATCGAAAGCTGTGAGCGTACCTTCGTTGTTGAAGTGAATCTATTATTTTGTCAAAAAGTGTATTATACATATAAATATATATGTACATATGTCTAAGATGACAATGGTATAACATTCTTATGTGCTCTCTTTTTGCATATACAAATAAAGTTAGTGCAAGTATTGCACACTATCCGCCATCACGTCTTCTAATTTCAGCTGCGCTGATTACCTCCGCATAACAGGTTATGGGCTTAAATTAATTAACTGTGAACGCGTGCAAATTTTTTGTTTCGAAATTTTCGGATAAAATAAAAAATAATCTTGTTAGAAATATTTTTTTTTTCAAAAGTTCGGAAATGTTGTCAAATTTAGTTTCGTTTCCATTTGAAAAATTGCGCGGTCGTGAGAACTTCGATATATGGGAACAACATGCGAAATCGTACTTCGTGATTAAAGGCTGCTTTAAGATTGTGGAAAATGAACTATCAAATTGAGCTACGGAAAGTGAAAAATCATTAGATGCAATTACGTAAATGATAGCTCCATGCAACTTTGGTTATATCGCTACAGCTGAGACTGCAAAAGCTGCATGGGACGCACAGTGTTTTGGCTATATGGAGACGGGTAGAAAAAAGTCATGGTAAAAGTTGGTAAAAAAACCATTTTGGGCTTAGAGAGGGACAACTAAAAGTCACAAATACCAAATTTCATATAAATATTTTACTCACCCCCTCTCCACGAACGGTACATTTCCACAAGCAAAAAATACTGGAACCGGCGCGGTAACGACTAATCAGTTTAGTTGCCCTTAACCGTTTAACCCAGTAAATCAAGTGTTTCTTTTTCAACTGTAGTCAATTATTTAAGTGTCATGGAATATTGAAGAGAAGGTATTTGTCATTTATTTCGTATTTTCCTATTTTTTAAATCAACAAATTTACTTTGAAATGTAGATACTAAGGATTATTAGTAAAAAAAAGTGTGAGTACCGGCCCCTCACGTCTTAAAACTAGACGCATGTTTTAGAGAATTTTATATAGATTTCTAATATATAATTGAATCAAATATATGCAATTTTCGATTTTCTTATTTTTTGATTTTCAGCTTCTTTTTGCATAATTTCGCAAAAGTAATTTTTCGAACAACGGAAAAGTCTCACAAAATATTGGGAGAAAAGGGAGTATTTACAGTTATGTAATTTTAAAGCATAATCTTTTTTTCTGAGAGTGGAAAACGGAAAACAAAAATTCATCACATTTAATGACTGGGCGCACATTTTTTGTGAGTTTCGAACATCCCAGTGATCCCATACTCCCCATAATTTATATATAGGGTTTTCTAATAAAAGAGAGAATACAAACTAAATTTCATCGCTATCGGATTTCCCATTTTTCCATATAATTAATTCCACCAAATATGCCAAATATTTTTTTTGAAGTGTATTTTTTGAGTTCACAATTCTCGTTATGGCTTAGTTTACTGCGAGAAAAATTGTATACATCATTAAGCAAAACCTGCAAGAACGTGAATATGTATATTGACTCGCAGGGAATGCAAAACTTGATTTTCGAGGCGCAGAGGGTTGTGAAATTATCGGCATCTTGAAAACAAATTGTGGGCGAAATCACGGGATAAGTATTAAATATAAGTATTTGTGAAAAGTATAAAGTATAAAGTATTTGTGAGAAGTATAAGTGAAAAGTATTAAATATATGTTTTTCACCTTTCTGACAACTCCCGCTATTTTAAAACTCTTTGATAGAATGTTCAGTTAGATATAATGAGATTAACTTTTATAGTCATATGAGGGCGGTATTACGCCCATTTTCCAAAATTCCAAATAATGTTACTTCTCTTCAAGAGATTGTTGTTAGTATCAGTATTGAGTAAATTAGCGTCCTTAAATTTCGAAATATCCAAATTTCGGAAATTTACCGTTATATGAAAAGGGGGGAAAAGGGGTAATTTTAGTCCGATTTGAAGGATTTTCAATGTTTTGCTTTTATGTGGCAAGAACAATAAGTGTGGTACAAATTGGTAGAACGGTTACCGAGATACATATATGTGATCATAAGTGGGCTGTGCCACGCCCATTTTCCAAAATTTTATCATAAACGTACATATGTCTTGGTAAAGAATTATTGCAAGCATAAATTTTGAATGAATTAGCTTTATTATTAACTGATTTATCGAAGATATCGTATTTCCCTAAATTACCGTTATATGGGATGTGGACGTGGTTATTGTCCGATTTTAAAAATTTTCAGCTATTTGGTATGCTGTTCCAAGGCCAAAAACTGCGCCAAGTTTGGGAGAATTTGGCGGAGCGGTTACCAAGATAAACACATGTAATCATAAGTGGGCGTGGCTACGCCAATTTTCAAAAAATAAATAATATTATTCTTATTTTTCGTCTAAAAATCATTGTAAATATCAGGCCAAAATTGCTTAGGCGGTTACGGCGTCAATAAAAAAGAAAAAGAAGAGATTCTGATTGGGGTAGGCCCATGGCATAGCAATGGACTCTATTTTTTAGATTTTTTAAATTAATGAAATACTAACACATTTTGTCCAATTCAACTCAGGCTAAGTAAAATCAAATATGTACATTAATCCAAATTATAAGCATACTACATTGCAGAGGAAGAAATAATCTACATATTTGCAGAGAAAATTACTACGCTACGACTTATCCCTATAGCGTAATCAATTGTTATCGTCTTCCTATACGTTTGACCACACGCTAGAATACTTGTACATGGCGTATGAGTAACATTACTTGTTGCTCATATTTCATACAAAAGAAATCATTGAATTAACTATTTGATTACTCGAAAGTGATAAGTCGCGGCGTAATACTTTCCATTGCATTTATGTAGAGAATTTCTTCCTCTACAATGTGGTGTATTTACCTTTTTGATTAAGGTATTTGATTTGAAGTAGGAAGAGTTCTTGACTTTGCATTAGACAAGATTTTTTAGTTTATCATGAATTTAAAAATTCTAAAAAAAGAGATAGTTAAAACATTTTATAATATTTTGACACTCCGAATGTCAATTCCTCTCTTTGAAAAACGATTGGAATAAATACGTATTCCTCTGTCGGAAAGTTATTCCCCGCTATTCCATGGAGATTAATTGATAAAAAAAGTTATTCCGTCGTCGCACAGTGGTCGGAGAAGCCATGTTTTACGCGTAAAATTAGAAGGGGTCGTTACGATTAGAATAAAACTGTATTGTTGTAATGTTAAATCTGAATATGCCATAAAATTTTTAGTTTGACAGTTGAAAGCTGTCAAAACATTTGCCAATTTCTCTAAAATTAAGAAAACCTTTTTTAAAACGCCACTGATGACGTTTTTTGACATGCTAATCACTACTTTTATGTCAAATTAAAAGCTCGACAGTTGGTAACTGTCAAATGGACTGTGAATTTTTCTGAAAATAAGACAATCTTTTCAAAAATGCTACTGATTAGGTTTTAGACAAGGTGACTACAAATTTTGTGTCAAATTAAAACTTTGAGAATTGACAGCTGTCAAATAAACTGTTAATTCTTCTAAAAATAAGCAAATATTTTTTAAGATGCTAGTGGTAAGGGGTTTAAACACCACTCTTTTTGTCGCGGATATGTGCGGCTTTTCTTTTCGCAGATCCTTAAATAACTGAATATCCTACTCGGCCCTACCAATTAGGTATACCTTTTTGAAGAAAATAATTCTTGACAAATAAGCCGTGTTATTAAGGTGTTGATAATCTAGCAACCAAGTTTTATTATGTAATATTTCATATAAAATCATCATTTTCCATGTTTAAGAAGTAAGACCAAACCAGCAGTTACTGTTATAATTGAAAGTTTCAATAAAAAAAATTCTTAGGAAAGCAATCTACTCATAACAGTTAGAACATCCCACGATCGAATTCGTTGAATTAAACGAATTCAACGGCTTGTTCAGCAGATATTATTGAAAATAATAATCAGTTTTGAGTTCGATGGAAATTTCCGAATAAGAATAGCTTTATTCCGCTTAATTTATCACAGTTTTAAAATATGCTTTTCGCATGGCCACTTCGCATTCGATCACTGTGCGTCGCTCAGAATTTCTCAGAATAACTAATGCGTAGAATAAGAGGGAATAACGAAAAGTCAATAATATGGCCGTGAGGGTTTGCTAATATAAAACTTCTTAAACTATTCTAAATAATTTTTCTTCAAATTCTTCTATTTATCTATAAATCGAAAATGAAATGATTTGAATCAAATTCAATGTTTGATTTTTGGCCACTTTTACTTGAGGTCTGGCCCTCTGTGCATTGGTGTGCTTATTTAATATTTCCTCTTAGCTGCAATCCATTTGTAAGCATGTGTACATATGTATGTATTTAACAAGTTATTGAAAGTGAGCAGATTCTCTTGTATGTGCCAAAATTGCAAAAAACAACTATATAAATATCTACTTGAAAATTAGCTTTATGGTGATTACATATTATTAAGATAAGCTCTCATTAAGTGGCAAAGTATATAGTTTATATCCTCATTTAAATGATTTATAGCTCAAATACTTATTATCGTTATTTCAGCTGCGCGAAGAAAAAATGCATGCAATGTAAATAATTATTACGCATTTAAGAATGAGGTTGTTAATAAATTATTTGAAATCACGAACGTACGTGTAAACATTCCATAGGTAAACTCAAAAAACGTTGTCCTTTAACTAAGATGTCATTGGCGATCTAGATAGGGGGAAAAAAGAGACTCAAAAATTGAAACTTATCGAGACAAATTCTATGGGTCATGCGTAAAGTACGGATGGTATTATCCTTTTTTTGCGGGATACTCCTTTTTTACTTCTAAAAACCTATCCCACGAACATTATATAAATTCCGTTTCGTACTATTTGATTTGGGGATAGCGCGCGCTGACACTCGTTGACAATGGAAAACGCAACACTTCACGCTCCAACTTAGAGACGGCAGTAAGAACGGAAGCATTAAAAGCAATTTACGATGAAGCCGAGGTCCAATTTCAGAAGTTTTTGGGCTACGCGAAAACAAGATTCCTTACTCTCGGCCCTGCCATAAAGCGCATGCCCTGAAAATGTATTTCGCTTCACCTCCGAAAGGGCCCTCCCCTTAAAGGATTTTTTTCAAAATCCATCATGACAGATTACTGGTAACTTTTCGTATAAGAACGGGTAAGCTGTTCAAAACATTTTTAAGTTTAAAATGTATTTTAATAAGTAAGTTTGTTTTTTATTCATTTATTAGGCCGAATTATTCTCAGAAACGCTACCAAAAATGGAAGGTGATAATGCATTTGATCTCGAAGACACAGTAAAGCGTCGCAGGCCGATTCTGAACAGAAACTCCCTGATCATGTTGACAGATAATTTGATTAATTTAGGATAAGTAGTTTATCATACGAGGAACGAATAAAATATATTTATTAATATTAGAAAAATTTTCCAACTTTGATATCGTTTTACTCTCCTTTTTTCATTCCTCTATCACTCGAAATTGTTGGCCGTGGTGGGCTTTTATTTTCTTTCAGTCAAAAGTGATGGGCTGCTTAGATGATGAGAATTGTCGAAATTGGACTGAAACCGTGCCTACCCCACATATAACGGAAGTTGTAAAAAAATTCAAAACTGCTATACTAATTTCAGTAAATACTGGAGGTAAATTGCTGAAAATTTACACAAGTAGTAATGTTTTAGCAAAAAACCTAATTAAAAACAAGTATGAAAGTCTAAGTTCGGGCGGAGCCGGACATTAAATACCCGGCGCAAGTATTAAATATATGACTTTCACCTTTCTGAAAGCTACCGCTACATGGTAAGCCGGGGTATCTAATAATGTGATGAATTGACAAACTAAATAAATAAATAAATAATTATGCATATAAGACGTCATCGATTCGCCAACAGTAAGCGAGTAGAAGTACAACCAAACTCGCTATCGTATATCCGTGCTAGCTTACATTTTTTGTTGCTTTCACATGCAAAATTCTTCTTTAAGCGACCGAAACTCAAACATAGCGAGCAGAGAAATGGTGAATCGATGAAGGCTATACATACATATATGAATGCAAATAATGCGTTAGTATAGAAAAAAATGAGATGAACTGAAAAAGTATCTATAGATGTAACAATTTTTCCGTATACTATTTAATAAAAAAAAAAATGTTAATCTGCCCCTAAAATTTCGCTTTCACTCCGATTTTTCGATTTATTTACTCCCGAATCGAGTTTCAGTAGTCCGAACGTTGAACGACATCACTTAGCGAGCTTAGACATCTAACAGAGATAGATGGTAATGGCTACATCATTAGCACAAGCTGCTTGTTGTAATTTTTGAGGTGGAATGTTCTAAGTACGTACATAAGTAGGTACATAAATATCTACTTATAAAAAATGTAAATCAATATCAACTTTGATTAATGTGATAAGGCTAACAACCAGCTTTTTTGCTTATTCTGAACGAATGACTCAATCCTAATTGAGTAACAGAGAAATTGTAAAAGTTCGCGCTATTATAAATACATATCATTTTAGATTGAAACTACATACATATGTATGTACATAAGTACATCTTGAAACACTTGTTCGGCGACGTATGTATGTACGTAAGTATGTGTAAGTATGTATACGAGTATACTCAGCGGGGGCAACATTTGATAAGACTGGTATAATTGTTTATCGGCGATCTACAAACAGTGCCAGCGGCGCAGCCAGGTGTAAAAGGCGACACACTGCTATTAGTTCAGTCGCAAATTGGCAGTCTGAGGCTGCGGCAGTGATAACGGTTACAAATCAAGTGATTCTGATATAAACTATGTGTTGCGTCTATTTAAGTGTATGCTTGTTGCATTCTAATAAAAAGTGATATTCACTAAACAATTTTTATTACAAATACCTACGCCAGTAAAAGTCAAAGTTGACTTAATAATGACGTCGAACGCCGAAGGTCCTTGTGAATCAAAATTACCGACTCTGTTGAATATAGGGGGAAACTTAACGACAAGCGAGGAAAATGCTTCAAGCACACAGCAAATTACAAGATGCCCAGCCACTAGTGCGCCACAGGATACACAACTGCAGCAACATGAATATGAAGCTGTGCTCGATATGATAGGTGTGCATGGGGGCGGGTGGTTAAGCGTGTCATTTATTTTGAACTACCTAAATATGCATGTACATTAAGGCGTATCTCGGTATCACGAAAAAGTTTAGCGTGTATTAGCTTTCTTTGAATACTAATGTCGAGACAAATTTGTGGGTGTAAACATTTTTTTTATTCACCCGCTAAAAACCTTTAAATCGCGTTTTTTACTATAACATTCTTATTTGCTATCCGTTCTTTTAAATTTTTATGTCAACGAAAATGCCTCGCTTAGGACTATAATTGAATAAACCCACACCCCTTTTAACAAGGTGATCACCGATTTTTGAGATCTTTGGATTTATAGTATAAAAATCGAAATCTAGGGATAGTAATTCCAAAATTAGTCAAGATATAAATTAAAACGGTTTTGAAGGCCAAGACTGTTTGATGGCCGATTATAGTCCGCGAAACCATATAAAATAAGAAAGTTATGGCAAAAAACGAGATTTAGCGGGTGTCTAAAAATAATTTTTACACTCACCCAAAATAAGTGCTTAAATTAAACTGACACACGCTATACTTTTTGCTTTTTATATGTCGTGATAAGGCTTAATTTACATGTGTGTGTATAATTTCATTTTCAATCTGCAAGGTTTCGGTTGTGCGCAATGGGTAATACTGCTGGTGTGCGGCTTGCTTTTGATGGTGGTCATTGACGAAACAGTCGGCATGAGCATCATAACGATCGCTTCACAATGCGATTTTGCTACATCTGCGATTGATAAGGCCATAATGAATGCGTCTAGTTTTGCGGGTAAGTGAAGAGTTGTCATTTATTTTGTACGATAAAAAATCGTGTTTCAAAGTACTGTGAAATAAAGTTAGATAGCGCAACATAAGCAAATTTGATACCAAAAAAAAAAAAAACAAAACAGTTTTGGCAAGAAAAAAACTCGAAAAAAAACAGAAAAAACCCATGAAATACTGAAATCGTGCGAGGGACTAAGTAACAGTGAAAATTATGTTTTCATATTAAAAAAGTTTGAGCAAAACAGCGATCGAAATGTCTTCTGAGGACGAGGAAGGGATAATAAAGAAAAATTCTGAAATAAATAAGCATGAACTATCGCTTAATGCAAAACTCGGGACCCAAAGGAGTTTTTTTGTGGTCCGTGAAAAGGATAAACAGTACAGCTACAAAGTAAGCCTGAGGTTTCTCAGGTTGCCACCCAGTGGCGAATGGCAAAGACAAAAAGTCAAGGCTATAACTTATTCTACAGAAATTAAGATATCGGGCCCTATCCGCCAAAAAGATGTAAGCGACTTTTTTTTCAAAATTATCTTTGTATGCAGAAATATTACTACAGCATCTAGGTGCATTTCTGCATCAAAAATAAAATTTTGAAATAAATGTCGCTTACATCTTTGCGACTTTCTGTACATATTAACCGATTGCCCCCGTATCATAGACTCTTCGGACAGAGATTGTCATTTCCGTCTACAATCTGGAACATGACAACTTCTAAAGTGCTTAATTTCATAAATAGCCTAAGGTTGGAGTGAACATATATATAGGGTCAGCACCGTAGATCTACATATACATACTTATGTAAACAATGTCGCAAAAATTCGAAGTTTTACAAGAGTTATTGTTATTCACTTTTTTACATGAATTCAGTATATCTTTATTTTCTATTGACTCATAGCATGTCTTTTTCATGATAATAGTTAATTGGATATCCTTTAATTTGACTGTACACATTTTATGGTATAATCATGGGTTTTCTTCAGAATTGAACGTTCTACAAAAGTGTCCATTGCGGCGTAACTCAAACTCTCACCAGGAATTTAGTACGGAGCACTAAACCCGATATTTTCATGAAATTCCAGTTTTTTTTGCCCCTATCTCGTAAATAACAAGAGGTACAGAAAAATTGAAAATCTTGTAGGTGATTCAGTTTCCTACAAAATTTCGATTTTATTTCAGATATTTATAATTGTTGATCAACTTCAAAACCCAATATCTCAAGAAATATCGATATTAGCGATTTGGTTTTTTAGAACTTTTTGCAGGAAATTGAATGACCTATAAGCTTGTGATGAAATTTGCTCAAAACACAGAGTTCTTAGGATCCATGTTGAAAATTTTTTCCCTTTATTAAAAAAAAATATCCTTATACATATGTAGCTTAGAATAAAAGGATTTTCCGTTAAAAATTTGAATTTGTTTCCAAATAACATTTTATGAAGAAGGTACATATATTTATTTTTTAAATATTCCTTCCTTTGCAGGAATCGTAATATTTTCATACGTTTGGGGATACCTCAGCGATACGGTGGGAAGACGAACTATATTGCTTTATTCTACCTCAGGGACAAGTCTCATCTCCGTTGTATCCATTTTCATACCGAATTACTGGGCTTTTGTGTTTATGCGCTTTGTTGTCGGCGTTTTGTAAGTGATGATGCTGTTATTATAAATTGAATGTTTTTAATTTTCCAATAAAGCATATTTAGTATGTATTTATGTATGTTTTATTTGAAAGTATTGCAGGCCCCTCCTCCACAACGTATGCATATTTAGGAGAGTTTTTCACAAGACGCCATTGTGCGATTGTCGCCAACTATGCCAGCTTATTTGTGGGCTTAGGTATGGCTTATGTACCGGGTACGTTTTGTATTCGTTAAGAAATTTAATTACGACATTTATATTTACTCGTAAAATTGTAAGGAAAGTGTCTTCCTTTTTATATTCACAGCAATCGCTTGGCCGGTGCTTTTGATGGATTGGTCCCTACCGATAAGCGATAGTTTCGCCTTTCGTCCATGGCGTCTATTGACGCTCTTTAATCTGTTACCGGGATTTTTGGGAATTGGAATTTTGCTGCTACTGCCAGATAGCCCCAAAGTCCTGTTATCTTTGGGTAAACATGATGAAGCTCTATCAGCTGTTAATTGGATATGTAAACGCAATACCGGTAAAGATTTAAAACAAATCGGTGTAGAAAAATTGAAGGCCGAAACAAAATCGGAAGCCGATAGAGTTTTTTTAACAAGCAAGTCGTGGTAAGAAACAAAAAATTTATTATTAATATGCATAAATACAAATAAGTAGCGAGAAACCATTTAAAAGCTTTCTAATTTCATAGCTGACCTTAAATTTTGCGTTTATTTCTTTAGTTAGTTAGTTAAACATTTTAATGCGTTAGAGTTAGCCGAAAAAGTAAAACCTTGTAGACTTCATCTTTCATATTGCATTTCCACCGGGTTCTGAGCTAAGTTTGAAGTTTCAAGTCTAGCTCATCGGGTGGTTTTGGTTGCAAATTGCTTACGAATGGAATGACTCCGAAGCTTCAGGAAAATGATGATATTGCATCTAAATCCGAGCCCTGTTAATTACTTATTTATATCTTTAGCCTATAAAAAATGCAAAAACTAAATGCGTAGCTATTGAAAAGGTATTCTGAATTGCACTTGGGACTAAAGTTTCGTGAAGGCTTCATTACTTTTTACTCTAAAGACAAAGACACCAGTAGTTTTATAATTGTACTATTTTTTAGAGGGATTCTCATTCTCCGAATAAATGTGCATACTTTTATCTTTTAATATAATTTTAGGTATGACACCATTAAGAATATTTGGCTGGAAACTCGTCCGTTGTTCCACCGTCCATATGCTCTAAATTTTTTGATCTGTTGCACTGTTATGGCCGGGATGTTCTTCAGGTAATTTTAACTGTTGTTTAGTTGCATATTTACACGCACATAAGTATAAATTTGCATGATCTTTGTTGGTGAAAAATAATTTCCTAGTTATCGATCTCATCCCTTAGGCATATGCAACCAATAATATACATGCATAACAAGTATATGTATATACAATATGATAATTGAGTTTTTGCTTGTAAAGCAAATTCCTCTTAAAATTTGGCATGTAGACTTTAAAACAATTTGAAACACCCTATTTTATGTGCATTATCCAACTACTAATATAATATGTTAGGTTATGTTTGAGTGGTTTCTCCAAGCAAGGGACAAACTGGGACAGTTAAGAAAATATCCTTTATGATAACACGAAAAAAACCTGAACGGAGACCATTATCTAAGTCGGAAAATAGCCGCGAGCCGATTACGAAATTTCGAATGCGACTGATTTCGATGCCTGAGGGCTCAGGGTTAGTTAAAAAATCCAAAATGTTTAGTTCTTCTGCGATGATTCGGCCTCATCTTCCTGTTGACAGTTGATTCAAAAGGGATAAATTGAGATTCCTACTCTTACTGCGCGAGGATTGCGAGCGAAATGAGCTCCTTTGACCGGTATTAGGTTTCCATGAGGCCGCAGTTGGGCGCCCACCTAGTTACCTGGTTCATGTAGCTTTATGTCACAAAGAGTATCTAGTTGGATATCGACCTTTAACCAAAAGTGCCACATCATCGTCACGAGGAATCCCGTTTCTAATGTGTCAGACGAATAGGCCTAAAATCGTTAGGGGAAACTTGAGAGCCCTTTCCGGCGTTCGGAATGAATGCAACCTTGACTACCCTCCATGCCTTGGCCATGTACCCGGTCCTCTCACAGTTCACATAAATAGGAGCCAGCTAAGTGCACGGCTTCTCCAGAGCCAGCAGTCCATGGCGACTTAGCGCGTTTGAACAAATTTATCGCCCAGGCCATGCGACGTTCGTCCAGAAGGTCGGGCAGGGAGGTTAAACGGAAAAAAGTGGTCCCTGAGGACCATCCAATCCGAGACCCGAGTTAATAAATTAGAGGAAGCCAGAGTGAACCTCCCCTCTGGCTGCAGATATGAACGTTGAGACATATATGTATGTATATATGTCTTCACTTACTTTAAATTCCAAAGTGACACACCTCGCGAGTTTTTGCCGGAACTTCAACACAAGCTGTGCGGTGAGTTTTCGTCGGACTCTTTGATGATGCCGGCCTTCCTGCTCACCAGCCATTTTTGCTGCGTGTTATTTCAGTATACTCAGATGGCAGAATACCGCAACCACCATCCCGGGGATCGACAAATCCGTATCATACTCCAAGGCGTAATTAGTTAGAAGCCATGACCGGCACAGTTCAGGTTGAAGGCCGCAGGCCATTTAGCGTTACCCAGGGTACACCGCGCGCAGGCGACTTGATCTACACCCATATTGATATGTTACTGTAATCATAAAAAATTTTCTTTTTCAGCTCCACCGGCATGTCTCTTTGGTTTTCGGAGATCCAAAACAGAGCTAACTCAAATACAAATGGAAATCATCTGACTATTTGTGAATTGATTGATCTTTCAATACAGGACGATGAAGCGATAGCCAATTCCACGCAGGTGTGTATTTTGTCGTTAAAAATAGTCTTGTATTCTCCTGTAAGATTTGTACACTTTTTCATACACACAAACCAATTTGTGAAATACATTTCACGCAGCGATGTCGAAACATCAAAAACGGGGGTTTTATACGCGGCAACAACAACTTCTTCTGGCGATGAAAATCATTGTCCGCAAAGTGTATCCTTTATTCGCGGAGCTAAAAGAAACCATTAGGTGTCAAATAAATACTGTTTGGCGGATGATCCATCAATCCTTTGGGTGCTGAAAGGCCATTTGCCGTTTTTCGTTGTTTTTCTCCCATTCGTTCAAGACTATTGCCAAATAAATGGTTGTGTACCACTCAAAATTAACGCTTCTGAGTTCCTCCAACGCTACTGCGATCATATGGCCCGAAGAAACTAACGTTCATCTCTTGTTTCTTGCGGGAACAAATTTGTTTTTATTTTTTTTACTTTTTCTTGTGGCTCATTCGCATGTATTCAAGTTTCGTTACCTGCTACGATGTGGTTTAACTGTCTGAACGGGCCGTGCCTGCGGAATTAAATTGTGGTTTTCCCCAAGGTCACTGTAGCCAAAAAGGAGGTGCCGCAGTGTAGTCTGAGAGTGGCAGAAAGTCTAAGTTTCGAAATGTCTCGAAATAGACAACTAAGTGGCTGGCTCGACTCTAGATACGCCTATGAACACGGTCTACGGCTTTTTCCGGAGAAAAATGGAAGAAATAGTATTCAAAGGGCACTTGAAGTCGGTGATGTATGAATCGTATTTTTACGCCATGAATCAGAACAGGCATTTTACGCACCCAACACTGGTAATTAAATTATCAGCTTTTCTTTTATTTGCTTTCATCTTTAATGCCAAGTTCAATATGATGTAAGGGTTGCCCATAAGGTGTTCCATTATTTTGTCTGACCCTTACTAACACTAAGAAGCTTCATTGTGTTATCAAAGTTTGACAACGTTCAATTAAACTCAGTGGTGAACCACTTCGTGTGACTGATGAATCTCATCAGGCATCTTGCCTCGGTATTTGAATCCTTCCCAAGGTCGGCCAGGAACTCTGTACCCAGTTGAAGACTGTTTTTCCTCTTCGCAGTCCTTACAGCTTCTGCAACATCTTGGGAATGGCACGCCGAGACTTTCTGCGTGCTTACCTATTAGACAGTGCCCCGTTAGAGCTTAAAAACGTTAGAGGGTAACCTTCGTAACTCTTTCCGGTTCCGATTTCGACAATGTCTGCCTGAAAATTCGACAAGTCGTACTTTGACTCCATTTTCTGCAGATTTTTTGTATACAAATTCACTAAGTAGCAGCTTGCAATTCTCGAAAGGCATATAAATGCGTTCTTTACCAGGAAGAAACTGATTGGTTGTGCCTTGCCTTGCGAGTTCAGCCATGCAGTCTCCCTCTATGTCCCTACGACCAGCGACCCAAGTCAGTAGAAGTCTGTTTTGTTTGGCCATCTCCTATGGAGATAGGCGGTAGACCCCTGCAATCTTTGAAAGAGCTCAGAGCTTCGATTGCAGCCTGGCTACCACTAAAAATTAAGACGTCTATTTTCACCATTTCGGCAACAAGATTCTCAGCAGCCTGCATGATAGCTAAAACTTTAGTTTGTAATACGCTGTAGTGGCCTGATAACCTAAAACAGATATTCAGAGAAGTATTTCGTGAGAAAACGCCCCCTCCTACCTTACCGTCGAGCTTCGAGCTATCTGTATAGAGTGGAGAGTTAATATCTTCTATTCACTTATCAAAGCAGCGATGCGGAACGGATACCGAAGCGCAACGGTCTGTGCTATTCGGAATGAAGTAAAATTTATTTAATATACAACAGTGTCCCTGGGCTTCAGGTTGCCATTGGGGTGCCTCTCTTAAACAAAGAGTGCTTAAGCAGCGAGTGCTCTCATCCGCTGTCCTGCAAAATCCAGTGGCGGAAAATCTAAAATAGCGCTCCGCTTACTTAGATCATACTGGATCTTTTGGTCTTGGTGATTAGCTTGAGGTTGACCTCTTTATCTAATGCAGGCCACCATACAATCACTTCATACAGGAGGATTGGTCTAACGACTTCTATAAATATCAATCGACAAGTATGGAGGGCTGCAGAAGCCTTCTCATAATGCAGAACTATATTATCCTTCCACTTCGACTTCTTATCTAAAATAACGCCTAGAAATTTGGCATTTGTAACAAGACTCCTAACTGACCGATTTCATATTTCTTCATTCCTGAGCAAAAATAACACAGATATCAAATTACAGTAAAACCGGAGCAGAATTGGTACTTTTTGTCACATTTTATATGGAGCTCTTCCACTGTCTGCCGGTGACCATACAGTGGATCCTTGGTTTTAATCTTCCGGCGGGGTGGTGTAAATTAGGTTTTAAGTTTGAATTCATTTGAATGATTTTCAGTAAAGCAACTCGAACGCCACTAGCCGGAACTGGGCTCGATCCCAGGCCCTGCATAATGATACTGCCCTTTTCTAGCCAGTACAGCACAGCGGCATATTTTTAACTTAGATAAATATACATAAATATTGTACCGATAAATATATTAACAGATAAAAACACTTGTTTTAGCTTTTAATTTCTTGTGTTTTGTATTTTTTATAATTACATACTTTTCTGCTTATACAAACAGTGACTCAAAGAAATGACCATGGGTTGATTTTTTTTTTTTAATATTCGTAAGGTTTTTCGAGCTAATTATTATTTTCTCTATGAAAACATCGTCCATGCTTTAAGAAAAAACATAAAAATCGTAGTGTCAAACTTCATAAAAAATTTAGAAAAATTAAAAAAATCTTCATCAAAATTTCGACTTTTTAATCTGAATGTTTAGAACATGCAGTTTTTTAGCCCATAAAATTTAAGTCTAATAAAGGGCAAGTGGATTTTTCCTATGACAAGGGCAATTTACAGAAATTGGCGTTGATTTTTTTTTTGAAATTTTGCTGCTAACGGTCTTCCGCATTTAGTTCATAAGAAATTCAAAGAGGAAAAACTTCATTAAATTTATTTCGTTATTCAATAAACCGTGTCATGAAAAGCCAGATCATTGGGAAAAAATTCCAAGAACTTCTTCGCGGACGTACAACTTACGTTGGGCTATTTGTCAATGTTATTGTGGCTTGTTAACATTTTTATTTTTAATATTTTTATTGAGCTTTGTACCACGATTGATTATTAGGAAAAATTGAAAAAGCAACCAAGTCTAAGCGGTAGAAGTTATAGCACTATTTCGGAGATCACCACATCTCCTCCTCAGACTTCTTTTTTCTAGACTTCAGCAGGGATCGAACCTGCGTATTTGATGTTCAAAGTCAGAAGCGTTAACCACTGTTATAAGTATATACAATTAAGACGGCCTTGGAAGCATGCCTTCCGACGACCACCAAACCATAATATTAGCAGATAAATCCGGAACGCGAATTGTTGGTGAAAATGTTAGAACAAACTGCTTCATACAAAAATTAATTTTGAGCGGAACGAAGTTCGCCAGGTCTCCTAGCTTTGTATAAAGTTTAAAACTGTGATTTATATGGTTTTGGCTAAAGCATGGACGGTATTTTTAAAGAAAAATAACAACAAAAAATTAGCTCGAAAACATTACGAATATTAAAAAAATCAACACGTAATTATAATAAATACATGCACAAAATACAATAAATCAACACGTATTCATTTATTTGAGTCACTGTATAACTTTTCATTTGACTGTTTCTTTTATACATAGTCCTGCAGCGATCACATCAGCGACAAAAGTTATATTGATTCGATTTGTCTTGGACTATGCTTTGTGGTGGGCTATGCATTGTTAGGCCCTGTAATAAATATATTTGGACGCAAAGCTACAATTATTGGATCCTTACTTCTGAGTGCCGTATGCTGCATTCTTATGCTAGTGTTGGTTAATCCAATGGCGATCGTCATATGCTTTATTCTTTTTGTCACTATGCCAGGTATCTGCATATCGCTATTGGGCAGCGCAGTGGTTGGTCTGGTTCCTACACATTTGCGGTATTTAAATATTCAAATAAATAATAACTAGCAATCAAATTGGAACCAAAAGTAATACCGTTATTCTACAGTGGCAAAGCTGTTTGCATTTGTTTCATGCTTGGGCGTGCTGGGAGCATCTTTGGTAGCAATGTTATCGGTGCGTTATTAGCCTCTTACTGCAATTTCACATTTAGCTTCTTCGCTGGCTCCGTAATGGGTAAGTGCGAAATCCAAACTCAATAAAAATAATTGCAAACTATATAGTTATCTACTTACATAGTTGTTTATGTTAACTTTACATTTTTTACACAGTTTGTATATGCCTTACAATGATACTACCTATATGAGTACACTAATTCTGACGAGTGTAAAATAAATCGAAAACTGTGGGCGTAGCTATGCAACTACTTACATATATTAATATATGAATATATGTGTGGATGGATGTACTTCATCAGCAGCAGTTCAAAATGTTATCGTACTTAATAAGTATGTATATAATTTACTTGTTTTAAAAGTTTAATGACTCCTTGTTAGACTAGTTATACAGGCTTGCGATAGTTTTCCCTTAACAAACTAATAAGCAATTTAGGTCGGTACTAGGTACTAAGCTACGAAAAAAATAATATAAAAACTCACATAAATTTACGGAGAAAATTACTTTTTTTATTTTTTTCCATAAGTTTTCCAGATTTTCTTAGTCTTTTAGTCGCTGTTGTTTGTTAAGATTTTTTAGTTCATTAAATTTTTTTTTTCTAAAATGTGCATATTTTAATTTAATTATACTGAAAAACTAACATAATTATTGGAAGGGGAAAAATAAATTTTTGCATGCCTGTGTTATGTATATAAATGTATATGTATGCATGTATTAAGTTTAATTGTAACTGGTAAAATGTATTACCATGCAGCCGATAACTTGTTGAATGTTTTTGTATAGCTGCTCTTTGTAAATCTACGTTAGGATGTACATTAGGGTGGTCCAAAATATCAATGGGGGAAAAATTTTAAAATGTTAAGCTCTCACCCCTAGGACTTTTCTAAATGAAAAAAAGCAATATCCGTATTTTTTAGTTGAAACAAAAAATATATTTAGAACTGCCTCAAAGCCCATAAATTTTTCCATGTATTTTATATAGGAAAAAATACTTTTTCGTAGAAATGGTATAGAATTCCTGTAAATCACTAATTATCGATCGATAAACTCTGTTTCTCTTCAGGAGACTTTCAGCAATAATACCCAATTGTTTATTAAACCATTTTACAATACTAAATATTTTTCATAGGTCCCCCCAAAAAAATGCAGTGAGCTATAAAAAATTGGTTTTGTTCGGTGGTCTTCAAGCCTTCTAGTTTTAAAAATGTTTAATTTAGAGTGGGCGTGCTGAGAATCATGTTGCTCTTTCATGCACTTTTTGAATAATGGCCCTTTTCCTTACGGCGCGTTCACACAGAAAGTCGAGCGGCGCCGAGCGAAACAAGGCGGAACAAAGCGAAGCTGCTGGTGTTCATACTGAACGAAGCGAAGCGGAGCTGTTCTCACGGACTCGGCTGCAAAGGTACCAAAAAACTTACCGTCAATGAAAGTTTGCAAAAATATTTGCTCAATTTTATTCAAAAGATTAGTTGTAAATTCGTTTTAATTTGAATATATTGCTATTTTGTTTGCAGCTGAAAAATTAAATAGAAAATTCCAAATCAAAAACTTATTTGCTTTCAGCTCCAAAACGCTTATGGAAAAGCTGTCTGTATGAACACTCTCATATAGCTACAGCAATTTGAAAGCTTCACTCAGCTCGGAACGGCTTCGCTCGGTTCGGATCCGGTTTCTGTGTGAAGGTACCCTTAGAGAATGTCCTATCAGTCCTATCGGAAAGTGATGTATACATGATTTATGGAGAATTTTATTAGCTTTCATTTGCTTTATTTTGAATTAAGATTACTAAATTAGTTCGTAAGATATACTTGATTAAGTAAAACCACTCTTTTTTAAGCGGAATAACCGTAAATTGCAAATATCTCGAAAACGTATCCATAGAAAAAAATGTTAACTCGATTTTCGGAATCACCGAGCAATTCTACATAAAAATTCGATAGTGGCGTCCGGAGAACAATAAAACCAAACTAAAATTTGTGATCCAGTGTTATTTTGCAATTCGTCGAGATAAGAATATAATTTTGCGGCGTACCACAAACTTCAAATTAACTACTCAGTTTTTATTTGCTGATCTAGTGGCTAAGTATAATCGATTGTGAATATTGAAATTTCGTACAAAGTTTGAAATTTGGAATTATATTTGCTTGTTAAAACATAACCATATTTTAATAAAAAAGAAAACAAAAAATATTAACCACGAAAAACATTGGAAATATTAAAAAAAACAATCAGTGTACATTCAATTTTGAAGTTGGCATATTATATATTACCACATGCATATCTAATACATATGCAATTATATACACATCGCTCATTTACTTCAATAGTGCCTTAATGCAAATTTTGAGTTGAGTATGCAGAACATACCGCTACCTTTTCTTCTATGTTGTGCAAACATTTCACAGCTGTATAGAATAACCGTAGCTCACTAGAACAAAATATGCTTTAATTTTTACTATGGGAGTATACATATGAAAATTAAAAGTTTAAATCCATTTTTCTCGAGTTTTGCTTTTTTGAATTATGACACTATTGAAGTAAATGAGCGATATGTATTTATTTATTAATTAAAAAAGTTTTTTTTTGTGAAATGAAGTTTGTTTTTGTACAAATATGCCCTTTATAATATTTCATATATTTGGAAATGAAGTTGTTATATAAAATTAAGAAAATATATTGTTTTAATTAATTTGCACAGCAGTAAGTAGTAAGTGTAAGTGAAAATTAAATTTAATTTGATATCGACTTTTTTTTGCAGTGTATTTTGTAAATCGGGTTTTTTCGGTAAACCGAAAATACATATAAGGTTTTTAATGCAGTTTTTTTAAACGGTTTATAACCTGAATTAAACACCGTAATTAATAAAAAAACCGGGACGGGGCCCATCCCTACCATTATGCAATGATTCGACCATTTTAGATTTCGATAAATTTTGGTCAGCATTTTTTTTTATCACATAACAAAGTTCTACAAACATTTTTTTTTCGAAAGTTAAAAATTTCACAATTTGCCGTATTTTGCTAGATTATTTTTGTAACGCCTCAAAAACGATTATTGTTACAAAAATGGGTTTGTTTGCATTTTAAAGATTACATTTGGGTTACATAATAAAAAATAAAATTGAAAAAATCGAAAATTAAAAGAAATTATAGAATTTTGAAATTTAAAAAATCGTAAAATCAAAAACTTAAATATATGCATGTTTTGTAAAATTTCTTCTTAAACAATGCCTGTAACTGATCTTAAAACATCCTTACATTTACAACAAGATGTTATTTTAAAATATAAACTTTGGAAAAAATTTTCTAACCCTAAATTAAAACGCAATTTATGTAAATTAAATTAAAATTTGTTTAACATAACTTTATTTAGAGTTTGCAAAAAAAAAGTCCATAGTTCAAAAGTCATATCTTAAAAAAAAAAAAAAAAAATAAAGCCTTGAAAATTTCAGTAATTCAAGATTATTGTAATTGTATAAAAAAAATTGCCAAAAGTTGTTATAATTTTTTGGCTTTACGGATTTTTGAGTGAAAATTCGTGCACATTTTTGAATTTTTTTTTCATTTAACTATAAAATTTTTCTTTATGGCTCTAAATAGGCAGAACCATTTTTTAGTTTTTAGTCATGGTCATTAAGTTAAAAGTAAAAGTCATTAATTCCGTTTACATAAGACATTTTTTAATGGTAGATATATTTTTTTCATTTCCGCCATTTCAATGCCTGTTAGAAATTTGATATTATTTTTTTGTAATGTTTTCTACTAGAGCTCTTGTTAAAAAAATCGACTATCCGGCCATTCGCTTAGTCGACTAGTTGATTAGCAACGTTTTTGTTGGCTGATAGTCGACTATCAATTATTCGAGTAACCGCTCACTATCGGTTAGTCTGAAAATCGATTAACAGAAATTATTCGAATAGTGATAGTTTCTCGCAATGAAATTATTGTTATTATCGCCGTTGGATTTTGCCAATAAGCATAAGAACTCAAAAAATAAATTGTTTTCTGAAAGAAAAGAACTGTTCAAAAAATCGAAAATGAAGGGCTAGTCGACTAGTTGCTTTTGAACGGTTAGTTGAAAAAGTCTAAAGGAAACGGTTAGTCGATTAAGTGAAGTCGACTATTTTATGAATCAACTTTTGCTATTCGACTAACCGACTAGTCGACTCACAAGAGCACTATTTTTCTTTTTTCTTAATATTTTCTTTAATATTTCAGCTATTTTTAACTTCACAAATTGTTAAGACGATAAATGCGATTTTGGGTACTGGACATTGCAGTAAAAGGAATTACATATGTATATGCTCATGATTTGGAAATTCAGCAAGATTTCACTTAAATATGTATGTGTAGAGAATCGGTGAGAATAGATACATAGAGAGTAGACTTCTTGGGCAATTCATCCGCAACGCCATACCCAGCAATATCACTATGTAGTATGTACATAATTCTGAATTATATTTAAAATATGATTCCCGAAAATTTGTTATTTTGAGCAGAAATGGAAGTCGGATATAGATGTTTTTTTTTTGTAATTTTTTAAAGTAAAATAAAATCAAAATTTAATAATATCTTTTTTCGGTGAAAAATAACAAGTAGTTTTAGTTTTTTATTACGAGATATCGAGCTTTCACTGTATTTCTAAATTGGATCCCACTTCTCACACTATATAGTCAATGCATATGCATATGTATATATTAACTTATTTCAACATCGTTTAATTTATAATATATACGGGTAATTTCGCTTGCGACTCCAATTAAGGTATTGAACATTTAACACCAGATGCAATTGCGCTTATGCATGTACCCAGTTAGCATATTCCATTACAAGCGACTCAAATTCTATTCAGAAATACACTCGGAGGAGGAGCGGTTGCAGTTAAGAAAAAATATTTTTTCGTGCATTTACCTTTCGATAAATGCATACACATACATTTTTATTTTTTAATAATGCCACGGAGATCATTTCTATTAAAAAAAACAAAAACAAAATAGCACAATTGTACAAAAAGGGACATTCTAAATGTGAGATTTGGGAAACAACTTAAGTTGCTATGTAGGAAATGCATCTAGATGCTCTAGAATATTTTTACATCAAAAAGATTTAAAAAAAAAATTTGTGTGCGTTATTTTGGCGCTTAGGGCTCGATATGTTCAATTCAAATTATTAAAAAAAAAGAAGCCCAAAAAAGTTTTAGCCATTCCATTGTGACTGCTGGGACATTTTACTCCAGTATGTGATCAATAGTGAATTATAACTATGTAGTCGAAACTTATACAACAGCGAAATATATGTTTTTAACATAGAACGATAACTTATGTATAAAATTGCTGTAACAAAAATGCCAAACGATTTATTAGTTTTTTGTAACTATCGTTTGAATGAAGGTTACTGGTGGGATACTAAATAGAACAATAGAGGTTTTCACACCGAGCTTGGTACCCGGTAACTCTGTGTTCGGTAATTTTTCCCCATGTATTTTGTTTGTGTAAAATGAATTTATTATCTATCGGCTTATCAGTTGCCGAATTATCGTGTTGGAAGCTAAATAATTTTTCTATTAGTTGGTAAACTGCAATCAACTGCCAAGAGGCATATCGCACATGAGTAAGTAAATTTTCTTAAATTTTCTGTTATAATTTATTTAATTGTTTTATATGAAAAAAAGCTACGAATCAGCTGTTGATAAACATAGTTTACCAGACTAACATAATAAATATGAAAAGCACGTTCACAGTTGATAGAATTTCTGAGTACCAATTAGCAATTTACCGAAACTACCGAAATAGGTGTGAATACCGTTTCTATTTTATATTTACGCTTTAAAAAATGTTTTTGGTGTTGTAAGATATGAACTATACGCTTCCTTTTTCAATAAAAATTAGACTTATATAATATTCATAGCAATGTTAAAAGCTATTTAAATGTGTGACTGGTGGCACAAGCCCTTGAGACGGTGTAAATAATTTAAAATAAAAGTTTCCATAGACAACAATTCAAGCTTTTCTTTATATTTTTTTAATTTTTTAGCAGATTAATGAAATGCAGTCATTTAAAAATAGCTTACTACTGAAATAGATATAATAAAGGCAAATTCTTCTTTTACATGGAATGACACGCCCGTGAAAATTATTACATTCAATTAGCATGAGATAATATCATTATTACACACATCATGCAATTTTTAATGAAAATTACTACGACAATTTACCCCATTGTAATGCCGTCATAAAAAGAAATTACAAGTCAGTGAACTAAAACGTAGCAAATTATCATTTAATTCTTCCAGAAGAAATGGCGAATAAAAAATGCACCAAAAGTAACGAAAATAAAAAAAACCCATTTGAGGAAATACCACAATTAAAGTGATAAGCCTTATTTACTTTCAGGCGCGTGTACGTTGACAGACAAGGTAACATACATACATACATACGTATATATATGTAGACAGATATGTTAATTCTATAAAATCTGAAGCAGCTAATAAAACCGGATTAATTATTACTCACAGCTGTTTATAATACCAAATAAGCTAGCAGCATACAGATGATAAAGCATAACACATGTCTTATGCATACATATGTATGTATAATTGTACTTTAATATATACCCCGTCCGAATAAAGTAGACAGTATCAAAAATTAACTTATTGAAAAAGTAGCTGGAAATAAATTACTTTGCAACAATTGCAGCAGCTGAATGTGCTGCTCTTTAATTATTTGCTTTGCTACTAATTTCGGCCACTGATCTTGAAGTTATTTAAGGCAAATGCATTTTAAAGTGGTTGAAATCATAGGCAGAGTTGGACAATTGAGTTGCTCCTAGGTCATCGCCATGTAAATAAAGTCACTTGCTTACAAGAAAAATTAAAGAGTTTCCACCACTTGAAGGTTATTAAGTTGCTTTTAACCGATAATTAAAATTTAGGATTGTTGATATTATATCGATATATATCGATATTGGCGATATTTTTGGTTTCCGATACGATATTATCGGTGAGATATTTTTTTGGGCGATAATATCAGAAATATCGCCGGTTACCAGAACAAAATAATTGTATGCTTTAGCTTACACTATAACCATACTTTTTCTATTTATAGCTTAGAAATTAGCTTGAAGAAATAATTTGATATAAGAAAATTTTGTTAGAAGAAAATTTCTTTTCAATTTCTTGTGCGCCATCTTATATCAATTTTTCGTTTTTCTTGAGAGCTGGAAACAGCCTCATCAGTTCAACAAATTTTAATAGAAATATGTATGTATAACATTACCAAAGTTTTTTTTTTACATGTAGGACTTTATGTCTGCCAACAGATTTTAAATATTTGAAAAATATAACGTACATACTACTGTAAGTAATTCTTCTTTTCTTTTAAATATTATTGAACAAGGATTCTTAAATATTGCTCTGACATCTCAAAAGTTTTTTAGTGCGTTATATCGATATTTCAAAACCGATACAGCGATTTTTTCAATTTCGCCATTTCGAAAAGCGATATTTTTGAAAATATCAACAATCCTAATAAAGTTCCTATACAATTTTAAACACTTTTCGCATTTTGGGCACTCTTGTAACCGGTAAAAATTTTGTTACTATCTCATTAGCTGGTAACAAAATATTGCCCCGTGAAATATGGAAAATGCCAGAATTTCCACAAATCTTCAGAGCAGAGTTGCTGAGAATTTTAACTGCATTACCAACGTGCTTATAATCGCGGCGACAGGAAATGGTGAAATTTTTTGGTAATAAAATTTTCCGGTTACAAAACCATAATCTGTAATGTGCAGAACTGTAAGTAGTTTACTTTCCGACAGGGTATTTATTAACCTAAGTTTGTGTTAGTATTAGTAAGATCATGTTTGGCAAGTCATATGTTTCGTCGTTTGTTTACATGAAAAGCAAAAAAAAAACTTAAATTAATAAATTGTAATAAGAATGAACTTATAAAAATAAAGTAGCAAAATCACAATATCACGCTTTCCTCATACCACACCGAGAGCCAGAATCTCGCTTGGGCAGCAGAAATACATATGTATGTATGTGAAATGTAATTGTTCCTATAGATGTAAACGATTGGTAACCAGTGACCTGTTCGACAGCCACAGGCCAAACAAATTCTTAATTTAAATATAAAAACTTGTATTGTAATGAATTAAAAATAAACTCACGATTGCGGCAGTTAATGCAAATAATGCTAAACGTTGGCAAATCATTCATCGTAGGAGCGTTGCTAGTGGCAGTGGTTTTGATCAGTACTTGACACTGGCGGTGGCTTCACAGTTTACATTGTTGCAATAGTAATATCTAAGTTTTTTTTTTATATTTGGCACAAAATGCAATTCTCGGATAGTAAAAATGAAGGTCGCCAACCTATCGGAGTAGGCATTTTGGAGGCGGGCAGTGGTGCTGGTATCGCGGGTGTTGGATCGAGTAACGAATTCGATTATGAATCTGTGTTGGCGCGTATTGGTAGGTTCAAAACGCATATTTCCATTAACAGTGCCAAGATAAACCAGCGTGTGAATGGCATTATAAAATTCGGTGGAAATGAAAATCCTGTTTGCAAAAATTTTGTGAAAACCCCACTGTAAAATAGAGCAAATTCAAAAGAGTAAATTCATCTTAGCAAAGCATTGAATTCTACGAATTTCATGTTGTTAAAATTATGGTGAATAGCAGTTAAGAAATCTGAGTAAAAAAAATAAAAGCAATTAAATGCCATACTATTCGATGTTTATTTTTGAATTGGTGGTGTAAATCTACGAAAGCGAAATGCGTTGTGCAGGTTCACTGGAAAAGTAAGTGGCTTAAGTGACTTCGACTATTTAATGCTATGTGCATATGTAGTTGTGTAATTAAAACAAAATTAAGGTTTATATATGCTATACTGATACATACTGTACATGGTGGTTAAATCTTTTACCGAATTAAATAATTGGCATTTTAAAGTGTTTGGAACAGATTTTAGAAAAGATTGTGCTTAAATGGTCGGTTGTTTCTAATTGAACGCATCTGTCAAATGTTTGTCGTCAGAAACTACTGACAAAGTTTGTTGCCTTTGGCTGATGAAGTTGAAATAACAACAGGCGCGTTCAGATACAGGTATATAAATGATCACTGAAGCAAAACGGCATGGAATGACTTATGACATTTAAAAAAAAAAGTCTTCTAAGCTGATAAAATACTAGGTTTCGGTAAAAAAATTACTCTGTAGCCATTTTTGAACAAAATTAGTACGTTTAGTAAAATTTTGTTCATTAAAATTGGGCAAATTTCAAAAATGTTCATCAATCGCGAATGGGGCAATATATTTAGCCTTGTGATATCTACTGCAGCTGCCATAGCACGGAGCGCAAATTCGGTGTTGGATTTATGGCGGGAGAGAGACTCCGCCGCACACTGGGGCCGCCCCATATAAGCGGGTGCTCAGAATTCTGAAATCATTTTATTTCCATTAGTCTCGCTTAAACTACTTTACAAGTGTAAATTTTTGACGTCTTAACCTATTATTGATCATGCATTAACCCAATGGTGACCCAGCTTTTGTAATGTCTTAAATTAAATTAATTTGATTTTTTTATTATTATGCAAATTATGAATAATTTAACCTATTTGCGACTTTGACTTAACACCTTAACACATGATGACCATATTTTAACTCAATAGTGACCATTTTTTAAAGAGTCTTTCCTAGCTAAATTTCTTACAATTAGTTAAGTTAAAGTTACAGTAGAATCAGAAAGAACACAGGTCCTCTCGTTTTGAGGATAAATTTATCAAGGAATTCGCAATACTTAGAACTAAGTTAAAAGCGGGAAAATGTCATACCAGCACTCTCACAACACTTTTTAAGAAAAAAGTATCAAAAAAGTCGAAATTATTTTAAGTTTCGTTTTTTATTCGACTATGAATATGCCCTATTATGTTTTAAATTCAAAGAGATTTACAAATTAAGCATACAAAATATCGGAAAGCAAGTAATGTACCTAATAAAAAACATGAATTAATTAAAAAATATGTTATATTTTTATAAAGAGAATAATTAAAATAAAATAAAAACAAAGTAAATACTCGAAACTTTTTAATATGTGGGTGTCGTATAGTTATTATTAAATTATTATTAAAAGTATTTTAATAATGCAGTTTTGTAACCCATTTAATTGCAGTACATTAATGCCAGTTTGATGTAGGTAGGACTTAATTTTTTCCATACGAGTACATATGTTCGACGATTTTTTTTATATATATTTAGAAAATGAGCGACAACTTCACCAAAAAAATTTGCAAACATCAACGGTATGTGCAAGCTACTTCAAACTGTCACTTTAATGGGCTACAAAATTACGAACTCTTTTTTTAAATGTCTAATTAAAAACATCGATATTTTTAAGAAGTTTTAAACTTATTCGGTTTTTGTTAAGGATAGAACTATATTTTTGTAAAAAAAAATAATTAAAATTAAATAATAATAATACAAAAAAATGTCATATGTGGGTGTCTTATAGTTATGATAAGCCCTATATAATGAAAACTGTGACACTATTTCTCACAGTCTGAATCTAAATCCCATCCACGCCCCGTTAAACTAATATTATTCTACTAAGTAACTCCATTGCTTTAGAAAAGAAGGATCTCCGGTTCTTGACCGCTAGCAATAAGCGGGAGCAAGTAATCAGAGGATCTGATGAAACTAACAATCTATTAAAAACGTCTTCTAAATTGCCAGCGCGATTCGTTTTCCTACTATATATATCCCTAAAGTCTTTAAAGTCCTTGTTCGAAATAAATGCGCTTCTCACTAAAGATTTTTAAGTCCTTGTTAGAACTTTGTAAATCCGATTTTTATTAATTGATCAACCTTAAAATAATAAACAGTTTAAGTTCGAAATGAAACAGAACCATAATTAATCAGAATTATATGTTTTTGTGTTTAATTAAAATCAAAGTGAAATTTTTAAAACACGCTTGCACGCTTGGCAGCATTGTGCGCCGCCGAGTACTGCCGTTCACTCCGGTGAATGAGCGTCTCGCCACAATGATGAAGGTGATTTCAATGCGGGTGTGGGCAAGGAGAGGATCTTTGGTGCCTGAGGCTGAGGGGCCCGTGACATTGTATTGTTAAGTACTAGGACTCAGCATAAAGAGATCCTTCAAACTGCGTGGCTGTCACTAGATCGAAAAACCAAATCTGTCGATAGACGGAAGGATGAAGGATCCAAGGACCAAACATTGAATCAGACCAACGCACATAAGTACATACATCTATTCAGGAAAAATGTGCATCCAGAAAGATAAGGAAATGCCAACATCTTCGCCACTGGACTCCACACATGCCCTCTGAGAGCACTCTTCAACAAATCGACATATGCAAGCAGAAGAACCAAATTTACCGTTCATTATGTACCACTACTGAAGGAGTAGGCAGAGTTCAGTGAGCCCTAAAGAACAACTGGTACAATGAAGAATGTCATAAAGCTGCAGAGAAAATAGATACCACCTATAGGGCCATACGCTAGATGTATGTGATCGACTCAGGAGCTAAAGAAGGAAGAAAAACGTAATATGAAGTGGAAGGTCGAAAGAGCGAGTGTGACGACCTTGGAAAGCCGAGCGATACGAAGAACGACCGATAATTCTAGCAGAAACTTAGCCAACTTACCGAATGTTTCAAGACCAGGGCGAATGTTTGTAAGACAAAAAACACGACGACCTAGTGACCCAATTAAATTATATAGGGAACTCCCTGTCGATGAAGATGGACTTGATTTATTGCGACCCAACTGTGATGAGTATGAATAGCAATTTCGCAACAACAAAGCCCCCGGAGCTGACGGCGAACCAGTCGACTGGAATATAACACATAAAAAAGGTTTGTCTCTTAACCGCGTTATGAGACACCACCAACTCCGTCATAATTGGAAAGGACCTCTACGAGCTGTGTACCTAATACCAAACGAAGTTTCAGACAGGGTATAGAAAAAGATAATGCGAGTAAGATATGCATAACTAAACCACTCCAACAATAATGCCAGCCTTGAAATCCAACGAGGGTGATATGTCAAAACGCGAACAACAATGCAGGAAGAAGAAGAAGATGATGAAAATTTGCATGAAAAACAGCGATTCTGTCAAATTCACCGAGAGCGGAATAGCGGCACGAGATAGTGGCCATCTCTGTTCTCTACACTGTGGCCATTTCCAATAGTGGTCAAAATCGCTTTGTGGTTACAGTGCCAGTCAAGAAGAAGATAAAAAAATGTCTTTATTTCCCATATTATTAAGCTAGACAAAATTAAAAAAAAAAACCTATATTTTCAAACAATTAAAGAAACTAAAAAAGTTAATGAGAATCCTTTTTTCACAGGGTTTGGTAAATCACAATGGATACTACTCCTCATCTCCGGGCTATTGACTCTCTGCTCAATGGCGACACAAACTTCGGTGGGCATTATGGCTATAGCATCTCAGTGCGAATTTGGCATGAGCCAAGGTGAAAAGGGCATAATGATGGCGGCATGTGTGACGGGAATTTTCCTATCCACATACTTTTGGGGGTATGTTAGCGATGCTTTCGGACGGCGCTCGGTGCTCTTCTATGGCACGATAGCCACTAATTTGCTACAGTTGATCTCGATGTTCATCACAAATATATGGGTTTTCAATATTGTTAACTTATTAATGGGTGTAAGGTGTGTACTATGGTCTTATATTTGTATAAAATATATAATTAACATATGAAATGAGAGTACCTATAAATTACTTGTTGCAGTTTGGGTGGCGTATCTGCAGCTATTTACGCATATCTCAGCGAATTCAACACTGACAAACATCGTGCTGTGGTTATTAATTATTCAACAATGTTCGTTAGTATAGCTGCGATTTATATGCCAGGTATGTATTTAAATATTTTTATTACTTACAAACATATGTGTATTTTAGGTGTGTACATATGTTTGTACTCAAGTATGTACACATTAGGGTGGAGATATTTTTATAAAAATTTTAAATTTTAGCGGAACACCCCTAAAAACATAAAGCTAATGGAGAAGCTACCATATCCAAAATTGCCAATTGGGTCAGAAGTTTGAAATGATCCAAATATTTTTCTTTAAGTGTACTATAATATCGATAATACTATTTTGTACTCATAAGGGACCTTTTTGTAGATCAGGGATGGACAGATTTTTGGCTCTTAAAGCAGTCAAAAGAGCCACCAAGTGCTGGGCAAGAAGTAAATCAGTTCTTAGGATAAAAAGGGGTTGCAAAAATACATTAAAAGCATCATATATATATTAGTATTGAGAGCCGGAGTATAAGAAATTTTAATACGGTCTTCTTCCCCCTTCATGCTGGCTCCTGATGTTACCTCACATCTAGCACCTAAATGTGCCAATCCGGCTCCTAAGTGCAAAAGGCTCCTGGGAGCCACTGTTGTAGATGATGGAAAATTGCGGTTATAATCTTTTGCGTCGTTTTTTTTTGCCAAGCATTTATTTTAATTTTGCATCGGTTTTACACTACTCTCTGCACTACCAACTCTTAGAACGCACTTATGTTTCTCTTACTATTGTGAAAATCTTCTGGATTTTTCATGGAAATGTTAAAACGCTGAAATAGTTAGCCAGAGTTTGGTGTAATCAAATCAGCCAATTGATTTTTTAGAAACTTGTTTACGTCCACCACTTCTTCATCATAATTCGTGTCAAACGAATTTAATTTGTGCGACATTCTTATTTTTGGTGTGAATTAATTTAAATTTTTCTTAAAACATTTACAATTTCAGCGCATAAATGGATTTTGAGATCCAGAGCACTTGGTGCATGGCTCCAGCGATCAAAAACTCATTATGTCTTTAAAAAACACTCCCAAAAATGACTCCAACAGCTCCATATAGCCGTCTCAAGCGTGATCTACTTTCTCCATTCAAGTCAATGTTGGGGGCATTTTGCTATATCAGTGAACGACTCACAAAAATAATTATTTTTTGAAGTAATTTGTTTTCATTTTTGTTGCCTTGTGTAATACCTACTTTTAAAATTTGTGAAAAACGATTTTTGAATCATCTAAGACCATTGGCTCAGTGCGGAAGTTCTAAAAAACCCCCAATCGGGCTGTAATTGTATATTTCATAATTCTTTAACCAATACCACATTTTTAGAGGTCGTCCCCAATAAAAAAGTTGTATTTTTTGGTTTCATACAAATTAGACCCACCTTATTGCATATGTGTGTATGCATGTGATTAAGGGGTTTCGCAGTAAATGTGCAGGGATGTGAGTGATTTAATCTATAACTATGAAAATATTAACTTCTATATCATTTGACAAACCAATTTGCATATTTTATTTAATAAGGGATCTTATTTTTGCAATGAACTTGAAAAACCTGATCGAATTACACAGTTATCCGCAAAATTGCAGTGAAATTTTTTTAATGTAAAAGCCTATGTATACACATAGATATGTACATATATGGATGAAAATCCATACATATGAATTTGTATGTAAATACAGTATATATGTACACTAGGGTGGTCCAAGTTTCATTAGGGGGGGAAAATGTCATCGTAGAATACCGGGCACCACCTTAGTTTTTCCATTTTGTATTTGTAATAGCTATACCAAATATTCTACTGTAACCAATACAGGGTACTCAACGACCTTTGAAACTCATAAAAATATTGATGATTTTTATAATTGGCAGCTAATTTAAAATTGAAATGGTCTTAGGTTGCTCAACCCATTGTTTGGTTAATATATGTACAATATACTTCCAGAATAAAATATAAAAACTTCGTGAGCATTCTCTAAATTTATACAGAAACATAGAATTTGGTGCTAGCATTTCTTTCGGCAAGAGGACAACTTTTTAAAGGTGCCCCCAACAGTATCTCGGAAAATATTTTTTGGACCACTCTAATGTGTACCCTGTGGGGAAAATCTCTGAATCTTCTGAACTGGTGCGCTTCTAGTACATTTAGACCCAGTACTGGTTCGCGATAAATCTCTTTTGCATGCAAGCAACTGGCGAATTTAACATGGCGATGTCCTAGGAAGTGTCAATTGCCCCCCGCTGCATCCCTTTTTCGATAGTTCCGAACTAGTCCTAAATTCTATAGTTCCGAACCAGTTCTAAAATCGACAGACGAGAGAAAAAAGTATCATGATTTTTCAATATTTTTCGTGCGATTTTAAGTTATTTCTTTTTAGTTTGAAATTAAATTTATTTGAATGATCGTAAGAAATGTACGTTTACATACCTTTAGCTGTGTTTGCAGAGATGCTAGCTGTTATTTCTTACATTCCAGACGGTCCCAAGATGTTGAAATGTTAACACAAATTTTAGTTTTGTATTACCAAGCTATTTGAATGATCGTAAGAAATGTACGTTTACATACCTGTAGCTGTGTTTGCAGAGATGCTAGCTGTTATTTCTTAGATTTCAGACGGTCCCGAGATGTTAAAATGTTAACACAAATTTTAGTTTTGTATTACCAAGCTATGAAAAAGCATCTGCGAAGCGCAGAATAGAAGCGTATTTAAACGAAAAAGCCGCCAAACACATATCTATGTAAAGTAAACAAGCCCCCCGCTGCATCCCTTATTCGATAGTTCCGAGCTAGTTCTAAATTCGACAAATAAGATATAGTTCGTTCTGCATCCCTTTTTCTATAGTTCCGAACCATTTCTAAATTCGTCACTTTAGATATAGATTTCTAGTGAAAAAAACTGAAAAAAATTATTTTTTTTAAAAGTACCACATTTCGCTGATTTTGGACTAGTGGGGATCTAGTTCCCATCGGACTAGTTCATATTTGGCGATAAAGACCTAGTACTAGAACTAGAACCTAGAACTAGAAATTTGATTCACTAGACCGCGGTTTCCCTGCAGGGCATTTGTATGCACGTTTCTATTTGAACAATTTCAAATAAATGTAAAACAAAATTGCTCTTGTTCAAACTTTTTTCCTCTATGTAGAAACCCTAAAAATTTTCTTTTCTTAACATTTTCAGCAACCTGTTGGCTGGTCCTTTCGGCTGATTGGACACTTCACATAACCGACAGTTTTGTATTTCGTCCCTGGCGTTTGATAATTTTGCTTAACTTGTTGCCCGGCTTAATTGGTGCCGCAATGTTGTATCCCTTCCCAGAGAGTCCAAAGCTGCTATTGGCACAAGATAAGGAATACGAAGCTGTCGCTGCACTGGAATGGATCTGTAAAATTAATCGCGGTCGCTCTTTGGCAAGTGTTTTCGGAAATGATACAGATTTCAAACTGAAAGCAGAACAGATTGCTGACGATGACTTGCGCAGCGGTGGTGGTGGTGTTTGTGGCATACTAGTGAGCATTTGGAGAGCCACGGTGCCACTATTTCACAAACCACATTGCACCAACTTCATATTGAGCATTGTTTCGGTGTTTGGCATGTTTCTTACATCGGCGGGTATGCAAATTTGGTATCCGGAAATTGTTAATCGTTCATCGGGCGATAATGTTGGAAGTTCGTCGGTGTGTGAGATTTTAGAAGCTTCGTTCGAGAAGCAACGTCTAAATGTGACCATCGTCGATGCTGAGGTAAGTTATAAAGGGTTAATTTTTGTGTCATTGCTACAAATTACTTACTTGGTACATAGATACTAGTGTTGCCACTTAAAAAATTCGAAAAAAAACGATCAAAAACGATCAAAATTAAGGTTTCATTAATTATGGTGTACTTACTTATACAAACCCTGGCCTTTAAATCGTCGTGAACTAAAGAAGATCCTTAAATTGGGTTGGCTGACGTTTTGTTACCGACTATACCACATTGTATTCATTTGGGCTAGGTTAGGTTGTCTAAAAAAGGAAGTTTTACCATATATGAGTATATATATGTGCGACTAATGAATTGTTGTTCACAAATCCGAGACAATGTTACAGACCACTGCCGTTCCTTTAGGGAATTGTAATAGGCACTTTGGCCCTTTATCGGTTGCTGTAACTTCGCCAAGCAGTGCCAGTATTTGCCTGTTGAAAGCTGAAAGTTCGAAACATAAAATTAATCGAAAACTACACTCGATTCGAAAATGAATTAGTACTTCCTATAACTTTAAAATTTTGCGGAACTGATTGCTTTCCCAACGAATATTGATACCGCACGTTACGGAGAACATTTAACTGGACAAATCTTGTTTATTTTTTATTAAATAAATAGTTTTCTTTAAGTAACAATACATGTCTTGGAGACATTAAGCAGCACTGGAGTCAAATGGTGGAACTAAAAAGTTAATGGCCCGTATGAATAAAAATAGGACCTAATAAATTTCAGACCTATTACTCGATTTATTGAAACAAAATTTAAGTAAAAGGTATGCAATTTTAAGAGAAGGGCATTGCTTCTGGTGATTTTTTTTCTACCAAAAAAAGGTTCCGTTTTTAATGGCCCATTTCTCTTTTCATGTTCCATTCTAAATTAAACGACAATATTATTCAATGCGTGAGCTAGATAAGGACAAGAAGGCAAACATATGCCCTTTTAGAGGGTTGAGTAACATAAAAGACATTTTGTACAGTGGAAGAGCAATATTTTTTGGAAGAAACGAAATCCCCATTAGTTTTATTCATACGGCCCAATTCACTTAGGTGCCAACTGAGGACATTTGGAATTGTCACGTGAAGCCAAGGCTTTTCCCACTTGGTTTTTCCATCAAAGTGGAGTCCACCCTCTTCCTCTGCTACTGGCCACCAGTGGATTTCCGTCAGCACAAGGTCGACATCAAAAAAACCCACAAACGGGGAAGACGTGACCTTTATGTTTTTTTTATCTAGGTACCATAGGCTCAAGGCTACTATCAAATGAAACAACGTTACAATGCACAAGTTATACCGTAGCTCAAACGCGTTCGAATAACTTTTTCATTCTCGAGTAACTTTGGCAATCCAATTCGGATTATGGCAGTATTGAATATGGGAATTCGAAAATGGAATATTTTAATTCGATTTTGGGACTACGTAGTAAGGAAAATCCTTTTACAGACTTCCAATCGACACACATACCTAGTAGCCGCTCTGGTCCTTCGTAAATTATATGCTCCACTCTTTCCTTGTGATAGTTACACTTGCCTGTGCTTGCAAGCTGTGCGCGTATCAGTACTACTTGATGTCCTGAGTCCGCGGTTTATATTAAAAGCAAAAAGTCCCGAAGCCTTTTTTTTATCGCATAACCTGCGCATAGTCTTTGCAACCCTCTAGTCATATTTACGTTTCCATATTCTCCCTGTCTGCCAGTACATGCGAAGTTCATGATTGTGTCGATTGGGCATTCGCCCAAAATTCGGCGCAAATCGTGTGAATGCACAAATAAATTGCCGTATCCTAATCACGAAAAACAATTTGTTTGTTGACTACAAAATAAAAAATTGTCGTCCCATTTTTTTATTTTGTACCAATAGCCCAATATAAGACTTGTACAAATCTGTACAAATGTACCAATAGTGTGACACTGCCTTAAAGAAATTGGTATGTCCGTCGCTAGTAAAGCATCCAGAAGAAGACCCTCTTTGACTAGCTCATTAGCTTACTTCTCACGGCTTTCTTACAATGTACGATGGTCTTCGAATAGAAACTAATAAAAGTAGAGCCTTAATGACTGTCAATATAAAAATGTATCTACCTTTACCGCTTTCGTTATTGCAAAACAAAGAAATACTACTGCGGTCCGCTAACATAAAGGAACTGCAAGTTTCTGGTTCAGAGCAGTAAACCGCAGCTCCTTTTCCTTCGACCATTTAGGAACCGTCAGTTTGGAGGTGCATCGCATGATCTTCCATACCCGTATCACACATCGAACTTTGTTGAAAATTCATTACACATTTTGAAACTGAATCCAGGTCTGCCAATTTGTTTTAAACCTTGCCATTTTTGTCTCTATTTTATTTCAAATGGCAACTAATTTTTCAATTTGGCACAAAGTGCCACAATGGAACATTTTTTAAAATAGCAATACTTTAATAAATTTTTATGAAATACGTTGCGTATGCTGCTTTTTCGCCAACTAAAATTTTCTAGTTTCACTTTTGCTTTAGAAACATGATTCTTATTTTATTGATAAATGGGAAAGAAATGGTTTTCTGTAGATTAAAAATAATGGCACTTTTATTTCCCCAATATGGCACCTTAGCTAAAGATAGCTGCAGGCTGTCTGAACCCAAGCTTACCTCAGACAAAAAATCTAGCAGCAATTGTCAAAAGTGTTGCGCGGACACAGCGGACCGACACCGAATGCCTTCTGATGTCGCCATAGCACCGCCTACATGACTAGGGTCAAATGCTCCCTGTCAAGGGTCACAACATAATGCCTTGTATGCAGTCACTGCTTGCCGCAGAGTCCTCGCCTAGGCACATCAGAAGGCATATATGTATACGAACTAACAGACGAATTCCAAAGGTTCCTAAGACAATTTCTGGCCCCGACAGTATACCGATAAGCCAATAAGTGGCATTCACAGGGAATCGGTCTCTACTTGCACCAAATTCCGACCTGTGAATGCCGTTTTGGGAACACAGTCTAGGGAAACTCGCACCTCAATAGCCCAACCTCGCTCTGGATACTGCAGCAGGCTAAACTCCGACCTGAGTATGATAAATGCAGATGTAAGCAACCCTTCGCATGCGCCCTAAACCCCACTCAACTAACGCCTCTATCCCTATGGACCAAACCAGTCGGACTGGCACATTTTCTGGGTCTGCTGTTAGTTGAGCTTTACGACACCGATTGAGGGACAAGCCCATCTAGGGAGAGCTAAGTAGCCGCTACAAAAACAACAATGAATGTTCTTAGCTACATTGTGGGCCAACCGGTGGCACGTAAAATACCCGAATTGTGGGAAGTGCCACTGTCGCTGTTCTCTTTAAGGTATGCCTTAAGTTAATCATTGAAATCATATAAACGCTCTGTAGTCTTTTTAACCGACTTCCAAAAAAGGAGGAGGTTATGAGTTCGTCGGAATATTTTTATTTATTTTTTATGTATGTTACCGCATAACTTTGGACCACGTCAACCGATTTCGATAATTCTATTCTTTTTGCATCGGAAAGGTAGTGTCTCAGAGGTGGTCCCGTACTAATCTGGTTTAGATCCGATCATTGGATCATGAAATATATAGAGATATATATATATTTTTTTAAGTCGGTTTTTTTTGCTAAAAATTCCTTGTTAGATAATTCTTTTTTCACCGTTTCCCACTACACAAATACCGCGTAGAATATTTAATATAGGCCCAAGAGTAGGAAAAATGTTCGAACTACAATCCATCATACGTACCTTCTACAATGCCGTCAGTGGCTTCTTTTCGATAATTCGCTGTCTTTGGTTATTCACAGGTCTTGCCTCATTTGGGTCTACTCTACCTATATTGGATTCTCTAACTTTTTAGTGAATAGAGCAAATCGGATTACCCGCATTAATACTGAGTTCCACTTCCGTAGCCCAGTCACTGATGAACTTCACCGTCTGGTCCGCCAGAGAGCTAAGTAAAAGTCATCACACATTTACCGCTGATGATGACTAAGACATTGTCTGCATAACCAGTTGACATAGCAAGACTTCGGCAGAGGGTGAAAAAATCGGATTATACGTTTCCATAGTAACTAAGTAGATGCTAACAGGTTAGCCTTGTCCTTAGGCAATGTGTTGAAAGGTTCGTGGAATGAAAAAAATATTTAAACAATTTATAGATTTAGCCAAAGCTGGTGAAAAGTGGCGATAAAGGACCCTCGCATCCGGTAACAATAGTGGTGAGTGCCCTTTCTCCGGCTTTGTTTAACATCAATAGTTCGCCAGCACATTTCTTGTTTAGCTACAACCATTACAGCCATGAGACTTACAGTTGTCCGGTTTGGTACAAATACTATTTATAAGTTTTCCACAGTGAACCACAAAGCTTCAGTTATCCGCACTGATGTGCTGTTCCTTTTTAGACGAATGATTTATCAGCCATTCTACTGCATTATTTAGCATATCGCTGAACTAGATTTAGTGTGAGTTTACTGAAGTGAAACTTCTTTAGCGGCAGTTGCTTGGTTGGGAGTAAATTGGCAAATTCCACGGAACTTGCACACGGAAATGGTGTTACGGAAATTGTGCAACGGAAATGGTTGGGGCTGAAAAAAGGGCTTATTGAGTGCATGCACATGGTATGAATTTAACAAAAACTTGTTAATAAAAGGTTAACGAATGACACTTAGAAAAAGACCAATACAAGAATGAAAGTAAAAGCGAGTACGTACGTAAATAAAGAAGAGGATAAAGGCAAAGGTAAGAATAAAAACAAAATCAAAGATAAGTAAAGATAAAAGGAAAAAATTAAGATAAAGGCAAATTTAAACACTTTCCTTATACAAGGCAAAGGTAAAGGGGAATATGTAGATGAAGAAAATATAAACATAAAAATATAAACAAAGATAAACATAAAGAAAAATATGAGGATGAAGATACCGCTAAAGGTATAGATGAAGATAGAAAGGAAAGATTAAAATAAAGGTAATTATAGAGAAAAGGATAAAGATAGAGACAGAGACTCAATCTGGGATTTTAGATACTTTTGGGATTCTCGGGACTTATCGATATAATAATCGATATTTTTTCGGTTTTGTTATCGATAATTTTATCGTCTTAGCTATCGATATCTTCGGAACATATCGATATAATAGTCGATATTTTTATCGACTTTGCTATCGATTTTGGAATCGATATTTTTAACAATTTTGTTATCGATGTTTTGTATCGATATTGTTATTAGTTTTCTTATCGATATTGTTATAGATTTTGTTATCGACATTTTTTATCGAATTTGTTATCGACATTTTTTATCGCATTTGTTATCGGTATTTTTATCGATTTTGTCATCGATATTGTTTTAATCGATTATATATTGATTTTTTCATCGATCATTTATCGATTTGGTTATCTATTATTCATCGATTTTGTTATTCGTTTTGTTGTCGGTTTTGTTATCTGTTTTGTTATCGATTTAGTTATCGATTGTTTGTCGATTTTGTTACCGATATTTGTTTTCTTATCGATATCTTTATCGATTTTGTTATAGATTTTTTATCGATTTTGTTATCGATATCTTTATTGACTTTCTAATCGATTTTGCTACCAGTATTATTATCGATTGTGCTATCAAAATTTTCATTGAATTTGTCATCGATTTTGTTATCGATACTTTTGTCGGTTTTGTTATCGTTATTTTGTTGGATGTTACTATCGATTTTGGTATCGATAGGGTATAAAGATAAAACTGAAGATAAAGGAAAACAGAATAACATAAATGTAGTTATAACGAACAGGGGAAGATAGAAAAAAACAAAAAATATAACCTTAAGCAAAGCAGATGTATGTATGTATATTGATTATGAGACAAAATAGATATGTTACGTAAGTTTCACTTCTCCAGTGTGGCCCAGGCACACTTACTTTTTTTAATTTATTAACTATTTCAGCCCTCGTAATATATTTTGCAATGGAAAAAGTTGGAAAATTAATTACTTAAACTATTAAACTGAACACGCAGTCGAAATTTTAATTTATTTATCTTATTTGATTCATAGTCATAATTCAGTTATTTGTAAATATGTATGTACTCACTTCTGCTTAATTTACTTTTTTATTTTTTGCAGATCTGTGATGACAGCATCACAACAAAGACCTATATTGATAATATGATTGTTGGCTGTGCATTTTTAGTGGGTTTTGTCATACAGGGTGCGCTATTGAATCCTTTGGGACGTAAAAACGTATTGTTAGCTGCATTGGGCATTGGCACCTTAAGTGGAATTCTTTTGCATTTTGTTGCTAATGCACAAGTGGTTCTAGTACTCTTCTGTTTGTATATACTCATGCCAGGATTATCAATTTCTATAATGTGTGGTGCAATGGTGGATTTGGTGCCCACACACTTAAGGTGAGACTAAAAAATTTAACTAAGTTTTAGAATACACATAATCAATATTTCCACATATCTATGCATAAACAAATAATTTCTTGCAGGGGTAAAGCCGTTAGTATTGGCTTAGCCATGGGTCGTTTGGGTGTGATAGTGGCCTCTAATATGATTGGTGTAATGCTGGAGCCATATTGCAATACCACCTTTGCCATACTAACAGCATCAATATTGAGTGAGCCAATGAGTTTTGTTATTTTTTCGGTAGCTGTTTAAAAACTTGAATTTTTTTCTATTTTCAGTTTGCGGCTTCTTAGTGCACTTCTTACCAATATAAATACTTACAATAAGTATGTTGCGTCCCATAAATGCGTAATGATCTTGTTAATTTTGTCATCAACAAATTTGGCTTTATTTTTTTTTTATAACATTTATAATATGGATTGAAAGCTTTAAATCTTTGTCACCTAACTACAAAATTTTGTAAGTGCAAGTACTTATACATAAAATTATGTGTATGTATGTATATATATATATATATGTTATACATATAACAATAAAATTAAAGTGTTTGTTTAACTAGCGCATGCATTGCAGTAATAAATTCGTACTTGGGTTTGAATCTTGCCACATAAGTTAAACTTAAAGTACATAGTAGTCTTTAAAACATTTTTAATTTTACAACTACAAAAAGAAGTTTCACTCGAAAATGTTTGAAATGAGTTGCTGCAACATCCTTTGTTTAATACATCGAAACGTAAATTTATGTTTGTAATTGAGTTTATATCGCATCAGTTTTAAAAAGGTTCATCAGCTGATGGATTATCATTGACATGTGCCTAATTATTTCGGTTAAGTTTAGTATAAGAAGAAAAGAAAATAATAAATAAACTTTTTGCAACTAAAATTTAAGTTTACTGCTACCTGATCAGGAGTTTCCAGCAATCGTTGTCGTAACATCAATAGTAGCGGCGTACGCTTACCAAACCTATAAAAGAAACGAGCAAAATTTGGTGTCTATCATACGCCATGGTGCCCATTTATTGCTGAATTTATGTACCTGGCTCGAGAGCGTTCGCCGTAATATGTGTCCAGGTCTTGTAAGTATTTGAGTGCATCGGCCATACTGCTGATGTCATTGTTGCGTGGCGGTCGAGAGTTGGCTGTAGCGGTATGCATTGCCAAGAGCACCAGCACAGCTAGCAGAATGATTCTCAGTCGGAGATTCGACGACATATGTGTATGAAAGCAGCTAAATAAAGGACATAGACATAACAAGCTTTCTCTAGGCAAAACCTGAAAAATATTAACTACAATAGCCTTGCTAATTTTTAGGATATTATTTTGTGAAACCTTACTAGCAGATATGTGCATGCAAACAAGAAAAATGCCAAAAGAGGTCACAGTTAGTACTGGAAATCGATGTTTGTAGAGTATAAAAATTGTCCTCTAAACAGCGTTTAAAAATTAAATTTTTATTTAAATTAAAAACAAAAGTTATTAAATTTTAGCTCCTAACCATTTGATATACGAAAATTTGTAGCTCGCTCGGGTACTTGAAAGCAATCAAATTTAAAATGCTTGACTACCTTAATTTTTTTTTATTTATTCGCTATAGTAACCGGATGGCTAAAAAAGAAAAAATTGGATAGTTGCCACCTGTTTGTAAGTTTCAGTTTCAGTTTCAGCAAACTAGCAAGATAAAGTAAATATAGCAATATGGCCGTCAAAAGAAAAAGATTTAAGAAGGCTTGCAGTCGAAAATATTTTTGAAGGGGGCTGCCACCTGATTGAAAATACCTAATTTAGTTTAGTTAAAAAAAAGTGTAAAGTTCCATTCCATCCAAGTTATTTTAGCTGTAGTAGACAACGCACAATGATTCAAAACTGGAATTTGCCGTTCATAATTCACTGGAGCCTTTATTTTTCAATCAATTGGAATAATTTTAATTAAATTAAATTTTTAAATGAAAACTGATTCTTGATTTTTTATTTGATTATAATAAATTTTATAGTGCAAAGTGCAGAAAAGTTAGTTAATAAATCGTAAATAATAGAAACTAGTACAGCACAATTGTAGGGTTCCCCCAAAAAGAATAAATATTCACAAAAAAATTTGAAATGTAAAAAAAAGTTTTTAATTGGCTAGCGGTTCACATTAATTTTGCATAATATATATAATAAGAATAATAACTACACGAGCCAAATAAAACGTTTTTATTCAACATTTAGCAAACTGATGTGATTTAAATGCTTGGGAAAAATATTATTAAAAATCAACGCGAACTCTTAGCCACTTGCCACGTGCAACTTATTATACTTCAAATAAATGATATGGGCGATTCCACCGTCACGCATGAGAAATTTGTACAGAAAAAATGTTCCTTCTTCTTTAAACTTCATAATATTTCGTCTCGGGTGGGACACGTACGAATTTTTATATGAAAAGTAGCTTTTAGTATGATCCCTATTAAAGATTAGTTATTAAAGAATATAACAAGCCAAGCAGGGGTTCAATTCACTCATGTTTTATCTTAGGATAGTGCCTTTTATATAGAAGAAAATGCCTAGCCCAGTCAACAAAAAAAAAAAAATATATTAAAAATCAACGTGATTTTCCAGGGTCTCGAAATTTTTAATTTTACCTATTTAGATTTAATGGGCTATAAAATTGCATACCTAGAATTTTTCTAAAAATTTTGAACAAAAATTTAAAAATTTTTGGGCGTAATTGTTAAAGTTTGTTGAATTTTTATAATTTTTGTACGATGTTTGAAATATGGATTTATGTGGTTCTGATTATTTAATGAGGTAGACTTTTACATAAAAATATAAATCTTCTATATATATAAATGTGAATGTCTGTTTTTTTATTACCTTATAACTTCTGAACTGCGGCACGGAATCGCATGAAACTTTGCACACTTATTTGCTTTTACCCCGGGAAGGCTATAGGCATAGATAAATATGGGCAGTACTGGAAAAGAGGGCGTGGCACCTCCTATACTAACTAAAATTTTCATGTTGTATACCTCTTGAAATATTTGTGGTAGAGTATTGGAACTTGCTGTCGAGATAAATAAAATTAATTCCATACTCATGGGAAAATATAGGCGGTATTGGAAAAGGGGGCGTGGTGCCCCGCATAGGCGTGAATCATTTAATCAGCTCTAACTTCGGAACCGAAAGCCGAATGAACTTGAAATTTGGTATGCGGACTCAGCTACGGTAGGTGCTTATAGTAAGATGTATATGAATAAGTTTTGAAAAGGGGTGTGGCACATCCCGTAGGCGTGGAATTTTTTATCAGCTATAACTTCGAAATCATAAGTCACATCAACTTTGAATTTGAGATGCAGACATATTTACTGTAGGCGCTTATAATAATAATAATAATAGATTGGCGCTTACACATACATATGTTAGTGTTTGGCCGAGTCTCTCCGACATGTGGCGTGCGGTTTGATGTTGTCAACTAAATCGGAGGGACCTACAGTTTTACGCCGACTCCGAACGGCGATTGTATTTTTATGAGAAGCTGTTTTTCATGGTAGAAATAGATTGGGAGGTTTGCCATTCTCTACCGAGGGTTGAATGCTATTAGAAAAAACTTATTCTTTTCTTTCATTTTTGTTATTAGACCGAAATTTTGCTCGATCATAGGCCCTACGTAGGTGTAGTGCGCACTTTTAACCACTATCCCATAGACCAACAAAGATGACAAAAAAAATTTCTTTGGGAAAATGTTAAAACAGCTCCAGATCTTGAGAAAAAAGAGGTCAAAGTGTTGAAAAACCGTATTTTTCGCAATATTTTAGAAGGTCTAGCAAATTAACAAAAGATGATAAAATCTTCTACTAAGGCTTAAATTAAAGCCAAAACTCTCGACTACTACCTCCGAAAATACCGTCGCTGCACTGCAAAAACTGATTTTGGCGAAATTTAAGTGCCTACCGCAGTGGCGAATCCAGCGGGGGATTTTGGGGGTTAAACTACGTGTTAGGCAGTGGCGGACCCACAGGGGGTCTTTTAATAGATAAACGCCATATTATACATACATATGCACCATATTAAAACACCTCCCGTGGATCCGCCACTGACTGACACGTAGTTTAACCCCCAAAACCCCCCGCTGGATCCGCCACTGACCTACCGCAATAAAGTAAAAGGTGAGAGAACCTTCCACTGAGGCTTAAATTAAGGCTTGAACTTTCGACTAGTATCCAAGAAAATACCATACCCTCACCATGACCCTAAGGTCAATTATTGAACAGCAAAAACTGATTTTGGCACAATATATTTTCTTTCAATAGCACAATACTCCAGTATTTAATTATTGTTCAATAAATGACTACACCAGCTCTATTCTGTATCAGTGACAAATATTTGTTACAGTTTTGTTACGGAAAAAATATGAAAAAATTTGTATTTTTCAGCTACAAAAGTTTTGTCACCGATATAGAATTGGGCTGTAGGTGGCCATCGGGCCAAGGTGCAGGGATAGTAGTCGAGAGTTTTTGCTTTCATTTAAGCCTAAGCGGAAGGTTGTGTGAGCTTTCGGTTTTTTGCTAGAGCTTCTCAAATATTGCACAAAACGCGATTTTGTGACACTTTGACCAAATTTTTCTCAAAATCTGAAGCTGATGGAAACTATACAATTACAGATTCGCAATCAACACAAAAAAGTCTATTAAAAACAGTTTTAAAATTTTCCGCACCATTGCCTCGTTTGCTGGTGTTGTCCTGTTTAATCAAATTGGTTAAAAAATTAAGGCTTCAGTGAATTATGAACAGTAAAATACAGTCTTGAGGCACTGTTCAACTGTCTTTTGAAATAATTGTAAAAATGCTGCAACGAAGGACTACGGTAGATCCTTTGAAAAAGGCGTTTTTAAACATTTGCAAGCCGCCACCAGTCACTGGGGTTTCTCACAGTGTTTAAGATAGCAATTGCCTTGGATCTATAATCTAATTTTTTCTTCGAACAAAGCTTGAAAGTTATATGAATATATAAAACACGAGCTTCCTCAGAACTATTACTTCTAATTTCGTAAAAGCTTTCCAAATTGTTTCTACGAGCATTGAAGCCAAATAATCATTTTCGGATATAAATTAATGTTTCCGATGAATGAACGGCACAGCAAAATCTATTTTATCTGTATGAACTGATACCAAAACATTAATTTTATATTCTGCATTGACAAAAGTAAAGCTGCACATTGAGCTTATAAGACCAGTACATCCTTGAGCATGTTTCGGCTTCCCCACTGCTTTTGGGGATAGAAGACGCTTAAGGGTGCCGTAGCCTCCTTCACTGGGACTTAGAACTGAATAAAAAGCGGTATGAATTAGATTTTTTTTTTAACTGAAAATTTTTTGACCACCGGAAGGAGGTCACAAGACAACACCACAAAACATAAATTCAAATTCATAACGGCAGATATCCTTCTTTTGAACAACGAGTTCAAAAAAATAGTTTTGGCTTTTGTAGAATTTCAAATGTACCCCAAGTACACCGGTCATAAATTTGACAGTTTTCAACGGACTCTGATAATCTTATATTCGTTGAAAAGCGAACGGTTGTGCCTTTTCAATGCTTTAAGTTGAGTTGACAACCATTGATCCTTCTAAACAAGAACTATGAGAAAAATCGGAAAAAGTTATGGTGACTTTGGGTTCAAGTTACATCATATGCTTGTATTAAACCCATACCAAGTGCTTTATTAAAATAAGCAATATTTCACCCTCTTTGGATTCATATTGATCTTGTTAAAGAATAAAAAAATAAATACAAATTAAATAACAAAAAAATTAATTGTTTTAACTTGCAATGGGCCGTATGAATAAAAACTAAGCAATTGCTTTTTTCAAATTTCAGACCTTTCGACCGAATGAATGAAAAACTAATGCCAGATTTTCACTTGGTATTAAATGATACGAATTTTGATTACAAAGTTGGACGTTAAAAAATACCTGTGTCATTAGGTTAAAAAAATTATGTGGCATTAAATTCGTTTCCACATGGCATTTTTAAATGACACACATTTTTCATAATTTAAATGCCTAGTGGAAATTCGGCAGAAGCAATTGCTTTTTCTTAAAATTTCAGACCATCGTACAGTTTCCTATGTAAAAACACTATCAGTTGATTGCCAAAAAATGCCTACTGCTGAGATCACCTGCTTTTCGGCATTTGCTCTTATCTCTTACATTTTCTTCCATTTCAATCATAATTTATTCAAAATACGCTGAATCAAAAACACACCTACCACCTGCCAGAACAAAAGTTAAGAAGAAGAGTTTCGTTACTTATGGAGCTGTACGATGCTTCAGACCTTTTACGCGATTTATTCAAGTAAATTTAAGTAAAAGGTCTGACATTTTGTTCATCCGGCTCAACATTTGTGGCCTTTAAACACGGCCTTTTGACACGGAGTGCAATTACCAAACGTATATGTATAAGTATTCCTATCCAACGCCTTATAGGAGAAGGTTCAGTCTTTTGCCTGCTTAACACTATTAATGAGTTATGATTTTTATGCTTTTTGGTACTTGATTGAGGTAAATCACCCTATAAACACCACTATTTTAAATAAAATTTAAAATTTATTTTTATTTGGCAATGACTTTGGTCCTTCAGGTGCAAGTGAGCAATAATTATTTAATATTTTTCTGGGTAGAGCTCTTGGAAAGTACATTTACGTCACTTGAATTTTCTGGAAAGTGGTTTTTCGCCTGTTTTAACTTTTTCCTACTGGGTTAATACGAATTTCGGTGAAATACTCGACAGCAAATAATTTTGAATTTACCTGAATATAATTCAGAAGAAATTATTTCGATTTATAATTAAAGTGACACTAATTGTTGAATGTACGCGGCTATCACTCGATTCGGTTACTGATAATCTCGGCCAACTGTTGCTTCTTTTATATTCCGAAGTGTCTACAATTAGCTAGGAGCGAATCCGATCGCTTACCGGCTAATGCGCAACGAACAGCGCAGCCATTTGGAGCGGCGCACAGTGCCGCGAAGGTGGACAAAAATACAAAAATCGACTGTCTTGAAACTTAGATGTTTTGATGTCAAGTTACAGCTAAATCTCCAACTAAGAGAAGTTCATAAGTTATTTTGTGATAAAAACAACTTTCAGCCTCACACACCCCCTCAAAGTACACCTATTTTCTACATACCATTTCATTTCGGCGATTCGCACATAAAAGTGGTCGCAGTTAAAAATTTGTTAAAAATACATTTTTATTCCTAGCAAGATCAACTTTTGCCCTTTGATAAAGATATATGCGACAAACCAAGAAATGTATGGTTCATGGAAAAAAAATTTATACAAATATTTTTTTTTTATTAATAAATAAATATATGATTAAACATACCAAAATCCGAAAATTGGTAAACTTTGGAGACAAAAAAAAAAAAACATCTTGAAAGTTCGTGAAATTTTTTTTTTGGTTATGGTAGTTTGGACCTTCTACTAACAGAAACAATCGAAATCTCTTCCAACTTTTTCCAATATTTGAAAATTTTCAATTTTGAAAAAGTGACTAAATGCCTTTTTTTTGGTATTATTTTAGCTGATCTATATTTACAATACTTTTTCTGAATGCCCTAAGATCTAAATTTTTGGTTCGCTTTTCAAAAATAAGGTATTGAATTAAAGCTAAAAGTGCCAAAAAAAAAATTAAGAGGTACAGGGTGCTTTGAAATGAAAAAATTTATCAGCTAATTAAAATACTTAAATATGCATCACGGTATGGGAGCCAAAAACAAAGGTATACGAAGATTTACATATATATATATATACATATATATATATATATATAGAGCAATGACACCAGTTTACAAATAATATGTTAACCAATGATTAGACGAAAGGCGAACAAAAAGCAAATAAAAATAAATAACATACCTATTACTCTTCATCTGCATAAAGAGTACTATTTTGCTTAAGCAGCAAACAGCTTGCGAAAATGATAGTACAAATGTATGCACATCATGGAGGTCCAATTTTTTTATATATTTTTTTTTTTGATTGAGTCTTTTTATAATTTTGTTCACCTAACTAATTACAATACCTGTGCAAAAATTTCAACGTTTTACTATTAGTGGAAAATGTAGCTCAACGCGAGTTTAAAATTTCATGAATTTTTCTCTGGTGCTAAGAGTCCTCTCTTGTGGAAAACAAATAAAAACCCAAGAGTTTAGTGTTTTGTTGAACGAAACAAGAGAGTTATACCTTAGAAATTATGGTTGGTATAACATGCCAAGTTCAGTGCATAAAGTTTTAGTACGTGGACGTGATGTAATTAAATACTTTGATTTACCAATAGGTAATGATTTTAAAGCTATGTTTTCATTTATTTTCTTATTCTGTATTTCCACCTATTTTATCAGGTTCATTATCAGAAGAAGCCTTAGAATGTTCACACAAAAACATAAGAAAATATCGGCTTAATCGTTCTCGAAAAACTGGAAGAGTACAAAGCAATACGGATTTAATGACTCGTTTGATATTATCGTCAGATCCATTAGTTGCATTTAAAAGAAATATAAAAAAGAGAAACAAATATTTAAAGGGTTCTGATCTCAGCTTTAATAAATACATTGTTGAAAGTGACGAAGCAGACAAAAGCATGGAATCATTTGAATCAGTGATCACTTCCTCCTCTTCTGAGGACTCTTAAACTGAGTGATTATAACAACTAGTTCGGTTTTTATTAACATATTATATGTTATTACCATATAACAGCTATTATTACTTACTTACTTAACAGTGATTATGCTTTATTTTAAATGAAATCAAAAGAATTTTTTTTTCTAAAGGTTAACATGTAAGGAAAACCGACTTAATTTTTCAAATTACCATAATGTATTCATTTACGAAGTAAAGTTTAGACGAATTTTGACTATTAAGACTATTTTTCTGAACACTTAGCAACAATGATATGCCATATTTCATTTTTAAATAATCATGTGCAAAAACTCGGTGTTTTTTTAATGGGTACCCGTTACAAAAAAACCGATTACTTTCTTAAAATTAGAGTAATATAGACACTTCAGATGTAAAGTTTCAATAAATTCTGACGACTCCTTCCTGTTTTCGTAAACACCACAATCAGCAATGATTATGCCTTATTTGTCTTTCATATAGTAATGTAAAAAAAAATCTTTTTTTTTTTAATGGGTACCCGGTACCGAAAAATCGATTTCATTTTTGAAATAAGCATGGGTTAGTCCTTTTAGGTGTAAAGTTTCAACAAGTTCTGAATACTATTTCGGTTTTTATAAACATATGTCTACGATGATTATGAGTTATTTTACCTTTTTATAAAATTGTAAAAAAAAAAATTTTTTAATTAAATGGTAACAGATGCTGAAAAACGTTTTTTTTTTTCTTAAATTGCCGTGATATAGTCCTTTCAGGTGTAAAGTTTCAGCCCATTCTGATGCCTCCTTCCACTTATATCAACACATGTCCACAATGACTATTTTCATATAAAAATGCAAGAAAAACTCGGTTTTCTCGAAATGAGTAACCGGTACAGAAGAACCGATTTCATTTTTGAAATTAGAGGGGCATAATACCTCTAGGTGTGAAGTTTCAGCCAATTCTGACCACTCCTTCTATTTTTGTCCATCATTTGTATGGAGTCGCGGCACTGTGCGGCGGCAGCTATGCAATCGGACAGTGCCGCGTCGTTGTGGGGTTGATGTGAAATTAATCACGGCAGCGAAAGCACCCACATAAACACGAACTTACAGCTAAAGACATACTATACATAGCAGTGTATTCGTGTTTAGCTGGAGTTCCTGTAAAAGCAATGCGGTTGTGCTTTTGCAAATGCATGTGTATCTACATATGTATTTATAGATATGTTTTTTTTTTTGTTTACGAAAAAAGACAAATTATGGAAGCCACATGCCTGCGTAATCAACTCAAAAAAGTTGCATCCTTAGGGTAACATTCATATTTGCTAAGCATTTACTACGTTTGTATATTTGTGCTTGTTTTAAAAAGTTTTTCTCTATGACTTCTTTAAGCATAAATACATTTATATGTACATATGTATATACACACCGACATCAACACTTTTAATGTTTGCATTGACAATAACGACAACTGACAGTTTGTTAATTAAAATTTTGTACTTTTGTCTATTCATTTACTGATAATAT
>NW_023458558.1:34789342-34891564 GCF_013731165.1 Rhagoletis pomonella | reverse complement strand
TTTTCTGTGTCAACTGACGCCTCCTCTGCGATGGGAATACCAGGTGGAAGGGGACTTGGCTTCACTTGGAATTTCCAAAATATGAAACCACCTGGTATTTCTATCGCAAGGGAGGTCAACCTCTTCCTCTCTTACCAGCTTTGAGATCCGAGTTATATGTATATTTTTAGAGCCGGAGCATTTCTGCACGTTCGTAAGACATGCCATCAGAGTCGCTATATTTTAATGCAAATTTTCACAAAGAAATTTTTTCGCTTTTTTGTGTAAAATATTCCTACCTTAAGAACGTTTTTTATACATAGTATGTACATATATAGACGTTCTTTTAAAATTTAAAAGTCACATGTTAATAACATTTCAATAACCGTGAGCTTTACAGTTATAAATAACTGGCAACTAGAAAAGCTTTACGGTTTTGGAGTTAAAGCTTAGTTGAAAGAGCTTTCAAGAGGAACCTACTTCAAAGCCTTAACTGAAAAAGCTCGTGCATTCATGCAAGCTTTGTGGATAAAATAATTCAGTTAAATTTGAAATATATGTACATACATAACTACACACAAAAAATGTATTTTGATTTATCTGTCGCGGTGATACCCTACTCTATACAATTACACAGGCAAACAAAATTTAAACAATGTTATGTAGACTAAAATATTACAGCCGATTCTTATAGGTTTGTTTTTCTGTAGAGATCGAATATGACCGTAAAATATTAGATTGGCTCTAGTTTTCGAGCAACATAGATTTAAAGGCGCATTTTTGGTCATTTTGAACCTCTGTAAAACAATAAATTGGTGCAATATGTTTGCCTGTGTAAGTTTGATGTGCCAATGGTGCGCGCTCTTACAAAAAACTGTTCCATCAGTGTTCGAACCGAATTTTGTTTTGTTTTTGAGTATTTAAGGGCAGTGTTTCGGCCTTCGTATCCTCCCACCATTCAAGAAAACATTTTTCTTTGCACTTTTGTAAAATTTTCGGACTATCTTATTCGTGGTACATATTGAATTTGGCAGTTGCCGGTTTCAGTACAGTCAATATGGCACGTAATGTGGAAAAAAATCCGCGCAGGATCAAGAGCTACCATCTTGTTCAGCACCGCTGCTATCAGCACTGACGCACAAATGGACTAATGTAGAAAAATACTCATATAAGGACTACATACTTCACGGTGATTTAAGAATTGGGATGGGATTTTTTTTTTACCGATTACCAATTAAAAAAAAAACGGATTTTAGTACCGCTTACACATTTTGAGAGAAGCAATTTTTTTATTCTGGCTATTTAAAAACTAAACTTCTGACCAGCAATCTGAATCAGGATGGCGCACACGTTTAGTATTAGAGGTGTGCGTAAATGGTTTGGAAAGGCTGTTCAAGACATTTGCTAATTTTGCTTTACTCTACTTCAATTCTTCAGAGCTTTCAAATACAGTAGGCGGCACATTTGAACAGACTACTGTAAAGAGGGAATTAAAATATTGCTTCAATAAAACATTATTTCAACAAAACATCAAGCACTACTTCACTTACTGACTATTATCGTCTACTGTCTATGGTACCTAAACTTTGCAACAACTTACCCAATTGTTGTTAAATTTGGCTTTTTTAATAGAGAAACGCTAATTTATAAGACAAAAAAAAATACATAAAATTTGGTTTAAAATTATATTGCTTTTTTAATAAAATCGCTGACCTATTGTACAAAATTAAATATTTAAGTACATGAGTTGAAAATATTGTAAAAATGGCCATCATTATCCATGACAAAAATACAAATATATATGTACTTATGTTTTTTAACTAACACAAAATTACTAACAAGGAATACAAATAAATACTGTCATTGTTGTAACTCTAACTATTAGCGACACTACAGTATTTGTTTTGATGGCGAACAAGCATTGAGTTTCACTTCATTTACTGTCAAGGGAATTTGCTTCATTACTGCATTTCCTATACATACATACTGTACAGTAGTTTGCAGCCAAAGCAAAACCATTTGCGCACACCTCTATTTAGTCTCTCCGTCTGTCGTCAAAAATGGTGATTCAGCGACTGGTGATAAGTACAACGCGAGAGAGTTGAAAATTCGCCAAAGTACCTGAAAAAAAACTGAACATTAATGAAATAAATAAATTTGTATCTGAGTATCTGAAAAAAAACTGAACATTAGTGAAATAAATAAATTTGTATCGGTATTATAACCAAAAACAAAAAAAAAAAATACCACCATAAATACATGAATTGTGTCTCTTACACACTGAAGAAACAGAATACAATTCTCAAAAAAGCAAAATCACTGCAGCGAAAAAATGGTTTAAAAACCCGCATAAAAAGAGACTAAGTGTACATGAATTTTTATCTGTATTCAATAAATTTTTCCCTATTTGACCCGTATATGGCCTCGAACCTGACTTATGGAGATTAACGGACCTCGGATTCGGGTGTAGCAAGTCGAAATCCCTCTATATATGAATCTTCAGGTTTATTCAATGAATCTTTCGCTATTTGACCTTCAAATGACCTCGAATCCGACATTATGGAGGTTAACAAACCTCGGATTCGCTTTCAGCGCATCGAATAACATTGGGATATAGAGGTTTGGTTTAATATGCTTACATGTGTTTTTTTTAACCTGTGTAATCATTAAAAAATATTTTTTTTTTATAAAAGTTATAACCGTTACGGCCCCAGATATGAAGTACTAGAATATAGGTGTCAAACGAAAGAGTGGTACGAAGTCATTAGTTCGAACGTTTATAATGGGGCGTATTCTTGTTTTTTTACGAATCGAAAATCATGAAATTTTTCTATAATTTTCTATACAAAAATTTAATTTTTTTCAATTCGTATGAAAACAAGAATACGCCTCAATATTTTTAAGGTGTTTGAAGAGGGTTCCAACCTGTTTGAAAGGTAAAATTCAAATTATTTAATAAGTTAAATGAATTTATAGAAGATATATACTTATCGTAGTGGTTTTAAAAAGGCTTTATTTCCGACACAGCCCACAGGTCAAGACGAAGGGGGTGGACTGATCCTTTTTTATTACTTTTTAAGTACATAATTAAGAAATGTTTTTTTATTTAATTTTATGTATGGAAGCGAGAGGTAAAAAAAAAGTTCTACTTTTCTGAATTATCCTACTCCATATGTACATATTCTTTGCTAGCCCAACAATGGTGAAGATCTATCGAAGAACCCTCCCAACAGAATAAAGTTTACGTAAATTTTGTCCAACTACATCTACGGACGTGAAAAGAAGATTTTCGAATTATTCCATAATTTTAAATGACCTGGGAGAATAATTTTTGAGTGTTAAATAATAGTTAATTTTATACCCTTATTGCGATATTAATAATAATAACAGATTGGCGCTTACACATATGTTAGCATGTGGCCGAGATTCTCCTCCGATTTGTGGCGTGCGCCTTGATGTTGATGAGTTTTGTGAGAAGCTATTTTTCATGGCAGAAATCCACTTGGAGGCTTGCCATTACCTGCCGAGGGACGACCGCTGTTAATGAAAAAACCTTTTTTCTATATTTTTTTGCGATGTTGCTTTGAGCAGGGCATGAACCCAGGCACTGCGAAGTGGAAGCACACACTGCTTACCACTACACCACAGCGGTTGATATTATTGAATAGAAATATTGAAAGATTGAAATAATTGATAAGCATATTTAAGATAATATTTTTTTTAAGTTATCGAGCATTTTAAAGCACTTAAAACGAATTTGTTGTGCGAATTTTTGCCGACCCTAATTATTATCTACAATGTAATATATGTACATACATACATACACATGTTTAGTTGACGTCATGACGCGTCAGAAAAAAAAGTCCCTTGTGTGTACTATTAAGACTATTAAGTCTCATGATGTGATATTAAAATATATTAAAGTATCTACTTAAATTACCTCAAACATTAAAAATTGAACTTCACCCATTTGAAAATATGTACATATGTACATTGCTATGAAATGTTCCTTAGAAATTAAAAAAAAAGTTTGGCTTCTTTAAACTGTTTTTTCCACATACATACATAAATACTTACATATACATACATATATACCCTGCAAACCATTTTTTCAGAGTATTCTGCATTGTAAAGAAATTTTAAAGAATTCGTTAAGATTTAATTAGATTTTTTTCCGAATTTTCTAAAATGAAATAAATTACGCACACTTCCATTCTTTTACGAAATTTCGGAAGAAAATCTGTGAAGCAACGAAAATAATGGTGCTATGTGAAGAATATCTTTCAGAATTTTCTTTATTTTTCGTACAGAAATTTCTTTACGAGTTCGTGTCAACCACTTCATATATAATTTTCTTTGAAAATTCGTAAAAAAATCGTTACAGAAATGAGATACTCCTAACGATTTCCTTAAGATTTCGGGAACTTTGGTTTGCAGGGTATGTATATCAAAACCTAAGAAACAAAACATATTAATTTGTGTATGTATATTTTTTCCCCCTAACTTATATATTTACAGTCATAACACCTAACACACACGTCCCTATCAGAGAAAGGTATTCCTGCTTGGTCTCCTTTGGATCAAGTACAATATTATAGAATGCATATAAACCCTGTACAGAAAGTAATTAGATTAAATATCAATGTTCAACTAGTTTTTTAGCCACCACAACTAGTTGATGATCTGTAGCTCGTTTCTGTAACAATTCTCTACCAAGGCGAATTGAGATATGAATTCGCCGCCCTGTTCTCTACTGCTAATGAGTAGTAGAGAATGACGTATATTCTCTACCAGTAGAGAAATAATCGGTAGAGAAGAGTTACAGAAACGAGCTACTGACTTTCTTCCTTGGAAAGAACAGTTTGACTTGAACATGGCGATGTCCTAGGCATCTGCCAATTCTCTCTGACTCTGCATTTGATTTCAGCTACTTTAAAATGCATTTGGCTTAAAGCACTTTAAGTCAGTTATTTGAATACGCTTACATTCTGCACTTCATAGACGCTTTTTCATAATTGAGAAAAACCGAAATTAAAAATTTAAAATTAGATGTTCCGCCTAATGAGATTTGAACATGGGCATTCTTGGCCGCGAGCAGTTGTAGCAAGCATCTTTGCACGCGCTCGGCTACAGCCAGACATGTAAATGTGCTTTAAATGTTCAGTTTGAATTGTGTGCAAGTAGTAAGTCGATCCGACTCTGCATTTGATTTCGACTACTTAAAAATGCATTTGGCTTAAATAAATGCAAAGTCTGTATGTTTCTTTTACAGATGACTTTTCATATTGAAATAGTTAATTGTCCACAGTTAGATGATTTTATAACTGGAATTGAACTATTTGCAAGGATATGTATCAAAAGTGTAAGCATTTCGTTTACCTCAATAAAGCTGCTGGTTGATTATACATCAATTTGAAGTTAGTTGCTGCATAAGTAGAAATAAACTAATTTTTCTGAAGCGATTGGTTGAGCTACGCCGTACTGGAACTAATAGAAAAGTATGAACCAAAAACACGAGTGGTACTGTTGTGAGATTCTATGATTACATTTGATATTTTCGGTTGGAAGGCTTAGTTTTTTGTTTGTGTATTTTTCTTTAATTGATGTACTCATGATCTGAATGTCAAGACGTAATGGACATCTGCCTAACTATCAGCAATTAAATATTAGAAATTGTTTAGAGGTGTGTAGCGCACGTATGTATCTACATACATATGTGTGTACGTTAGGGTGATCCAAAAATACATGCGGGTTAAAAGTTTAAAATTTTAAGTTCTTACCCCCTACGATTTTTTCAAATGGAAACAAGAGAATAACAGTATTAAAAAAAATTATATTTAGAACTGCCTCTAAGCCAATCAAGTTTTCTATGCATTTTATATGTGGAAAAAAAAATTTTTCGTAGAAAGGGTATAGAATTCGAAAACTCTGCTTCTCTTCTGGAGACTTCCAATAATAAGTAATACCCAATTATTTACTTATAAATTTTTTTGATATTTATTAAATATTTTTTTTTTTTATAAGAGCCCTGAAAACTCCCAAAAATTCAATAGGGGGACCTATAAAAAATCGCTAGTATTACTACTTGAAGCCTCTTGAAGAGAATCTGGGTTTTCCGATCAAAAATTTATTTTAAAGAAGTCTATACCAGTGTTTCTCCCCATAAAAAATAAATGGAAATTTTCAAGGGCTTTGAGGCGGTTCTAAATATAATGTTTTTAGCAAAAAATAGGAGTATACTTTTTTCCATTTAGAAAAATCCTAGGCGGTGAGAGCTTAATCTTTTTTCTTTGGACCACCCTAGTGTATAAATGTTTAAGTGTAGATGACAATGACGCGACTAATTCCGGTGGTGAAAATATATAAATAAAAGTTTTAATGTTCTTTCAGGGAACGAAATTTAATTTTTAATTTTATTATAACGGCCGTTGCCATGTTGCCTAGGTTGAGAATAAAAAAAAAAATGTAATTACTATTTATTAAGAAGTCACGTACACATAATGTCTTTTTTTCTTCGTGGAAGCGAGAACATTATGTTTGTGTGTCTAAGAGCCAAATTCACAGTGCGTAGTTTTTGTACTGAAAATCTGTAGTTAACTGAGTTGAATTTGGCCCTAAGAAAAATTTGTAAATATTTACATCAGCATAATTATCGGGTTATTTGGGAAATATTATTCTTCAGCCCATTTTACTCTTAGAAACCGAATTAAAATATAACCAAATGTCTCGATATCCAGAAATATTTGAATACGAATTGAAAATTTGAAATTTGAATAAAGAATAGTGATGGAGCAATTTAAAATTTTTGATTCCTGCTAAAACAAGAAGTTTTCTCCTTCACTCACACTCGCAGTAATTGGAAATACCAATTGCCACCAAATTCTTCTCCACTTCGCCTTTCTGTCGTATGCCTGCAGCATACCAGGCGTTCTTTCTGGGTCGCTGTAATCCGGTATATTCTTCGGTGGCCTCCATGAAGCAGCCAGCTGCTTAATCAGTTAATAAAGAAATGTTCTTGAATAAAGTGAACGTTCGTTTTTATAGGGAGCGGAGACTAATAAAGGTTCGTTGATGGTTCCTTCGAAACTGGTAGGAAAGCGCCTTTTGGAGGCATCTACACCTTTCGCTATAAAGATACACAGAGAAAACTGCCCCATAAAATTAAACGAAACTGGATTTTCTTCAAAAAGACATGGGCAAGAAACAAAATCTAACCAATTAACCAAAATCTAACCAGTAATTAGATTTTTACTAATAATATTTGGCGCTTACACTTTTGCTTAGTATTTGGCCGCGCTTCTTCCCAATTTTGGCGTACGTTTTCATGTTACAAAAAAAGAAATGGAGGGACCTACAATTTTGTGGCAAATAGTTTTTTGAGAAGCTTTTTGAAGGCAGAAACACACTCAGAGGTTTGCGCTGTTCGGAATGAAGAAATGTGGAAAATGGTAAAATTCAACGCGCTTCCATTCCCACAGTCCCCGTGGGTGGAAATAATAATGTTATCCGATTTTGATGAAATTTAGAAAAGCATAAATCTGAAACATCGTCAACATCGGTTTACATTATCGTCCAGTAATTCTAGAAAAAGAGGCGCCAATTAAAAAAAAAATCTTTTTTGATGAAATTCGATGTGCCCTGCTCGTTTAAGCCAAATATTTCCAACTTGGAAGATAACAAAGAATTTTCTATTACGGCGCCCATCACCTACACAAATTTGTTGGCTCCAAGTACTAAATTTTATGAATTTTTGAGAAAACAGGCACATTTATTTCATTTCTAAAGAAGTTCCTATTTCTTCATTTTAAAAATGACAAAGCGAAAACATTTACAATACCTGCGTACTTAATTATGTGCACGATAAGTATTTACACTGAAACTTTCAAATTTACCTACATTTTATACCACAAAAGCTGAGCTAAGGTCGGCAGGACCCTGGCCATCGAAAACAGATTTCGTCCAGAGAAGCGTCCATTTTTGGCTAAATGTTGAATGTGATTAATAGATTGGCGAGCCATTAATATCTACATCTTCTTCAATTTCTATTTTATATTGCATATTATTTATTTTATGTACACACCAGAGTCTTTCCCTTCAGCTCTACAATAAAAATTAACTAAATTTCACAGGAGGTGTGTCTATAAAAGAAAGAATAGAAGCTGAACTTGCAGTTCCTCGCAGCTGGAACTATCTGAGATATGACACGCATATTTAATGTTAACTTGTCCTAAGTATAATTTAGCTCGCATCCTAGGTCGGGTAGGGCTATTTACCTTTTTAAAGTAAGCACTCGAAAAATTTTATACTCATAAAATTATGTAGAATTTCAAAGTAAACTATTTTATACATTTCAAAAGATTTATAAAAATTTAAAGCAATGCTTGACCACAGATATATTCAAAACCTGCTCATAAATCAGATTGGCTTTTTATATATACACACAAGTGGAAAAATTAATTCAAATTACTTGCGACAAAATCAAATTTTTTCTACTTTAAGCTTGTGTCATGATTGCAAATATGCATTTTTATCAAAAATTCTTTTTGGTTTGGGTTAACTGGATATTTTGCTATGTATCTGCGTTATTACTTTTTCAGAATTCGCTTACCCGTTTTTATTACTTTTGGCCGCTGTAGTCACATTGTGCACCGCTGATAGAAAAAACTTCGAACGCAGGTCCTGCGGAGTGGTAGTGTGCACCTATAACCAGTCGGCTACAGCGGACTTTACTAATTGGAATTAAAAAAAAAAAAAATTGCGCTGACCTGTCATTGAACCTCGGCCTACTGATTTAAAGGTTACAGCTCTACCTACTAGGCTACGGACCGATCCTATTTTATGTGATAATATGAACTACTTGTCAAATGGAATTAAGAAGAGATTAAAAAGACGCACAGTGCGGCCGAAATCCAAAAGTAAGGTCAAAATTGAAAAAAAAGTTTCTAGATAGGGCTTTTTCATCATTAAGTTAGCTATAGGGATCCTCTAAGTATCGAACACCGTTCACAGTAACGACCTGTACCCTAAGTCCCTTCTTAATTTTGAGTTGGAATGTGTTCTTTGCCGAATCACAACGTTACGGTAGATTCAAAGGGAAAAGATATAAACGTGTAAAATTTTTGTGAATATCAACACTGTAACAGAATTTTTTTTAGAAGTATGTAGAAATATAATGTTTTTATACCCGAGCGCACTCGTGCACAAGGGTATTATAACTTTGTTCACATAACGGTTGTTTGTAACAGGCAAAACGAATCGAGATAGATATAGACAATTGTATACATAAATGATCAGAATAAAAAGAGAAATCGATTAAGCTGTGACTGTCTGTCCGTCCGTCCGACCGTCCGTCTGTGCACACGATAACTCGAAAAAAAATTCAGATATCTTAACGAAACTTCGTACGTGCACTTCCTTCGGTCGTAGGACGGACGGTATTGAAAATGGGCAAAATCGGACAACAACCACGCCTACCTCCCATATAACGGTAATTTTCAGAAATACGAAAACTGCGATATTTTAGTAGCTACTCAAAATTGATATTTACAATGATTTTTAGACGAAAAATAAGAATATTATAAATTTTTGGAAAATGGGTATAGCCACGCCCACTTATGATTACATGTGTATATCTTGGTAACCGCTGCATCAATTTCTTTCAAACTAGTCACAGTTGTTGGCTTTGGTACAACATACCAAATGGTTGAACATTTTTAAAATCGGACAATAACCATGCCCACATCTCATAGAACGGTAATTTGGAGAAATACGAAATCTTCGATGAATCGGTAAATATTAAAGCTAAGTTATTCAAAATTGATGCTTGAAACAATTCTTGACCAAGAAATACGTTTCTGAGAAAATTTTGGAAAATGGGCGTGGCGCCGCCCACTTATGACCACATATATGTATCTCGGTAACCGTTCTACCAATTTGTACCATACTCGGTATGGTTATTGTGCTTGTCACATAAAAGCAGAACTTTGAAAATGATTGAAATCGGACTAAAATTACGGCCACTTTTCATATAACGGTAAATTTCAGAAATGCTTGAAACTTCAATATTTCGAAATTTAAGGACGCTAATTTACTTCAAATTAATACACCCCGGCTTACCATGTAGCGGTAGGTTTCGGAAAGGTGAAAAAACATATATTTAATACTTGCGCCGTGTATTTAATGTTCGGCTCCGCCCGAACTTAGACTTTCTTACTTTTTTCTCAATTCCGACAGCGGATTCGTAATAAGCGACCCCGAAAACCCCCTACTGTGAAACTTCGAACTATTTTTTTAAAGCTTAGAATTTTGGCCGCACTTTTGGATTTCGGCCACACTGTAAGATTGTATTTTAAATGAATTCAAATACACACCACATATAAGTAACCTTCGGAGGCCCGATAACTTTTTACATGGCAAATGCCCTTCAAGGTGCCCAGGGATATTCTCTATTAACATGACGTGCGATGCGTGTAATTGCTTTAGTGTTATTAAATTGTTATGATCCGACTTTTAAGTAGTGTAATATTGTAGAAAGTGTGTGGATGTACATATAGAACAAAAAGAAATTATATGATGATCGCGGGCGTCCACAACATAATGACCTTAACCCGTTGATTATGATGAACGATATCTCGGAATCGTTTTTGAGGATATTTTAATAGATTATAGACATTCCATTTATAGAGGTCGCGAAGGCTTCGGCGGTTAGTTCCAATCGGATTAAAATGCCGTATAATAGACGACGTCATTGGACCCTCATTCGAGGGTAAAACAGTCTTTATTTTTAAATGTTTCTTAATACAAACTACTTGGAATTTTTCCTGCGAAATATCGAGCCCTAATTGCAAAAAAAAATAAAATAATCTAAGCGAATTTTTTTTGTAATATTCTGTTCGATGCAGAAATGGATTTAGATGCTCTAGGAGCATTTCTGCATTCATTTTTTTGGCGGTTTGGGCTCCATATAATTTTCAAAAGATATTCATATAAATAAAATTAATAAGGAGTCTCTATGGAAATATCTACAATGTTTCGTCTTTCTTTGTCCTTTGTCTAGAAGATTTTCAAAGAGACAATCTTCTACAATAAATTCTACACCTCACAAATATTTTTCGCTACGAATTGCTTTTAGACAATATGAAAATTGCTATTAGAAAAGCCTTAAATTTGTGACTTCTTTTGAGTAGATACTACAAGAATCAATAAGCACAGCAATTTTGGAGTTGAGCTAGAAAAAGCTTTGTATGAATGAAATATCAATCAAAGCTCTACTACCAAATCAAGCCACTCTTGCCAACATTGGTAAATTGCTTGGTACTGACAAAATGACGAAAAACGCATGCGTTTTGTGTTAAGAGAAAAAATCCGTTAGTAGAAAACGGCTGATATGGCTGAACACAGTAAAGTAAAAAGTAAATAAAGATATACTTGAATATGTATGTATTCAAATGAAAAGCAACAGAGTAAAGAAAGCTAAAGCAGAAAACTAAAATCCGCAAACTACAACTATTAATAAATAAACCATAAACTATTAATAAAGACAAAATTAACACAAACGCAAAGTGACAGATGGAAAATGTCTAAGAAAAGCCGAAAATTAAATTATCCAACTATACCGGTCTAGAAATAAATTAACTTACTAAAAGGTATGTACACATGTGGTTTGTATAATTTTTTCGCTCTTTTATTTTTCAAGTAAATTCAGCACACTCCTCCCAAATTAAAATATAATTTTTTTTCGTTTATTTTCATTTATTTTTTACATTACTTGCTCGCGCGCAGTTTTCTGATTCCGAGCTCTGCTTCACCTAATCGCAGCTTCTTGTTGTTTTTGTAATTTCCAGCTTCTGTCGCGACTGCGACTACATACTGGCTTCTACTTCTAGTTATGCTGATGCTGGCTTAGCGACTTTATAGCAGTCGTTGCCGAATCTGAAGCGTGTATACTTTGGATAACTTTTTTGGCGTTTCATGTATGTATGTATGTACATATGTAGAGTCGATATAAAGGGTCAAGTTGCAACTATGATATTCGCATTTAGCCGCAAGATTTTGATAAGCTAAGAGGTATGCGAATGCGTGCGCATGTGCAGACGAACGGAAAAGCTGCAGCAGAAGAACAGGTGTAGTGAAGTGATTAGTTGAATGTCAAAATGTAAATGATGTTCGTAATTTTGAAATGAATTAGAAAAAAACAAATGCCTACAAAAAAGTGATTAAAAATTCAATTTATGTAAACATTTCCGGCATGACACGGAGTACTTTGGATTTTTAAACTAAACGGCGGCGCTTTACATGAGTTTAAGGTTTTCTTAATGTTTTTTTTGGTTAAACAAAAAATGTCAAAAATATTTTGGTGTGTTTATTGAGCCGTTATTCATTTGTGCAAGGTGTGGCTGATTGTGAACCCAGTGATAATCAAGTTCGTTTGTAGATGAACAAATAAAAGTGAGGAAGTGCTTATAACAAAATCGTTTCTAGTTATGTGGTCGTGACAATATAAAAAGAAAATAAAAAAAAACATACATATGCATAAAGGCTGTGATAAATCTATGAAACGAGATAAATTAAATTATTCATAAAAATAAGATACTAGTATATATAAGCAGTAATTTATGAGTGAATAAAGAATACACATCAACTGAAAGTAATTTAACTTAAGGAAGTCTCAAGTCTGCTTTTTATTGATTTTCTCATAATTTGTACTTAAGATTGAGTGATATAAAAAAAAAAAATGAAGCTGTTTGCATCTGGATCAAAGAATGGGAGTAAGTAAAAAGTGTTTATTGCAAGTACATATGTACATACACTAAAATAAAATAAAAAATCCCCAAAAAAAAATGTATTCATAAAATTTGATATCTGAAAAATACGAATTTCGCCTACAAAATTGTGATTTTTTAGTACCATATGAAAATTAAAAAATAAAAAAAGAAGAATATGAAAATCTTTATACTTATACAGCTTGAGAGTAAAAATTGTATTAAATTTAAGCAGGAACTTTACATAATTCTCAGCTAAAAGTATTTTGTTTCCAGCGTAGAATACATACTCAAAAGTTCAATATTGGTACTGTACAAGAAATTTTATGTTTTTACTCTTCACCTTTATTTTGATATCCCGTCACCTCGACTAATTTTCATGCTAAACATTAAATTTAAAAAAGGCTGTTAAATGTCCTACAAAAATATTAAGTATAAAATTATGAGATGGTTATAAGAGGGTTAAAATTTTTGGGAATAAAGATCACTTAAAAAAATCATTACGAAAAAGTGCATTCTACTAAAAATTTTCCCTTGTAGCTTAAAAATGATAAAAACTTTTTGAACAATCAACATGCTTTTTAAACCAATTATATCCTTAAAAATTAATAAATGATTTTTGACCGTCGACTTGTATAAAGTGAGCACAGTGTGCGGCGTAGTAAATGCAAATAAATATTATTTATTATTATTTACAGTTATTTATTTTTTACACACTTATCTTCTAAAAGTTGTTGAACACTTTGCCTGTTGCTTCCTTTGTCTTTATAAAATTTTGTAAACTTCGTGGTTTCCATTTTTTGCCCTTGTCTTTATATTTTAGGTATTTTATATTTGAAAAAAAATTTTCGGTTTCATTTTCTCTGATTTCTAATAAATTAAAAATTTATTTTTATGTTGTTTGCAATTAAACAGTGTTTAAGTGTGCTTAAATTTTAAATCTAACTGCCGTTTTCTTTTGTTATTTTGTGTTACAATAACCCTCAGTACATAAGAACAATTGTGCTGCAATTAAATATGACCTTGAAGCTCATCTAAAAAAATCTGCGATGAAAAAAATTGCAAAATAAAATTAAATAAAGCTATTCACCAGCTTTACTCGCGACACGTGCTAAGGTTTTGTCTAAAATTTACAATTAAAATGAGAGTTACATGAATTTACATTGTGCGAGAGTAAAAGCATAGACAGACGGCAAAGTTGATCCGGATTAAAACGCAATTTGTGGATTTACAAGCCACGAGGTCGTAGGATCGAATCCCACGGCCAGTATTCATTCAATTTTTTTTTATTCATTCCATTATAAATTCTATATTTTTTTAAAGTTGGTTTTAGTTAGTTGTCTTTGACTTTTTAGTAAAATTATACTCTAACAGGTCCATTCTGCACGTTACCAAAGATTTTGTAACCGGAAAATTTTATTACCAAAAAATGTTACCAGTTCTTGTCACCGCGATTCTAATTACGTTGGTAATGCAGTTAAAATATTCAGCAATTCAGCTATGAAGAATTGTGGAGATTCTGGGATTGCATATTTCACGGGGCAATACTTTGTTACCAGCTTATGAGATAATACATGAGTAACAAAATTTACCGCTTACAAGAGTACACAGAATTCGAAAAGGGTTTAAAAATTGACAGACACTTTAATTACCGGTTACAAAACTTTTATTACCAGCGCAGAATAGACCTGTAAAAGTTTAAATTAACTAACAATAAAATAAAATATGTGAAATAACAAAAAACAAACGAAAATAAAATAAAGTAAAATTAAATATATTAATCAAATAAAATAAAAAAAAAAAATAAGTAACACTAAAAACAATTTTGTTTTTGGTAGTCGCTCCAACCGAGGATCCAACCTGGGACTTGCAGGCTTGTAGCACGTAGCCCTCACCATTCGGCTACCGCGGATGCAGTAGTTGGCTGCTTCGCTTGCTCAGAGAGCGTAGAATACAAAGAATACCGATGAAAAGGTCCATGCTAGTTTTGCCCTTTCTCTGTATTCTACGTTCTCTGAGTTTTGGTCAGTGTTGTCATCGAATATTCCCTTGCGAATTAACTCTAGGACTTAATCTGGATCAACTGCAGTTAATTCCCGAGATACTTCCGAATTAACGAGTTGATCCGGATTAACGCTGCCGTCTGTTTATGCTTTACGGGCCAATTTTTGTACTGAAAATCTGTAGTTAACTGCCGAGTCTGAGTTAACTACGCCCCAAATTAGGTAAAAAGCAGTCCGGTATGCGAGATAAACTCAGTGGCCTTTGTGATACCACATGGGGGTTGTTTTGCTGCTGCTATGATTTTTATAGACTCGAGATAACTTAGTTCCTCAAAGGAATATCTAGAGCAGGAGCAATCCTAGAAAATCTTACTAATTAGAGGTTTGCAGGTACTAGTTATTGGAACAGTTGATGTAGAACTGAAGTAATTTTAAGAAAGGGTAATGCCCTGGCGAACAAACTCATCTGGATTGCGGACGCCTTCGATGTTGCAATGCCCTGGAATCGATACTATATATGTACGTAAAAAATGTATTAGCCAGCTCACAAGGAGCTCGGCCGCCATTTAGAAGTAAGCGAAGCTTTTTCTAAAGGTTTTGAAGGATGGTTTAACTTAAAATAATTGAGTTTACTGACACAAGGAGATGGTTTAGGTCAATAATACGTCGTTCCATTTGTTTGATAAAACTAGGACGGACCTGCATCTAAAAACTATTTTCTATGTTTACCAATTACGACCAAGGTTTGTGAGCCGGTCCGTGATGTTGGCTGAGTGCAATGTAGTGACCACTATATTTCTAAAAATGGTAATTTATAGTCCAAATATCCATGACTGAACTGTCGAATCTATATAACTATGCACTGAGCCAAAAGCGCAAGGGCTTTTTCAACCAAGTTATGGTTAGATTTTTTCATGGTTAATTAGCCGATTATAAGAAAAATGATTCAAGTTGAACATTTGAAAACAAGTTCATATGTATGGCAGTGGCTGAACGAGCAGAGGTGCTTGCTGTTGGATTCCAGTAGTACGAATGCCGTCAGCGCGATACATAGTTTTTACCTTTTTCCTGTTTTTGGTTTTTCTTAGTTACGAAAACGCCGCTGTGAAGTGCAGAACCAAATCAAAAGGCGAAGAAAATTGAGTGTGTAGAGAGAGAGCTTTGCTAGTCCCGTCAGAGGCAACGTGTTAGAATGGTTATAAAAATGTTTGTTTTGTATCTTCGAATTATGAAAAAGCATCTGTGAAGTGTAGAACATAAATGTATTCAAATGAAAAATCGACAACCAAAAGTTTGGTCAATGTAAACAAAAGTGAGGTTAATACCAAATCATTGTTGAAATCATCAACCAAGGCATTGTTAATATTAACCAAAAATCACATTGATTCCTTTTCAAGTTTGAATTTGGAAATATTAACCAATTTTTGGTTGATTTTTTTCTCAGTGTATATATAATACGAGAAGGGACTTTTTGTCAAGATCATCAGATCTGCACCGTTCGTTAGATTTTTAAATGTGAGGTTTGGCTTTTTTCGAAAAGAGTTGCCACCTGTTAAATAATAAAACTCAAGTTATTTAATAATCAATGCCCTCAGATCCACACCATTCATTCGATGTTCAAATGTGCGGTGTCAAATTAAAGGGCTTAGGGTGTGGATGTTCAATAAGGTTTTACTTTTTCGAAAAGAGTTACTACCACCTGTTAAGAAATTTAGCTCAAATCATTTAAGAAGCTAAATCAATTGTTACAATATGGGTACCAACCGAAATGGGTTGAAAAGGCTTTATATCCTTAACTATTTACGTACGTGTAGGAGGGTTGCCACATGTTTAAAAAATGTAATTCAATTTTAACTAAAGGAATATGGTAAGTTAATAAGGTATCACTGTATGGCTGTCAGACAAAAGAGATTTAAGAAGGTAGTAGTGGGGGAATATTTCGAAGAGGGTTGCCACCTATTTGAGAAGTCGAATTAAATTATTTCATACCCAAGTTATATGAAATATTAAATTGACAATTTAGAGTATTTTTGATGTGTTTGAGAGTTGCCCCAATTTAAAAGGTTAAATTATAATTATTTAATAAATTAAATGAATTACTAAACGAAACGGTTATCAGTGGAAATGGGTTTAAACTCGTTTATTGTATTTAGGAGGGTTGCCACGCGCCACTTTAAGTATTTATAACAATGTCAGACGAATAATATTTAAGGAAATTTTAGTTCGAAAATAATTTTTCATGAGGGTTGCCGCCTGTTTTGAAAGTGGTATTTCGTTTAATTATACATAAGTTATTTGAAATTTTAAAATATGGGTATCAAACGAACGAGTGTTAAGAAAGCTTTAAGCAGTTAGAATTTTTTTAGGGTGTAAGAGGGCTGCCACCAGTTGAAAAATTCAATTCATATTATTTAATAAGTTAAATGGATTTTCAAAAGATGGGTATCAATCGAATTGGGTTTGAAAATAATAATATTTCTGAAATGTAATTAGGAGAGTTACCATTCAACTTAGTTCATCAGTTAATTGAGATATATGATTGAGTTTAGTTTGAAAATACTTTTAAAGGGTTTCCACCTATTTGAAAAGACGAGTTTGTTTTACTTATACGCAACCTACATATATGAAATATCGAAATATTAGTGTCAAACGAAAGAGTTATCACATCTGCACCGTTATTTCGAATTCATAAAATGAGAAGTCACATTAAAGAAATTGGATTCTACATTAGAGGTGCAATAAGGGTTTTATTTTTTGAAGTTAACCCTTTTTAGCGGTACAGGGAGATTTGAAATTTAATGAAAAAAAAGATTGGCGCCTTGCGAGACCTCTCATTACTCAAAAATGGTTTAGATAAATCATTTAGAATATTTTTTGAGATTTTTTTTTTGAGAGGTTAAACCCTCTTTCTGGCGTTTTAACGCCATGCGGGTTCACTAGTTAGTACTTATACATACGTAGTATCAGTAGTATTGGCTCGCGATTACGCACACTCACGAAGCCTTGTTTTTTAATCACGCACGCATTTTGACGGTTTATTTTTATTTTTTTTTATTTAAATTTCATTTATATAAATTGCATTTCATATGAATGGGCTTTTATCACATAAGTTTTGTTACAAAAGCTTAGACAAGCACCTACTATGGGATGTATGCGCCATTCTTTGTACTATTATAAATTTCTGATATAGTTATTTATACGCTTCGATTCATATTTTTGTTTAAATATACCAGGGATATTCGCTAAGTCTTGCAAAATCCTTGCAAGGTGTACGGATTGCGCGGTTGCAAAATTTTCCCATAGGAAAGCCGGTTCCAATATGCAAGCCACACAAATTTGGTAGGCCTCCGGACAACTTACAAATATGCAAAAAATTACGAATGTTACAGAATGACTTCAATGTAAAAGGAAAAGAAATAAATTAAAAAATTTAAATCCATTTGATAACTATTGACTCCGTGAACTAAAGTGCTTGAGAAAAATTTAAAAAAAATAGTTATGGTGACAATGGATTAAATTTACACTCTTTATTTGTATTACTCATACTTGTATAGTACTCATACCCAGCGCTTGACGGGGAACAAAGTATATTTTTCCCTATTTAAAAAGAGCTACTCCAGATATTAATTGTACAATAATTTACTAATTAATATAAAGAATTCTACTAAGTTTCACCTGTGCGTAATAAAATCTTGCAATACATTTTTTACCAACTTGCCGATGAACTAGGGACTTACAATGACAATGTAATATGAAATGCTCCGCTCGATGGCGCAACTGTCGAGATATTAAAAAAAATACGTATATAGGTACATTTTTTACATGAAAAGGAATAACTTCGTAAAAATTTGTCCGATAGATGGCGGAGGAGACGAGTTATTTATGGTCCGATTTGTTTCGGTTTTAGAACGTATATTACAAAAATGGGAGAAATAACACTACCCCAAATTTAGCCGTTAAGTGGTGCAGGGGTCGATTGAATTTTTTTTATTATCAACTAATAAAAGCTTGTCTTTAAAAATCCTGTTTTTAAGTGTTATTGTGCTTCATTGAATTTATGCTTACACATACATATAATAACCTAAGTATGTATTATGAAACGCAGTGTGTAATACTAATGTTAATGTACTAGTCTAAAAAAAGAAAAACTTGTAAAAACTAACAAATAAATCTCATTTTAAAATATGTCAACAAAAACATTTCAAGGTCAGTGTGAACTCTTAACCAACAAAAAATAAATAAATAAAAAATAGCAACAACTACAAATATGGTAAAAAACTTGATCTGATAACAAAGAAAAAGGTCCAAAAGTTAAGCTATAGGTACACATATGAACATGTGAAGCTAAATACCCTGTCGGAAACGCACTGCCGAACTGATTTTGAACTAGACATTTAGATGTCCTACGAAGTCAAGAATGATAGAATACAAGATTGCGCCGATCAGAGAGGATTTTTGAGAATAACTTTTGTGTGACGTCACACTGGTGCAATTGCGAGAGAGAAATGCCAAAACGTGAGCAAAAATGGAAGAAGAAGAAAAAATGTTGCAAAGAAAACGTAAACAAGTTGCACAAGTGTGACGTCATGCAAACAACGATTCTGTCAAATTCGTTAAGAGAGGAATAGCGGTCCAAGATCGGCGCAACCTTTGTATTCTCTCAATCGTGCTACGAAGTGTCAATTGCTCCCGCTGCATCCCTTTTTCGATAACTCTGTAATGGTTCTAAATCCAATTTCTCAAATTGACAGACGAAAAAAGTATCATGACTTTTTCATTATTTTTAGTTTTATCGTGTATGCCTTTTTTAATTATTTTCAAAGAAATGTGTGTTTCAAATTGAAACTAAATTTGTTTGAATGATTGTAAGAAATGAACATTTCCATACCTTTGGCTGTTGCTGAGTGTGCAGAGATGCTTGCTGTTAAAGCGCAGTTAGTCAACGACGTAGCGTAAGCGTAGGTTGACGTACGTAGCGGCATGTCAAATTTACTGTTGATAGGGAGAGAGAGAAGCTACGGCAACCTCAGCGCCATGCAGTGGTGAGTTTTCGTTAACACGCGAATCCCATAAGGTAGATCGTGTCTGCGTCAACCTACGTCTACGTTACGTCGTTGACTGTTTGAGCTTTTATTGGTCAGATTCCAGAAGGTTCCAAGATGTTAAAATGTTAAAATAGATTTTTGTTTTATATTACCAAGCTATGAAAAAGTATCTGCGAAGTGCAGAATGGAAGCGTATTTGAACGAAAAAGCCATCAAACACGTTTCTTTGTACATAAAGTAAATAAGCCCCCCGCTGCATCCATTTTTCGATAGTTCCGAACTAGTTCTAAACTCGTCACCTTAAATATAGATTTCTAATGAAAAAAGTGAAATAAAATAGGTACCATATTTCGCTGATTTTAAAATGTTGGGGATCTAGTTACGCGGACTGGTTTCTTTTTGTCGATAAATATTTATTACGGAACTAGAAATTTGATTCGATAGCTCGCGGTTTCCCTGCAGGGTACATACATAGATATGTATGTATGTATGTTTGCATGAACGCAAACGATTGTTTACAAACAATATTAGAGGGCCACTAGATAGTTTGTTAACCAAAAATGATAAAAATCGGTGCACAATATTGAAAAAAAAAAAAATAAAGCAAAGAAGCAAACAAAAAATTTTACCCAAGTCAACCGAGCTTACGGGAGCTAACACTACACACATCAAATCGTAAAAAAAGTATTGCAGCTACATACATATATACAAATGCACATATATGACCAATGCATTATATGCAGACATCCAAAACACAAACACGTCCAAATAATTTGTATAAAAAGACGAAAAAATATTAAACGCCATTGATGACATTTAAGCAGATCAAGAAGTAAGGCAAAAAAGACATTGAAGTGGGGAAGAAGGGGAACATAAGCACTTAGATACAACAAATACATATGTACAATTACAAATAAATGCACATTAGGCATATGAATTAAATATGTATGTATATCTAATTTGTGAGGTTGAATAATGATGAAAACCCAACAAATATAACGCTTTTTTCCAAATTTGGTAAAAAAAAGTTCCGCAGGGAACTCCGAAAAAGAAAATATATATTTTACTGCGCTCAAAAATTTGTTTCCAATTTTTTTTTCATTCGGTTTACTTGGAATTTTCCATTTGCGTACTTACATGTGGTTAAGAAAAAGCATATATAGTACAGTGACTTAGACTCAAAATCATACAGTGATTTTTTTACAATATTCGCCATGTTTTTTCATTCAGAAATTCTTCTTCTTATTTTTATAAGAGTATAGCTAATTATCTAAATTGCAGACTTTGTGCAAAAATTAGAGAAAATCAACAAAGTTCTATAAAAACTTTACAATCCGTATTCAGATTTTTTGGAATATTTTTGAGTATGCAGTTTTATGGCCCATAGAAAAAAATCTAGCATATTTGTGTTGTGCATTTTTTCCACATAAAAAAATTTCTAACAAACTTTGTATGGAGGAAAATGTACAACACTGTCAGCAAAAAAAAAAAATATCAAAAATCAGCGGGATTTTTTAGCGACTTCGAACTTGCACTTTATTCTATTGGCGTATTCGTTTCTACAAAAAATGTTGCTTTCTCATTGCCCTCTTCTTAGTATTTCTGCGTAGAGGGCAAAGGGAAGGTAAAATTTTTTGGTAGAAACGAAAACTCTATAATAAAAATCAATGGGCTATAACAGGGGTTCCCAAACTTTATTCACCGCGGCACCCTTGTTGTGCTAAAAAAATTTCGCGGCACCCCTACTCTTCAAAGGTTTACGAAAACAAGAAAACACAATGCAAACTTTATGCTCCTTTAGCTTTAATGTGAGGACTGAAATTGTTTTGATGATTTCGTTATTTCCTTTAAGCTTTACCCTGAAATCATTTGACGCTGAAAGCCTGCAAAAAAAAGAATACGGTTATCAATTCGGCGGAATATTTTTTTTTATTATTTTTGTCAATGTATGTTACCGCATAACTTTGGACCACGTTAACCGATTACTATATCTTTTTTAAAAGAAGTGTGTTACCTGACAGGTGGTCTAATTTGGTTTAGATGCGGTCATTGGATCATGAATATATTGACGATAATCTTAAATTCTTAGATGGGACTTTGAATCGGGTTTGTTTTTTTTTGCTTAAAAATTACTTGTTTATGTAAGCATTTGTTGAAAATGCAGTCTCACATAGAAATATTAAAGTAACAAGGAATGAAACCGATTCAAAATAACGTTCCGGTTTGGGTTTCGGTTTAGCCAAGTGTTTCGGTTTCGGTTTTGGTTTCGTTCTTCAAAATTTATTTCGGTTTTGGTTTCGGTTTCGTTCCGGTTTCGGTTTTTCACAGAAATTTTGTTGATATTATTTAAATGTCAATGTCTTAAACGTTGAGGAAAGAAAATCGAAAATTACAGTTCACTGATAATATCAACACTAGGTTCTTTCCCTAACAATCCGGACCGGATTTGGTAATTAGAGAATAAGAGAAACATTTTCTTTCAAAAATGGAACAAAGTTCAGAAGTACGGAAACGCAAAAACCCACATTTCGTGCCCACAAGTCGAGAAACAGCTGATTCACGTTGTTCTTGTTTTTGTCACTTATACCATGTTCTGACCGACATCGGAAACATGTTTTCGTAGCTAAAACTGGTTTTCGACCTGAAACTTGTGTTTTCGTCCATATAAAATCTGTTAAACGAAAACCAGTTTTCGCTGAAACCTACTTGAAAACTCACTTTCCACTCATTCCAATCGGTGTCTTCACTAGTTTTTTTCGATTATTTATCGAAGTGGAAGTCATATTTTATCATCTTTAATACGCCATTTCGGATTTATTGTTAATTGCCTGGCCAAAGCAAAATAAGAATGAAAGTTAAAGGTTGTAAATGAAAAGAAAATGAAGGAAAAATGTTTTGGTTGTCGGTCAGAACATGGTATTAAATGCAAACACTTGGAAATTGAATTTTGGTTTCACAAATTTGATTTTAAGTACATAGATTGAAAATACATCAACAGGCCATTCACTTTTCCTTAAAAGCACCAAGTAAATGCAGGCAACATGTAAACACAATACAGCTGATATGCACTTTGACCCTTTATCCATTTTTACTCGGAGAAAAATTCCGGGCTGTTTCGGGCAGGAAGAAGCATACACTTACGATCGAATACGCTCGAATTTTCGCTCTCTATTACCCATTTTGTTGAGTACAGGAATGATTTCTGGGCTATTTTGGGCACACGCGGGATCTCGCATTGCGTACGGGAAAGAAACTACTTAAATATAATTAATCGATTATCGATTCACAACAACAAAGTCATCAACAGATTTTTGTGAAAAGTTACCTTGCCATACTTATTTACTACTTAACAAGAATTTTAGCAAAATGTTGCTGATTTTGGTTAAATAAATCATTTATTTCAAAGAAATTTTTATTTATTATTTTTGTAAATTTCTGGAAACCGATTGAAACCTGTGATTGAAATGGTTTCGGTATCGTTCCTTTTCAGGTCAAGATAACGGTTACGGTTTCGGTTTCGGTTTTGAAAAACGAAACGGTTTTAAACGGTTACGGTTTCGGTTTGGGTTTCGGTTTCATTCCTTGTAAAGTAAGGCCTATTATGAGTTGCATTCGACTGTGGTCGAAAGTGCTGATCGAACGAATTTTCATTTGGTATTATGACACTCATTCGATGAAGAATAGCGCTATTGTGAATTTCGCTCGGTTAGATTGTTTACAGTAGTATATTTTTCATCGCTAAGAAGTTTTTTTACAAATCGAGCAAACTAAATAGTGTGCTTATAAATATGTATGTAAATTTGTGCAAATTGAAATGAAATAAAAAGAAAGCGAGTTTATAAAAATGTGGTAAAAATGAGTACAACGGAGTTCTGGTTCTACGATTCGTCAGAGGATGAGAGCTTCGTATACTGGCCCGGAGTAGAAAATGTTTAAGAGGGTTTAAGTGTAGTCTTTCGAATATGTTTTGACATGAAATATATTTAAGAATTTTGTCTACAGATTTATTAAAAACGTCCGACTGTAAAAGAGGCGTATGTGAGCCAAAACTATTCAAAATATTTTAAAACTATAAACAGCTTACGATTTTGTTCTTAAAGATCGTGCCAACTGAGTAATGGGAATTTTTTTCAGAAGTAAAACCAGCCTTTCGAGCTTGTGTTTAATATTCACGACGTTAGAACTGCATGAAATTATTAAAAAAAAATTTAAAATTAGTATCTATGGCGGATAAAGTAAAAAACAAATGCAAAATCATACATTTTTCATAATTTTCTAAAACTTCGCTACACCATCGAAAGCAATATTCTGTTCGACAGAAAAAAATACTCAACGAAAATTTCGACACGGTTGCATGGCTCATAATTTCTTCGCTGGTTATCGAAGATCGAAAATCGAATGCAACTCATAATAAGGGCCGAAAAGTCACTAGTATTTTTAATGCATCTTGCCAACAGCAGTGTTTTCTGCGTACACTTGCATCCATAACTCTCTTGACTCCCTTCGTAGTATTTAATAATCAAAGAGCTGTCTTCACTGATGTCCAGAAGGTTTTCAAAAGCTTAATTGGTCATCTGAGTAGGTTTACTTTTCGGGCCACATGGAAACGGGTTTGCTATCCAGCTGAAGCCATCCCCAGAGTCAATGTTGGGAAAATAATCGACAATGGTTTTTCTAAACCTTCCAAGTTAAGGCTGGTAATGCGCGTTAACACTAAGAAAATAATTTTTAAAGCCAATTTCACGAAAGCAGTTTAATTGATAAATGATTTTAATTTTTTGAATTTTTAAATCGCTAGTGAAACCGGCAATAGTGAGAATACCGAGGGATCATACAGGGACTTCTCGTGGCGTTTTCTGCCTCTTGCTTCATCCTAGACATCGCTCCTTCCATTTTTCCAACCACCGCAAATATCCGCAACGTGCTCCATTTCAAACCATTGTTCTGTACAAATTTGTCGATAGCTTTAAAAACTTCGTTCTTCTTCGATTTGCATTGCGAATGGGTACCTCACTAACACGAAAAGACTGCCTCTAAAATCGTGTTGATTCGCTCTTTGACAGTGTGATTGTGAAGTGCCAACAGCTACGCCAACCGATGTACATGCATATATGGAAAATCCCAAGTTTTCCATTCATATATTGATGAATAGGTTACCGAGATACATATACAGTGAACCAAATAAAAACTAGAACGCGATATTTTAGTAAGTTTTGGCAATTTTTCTTTATTCTTTTTTGATGTTTATTATTTTTTTAAGAAAGTATAGCTGATTACTTAACAAACACGATAAAAGTCCAAATTCAGACTTTATGCAAAAATTATGAAAATTCAGTAAAATTTTACCGAAATTACTAACTTCTTTATCAGCATCTTTAGACAAAATTTTGGTATTCAGTTTTGTAGCAGATAAGTTTTTAGCAAAGCAAATTGCTAAATTTAAGTATCTTGGACTTGCCGTTGATTTTTGGCTGTTTTTTTTATTGACGGTGCTCAGCATTTTTTTCTTATAAAAAAAAATTTCGAACATAAATTACCAAAAATCAACAGTTAAGGCATTCACACATCTATGCGATTCTGTCGCAACGAATCCGCACCGTTTTTGATGTTACAGACGTTACTGCTTCGAAAACGCAAGTACGCATACATCTGTGCGATTTATCGCAGTAAAAACTGTCAATTTAACCAAAAATAGTAAAAAAAAAAAAAAAAATTTGAATTTTCTACATCAAATATGTTTTGCTTTCTTACGTTAAATTTTGTTTTAGTATTGTAAAATCCTTCTATTGGCCCTTCTCGTTCTCAAAACGCGGAGTCTGCGCTTTCGGCACGACCAAAAAAAGAAGTGTTCGAATAAATCGCTGCAGCAAAATCGCGTAACTATGGTCGGAATTGTTGTAAATTTTGTTGGAACAGATTCGCACCGACAGAATTTCCAACGTTATTTCTGAATTATGTACATATATGCATATTTGGGCAGAAAATATGTACGGTGGTCCTTTTTTTGCATTCGCATAATCTACACAACATATGTAAGCTAATGTTTGTTATTAAACCAGCGAAAATTATGTGTCCGAATAAGAACTGGCGAGTCATGCAAAAGATCGAACTAATTGAGAATTGCCCATATGTGTATGTACTTAAGTATGTTTTTTGCTCCCAATACTTTACTCTTTTCTCGGAGTTCCCTGCGGGAACCTTTATTTGTAACATTTTTAAAAAACGTAATTTTAGTTGGTTTTTCATCATTCCTCATCCTATCAGCATAGGTGTATTTAATTAACAAATTAGCTGAAAAATTCTAATGCCTAATGCTCCAAAGCATATACATACATATATACATAAATATCTATCACATTAGTTATTCTAGCCTGCGGTCACTACGTATTGATGTAGATCGTAAATAAACGAGCATTAAGTGATTATACGACTTGTGAATATGCAGCATCGAATAAAATTTTTTGGTTTAGTTTATAAAAATATCACGTATTAAAACGTCTGAACGATAGATATATTCACATATTTTCGAGTATGTATGTAAATTGCAAATTGTCGAGTAAAGTTCTTGGGTTGTAGGCGGAGATGCTGATAAAAAAGCTTTGATTTACTGAAATTTATTATTGTATACATATATGAAATTTTGTTGCTTTTAAAGTGTATTTTATTATCAACTAGCAGACCCGGTGAACTTCGTACCGCCCAAAATTAATTTTTTATTGAAACATTTGGTCTAACATTTTCACCAACAATTCACGTTCACGTTTGGTTTTGTGGCCGTCAGAAGGCATATCCCCATTGCCGTCTTAAATAACCTAACCAAAGCGTTATGCTCGTGAAGAAGTTCTTGCGGCAACAATGACCCGGTTCGATAGACTTATTTCAGAGGAAATGTCTTAAAATTGAATTTGTAGGCATTTATCAAGAATTGTCTTTATTCTGTTTAGTCGCTGTGAAGCAATGACCGGTGGTAATTTGACATTGCTCCCTGGTTTCTCCGAATGACTTCACTTGACGATTTTTATCAATAACTGGACTCCAGCGCCACCTTGCAGATGTTTTCTTGGTAGTATTGCCCCAACCGTTACCAATATACTACATCTCGAATACGAGCCAAATTGGATAAAAAATACGATTTTTTGGAGGAGTTTACTCACAAATACCCGTACCGCGGAATTATATGTGGATTTACAGAAAAGTAAAAGTTTCAATATGTTTGGAAGGCTTCTCCAATAACCCCCACTTATCTCCATGAGTATGACATTGATTTAAAATATCTCCATACCAAGTTCCAGGACTCTACCACCAATAATTGCAGAGATATACGGTATGAAAAATTCGATTTGTATGGAATATGGCACACTCCCTTGATGTATCGAAATTATTATTAGCCTATAACCATCCTTGGAAAGTTTGCAGTAGGTGTCCAAATTAAAAAAAAAATGATTCGCGAGATCACCTCCTATAAGAAGAAGGGACCTCTCTTTATATATTTAGTAAAGTTAATAGATATAGATAAATAGCGGTGCCTTTAAACCCCTTTCGAACTGTAAAACAATCATTTAATTCGATTCTATGTATATCTATAATACGTGTACCGAATTTCATGCAAAAACGACCAAAAACACGATTTTTCGAATAGATAGGTAGGTCCCTGGTAAATCTATCAGAAAAAAAGTATCCTATACGTTAACACACAAAACTTAAACTTAACACACACTTAACAGCGCAACACGGAATCGTTTCGGTAAGCCGAAAATACCGAGAAAAAAATGTCGATCCGTTGTCACACCGTAATATTTATTGTATGTAATTTCGCTAGTATTTTTTTTTTGTTAAAAAAGTATTATAAACAAAAATTTGACCTTATCTTCGCCGATATGACAATTTTTTTGCGGTAAATTGATGATTTTTCAGCAAAAACTTTCGCAGCGCTGTTCAGAGGATTTCTTGCGTTAGCATTTTTTATCTATGCAATAAAAATTCAAGAGTTTTAAAACCCTAAAAAAACATGAAAAATAATGAATTTTTTTCGTTTTGTTTAATCTTCATTAATTTCTCAATAAATGCTCATACATGTTTTCGTCACAGTGGCTCTGTTGGAATATGTTATAAAAAAATACACACTTTGACAGGGCTCTCGCGAGAAAAACATTTTCAGATCTACTTGTCCATGATTCCAGCTTGAGCAAAATGACATACTACATACTTATATGTTACTAGATAACTGTCCCTGCTTGTTTTCACCATACATTTTTGGTGAACCTTTTTTGTGGCTTGCTCTTACTGAATAGCCAAATCGTCTCAAGTCACAAATAGAGGCACTAATTTATGATCACAAAACTTGAGAAGAGACTGACTTACTGAATACCAGCATAAGTAAAAAATCTATTTTTCTGCATAAAAAAGCGTTTGAAGCCACTTTAATGCGGGCGGCAGGCGGTAAAAACCCATCAATTTAATCAATTACCACCTCCATGCAATTTTGATTTCCGGGATTTTTTTTTTGCAAAACTTGTGAGTTCATTTTGTTTTTATTTACTCTGTGTTAGTCACTCTCTAGTCTTATCTTCTATGTAATTGTACTTCTTCTAACTATGTATTTTGCCATTTGTGTGAGGGTATGTGCAGCATCCAGTGTTCACGCAGAACGCCTGTGTTTATCACACATATGTAAATAGAATTGAGTTCCTAAATAGTATTGTAATAAAAATATTTTATTTATTTTAATGTTTATTTACATATGTACTATGTATATAAAAATAAAATTTTAGCTTTTAGGCCCCAAATTGTGATTCCCACCACATGCTTTATCATCTACCTATTGCTAATTTGCATATTAAATTAAGGTAAACTAGAAATAAGATTTACTTATACATGTGTAAATTTACATATGTAAATTTTGTTTATCTATTTCTTAAAATAATCTATTTTAGTTTTAATGAATATTAATAAAACGAGCCCTTAGCAAAGTTCTACATTATGGGTGAATGTTTATTATTCACATTTTAAGTAGTTTTAAGTATTATAAGCGTGTACAATTGAGGCTACCTGTTAAGAGGCGATTCATCTTTGAGGTATGGACGGCAAGATCTTTCACTATTTGCAAAACTATTGCTTCTGCCAATTCTCTTAGTTTTAATTTGGTAAAAATTAAAACTCGCTAACCTTAGTTAATACCCTTTACAAACCGTGCCAAATAATTAATATTCTTACAAATATTCGCAAACTATAATCTCATTACGCTGTCACTGCCCAAATTCATATTTTCTAATACAACTAAGCCAGTGTCGCGCGCCAAACCAGTCCGAGCTAATTAAGACAAAATATATACACTTAAATACGAATTATACCCGGCATAAAATTAAATTGAATGGGCCATAAAAAAAACGCATACCAAAGATTCTGAATAAAAATTTGAAGATTTTGCTGAAAATTTGTTGAATCTTTTATAATTTGTGTACTACGTTTGAAATGTGGATTTACATGCTGTTTGTTGTAGCACTAGCTAAACTTTATAAAAAAATATAGAACATTAAATTAGCTAAAGAAATATAGCCAAAGCTGGCGCGTCTATTACTTCTGCCACCAGTATATGTATCTCTCTAATAAATTAATTACGAATTTTGACACTGTTGTTTCAATACAGCGCACATTGGGTAATCAGAATTCAATCTCCTCACCGGTAATGGACCAGCTTATGATTATTAGTCAGCATATTTATGTAAATGTGTGCGCTAATCTAATTTTAGTACCGTCAAAACGTGTCATTATTTAGATTGCAAAAGATGATTATGCACTCTATCAATAACTAAATACTTAGAAGCTCATCGGTAGCTCTTTCATCTTTTAAGCTTCTTTCAGAAATGTGTACACAAATTATATATATTTAATGGTGTTGTTATGTATGCCGACACAGTCATGCGTTTTTGCCACGCTAAGTGTCTAATCAAAAGTCCCGATATTTGTCTGAAGTCCAATCTGTTCAATGCAAATAAATATTTAGCACAAACCTTCGGCACTGAAGCCTCTGACGGTGACATCGATGGACGAAAGTGAGTGTGCTTAAGTGGTTGTGGAACGCGGCGTATCTGGTCTGAACTCTCTCTGGCCAAGAATTTCCGAGTGATCTGGCATCCAGAGTTAGATAAGTTCAATACTATTTCCAATATATTTTAGTCGATTCTTGCACAGCCGAACCAGCCTGGAAATAGTTTGAGGACTGGTCAATGCTTTGAATGCAGCTTGGCTGTCACTAAGGACACTTAGCTGCATATCCAGCTATTTTCCACCAAGTGGTCCATGGCCTTGGGTAAGCACCGCGGCCGAAGAAGTAGTCCAATTTCAAGAAGCTGTAGAAAAAAAGAAGCCACTTACAGGGCCACGCTGCGATCGGGCGCAACGCGAGCTACGTGGAACTGCCATAGGGAACTGAAGAGGGAAGCGATACGTATTTGTCGCAATTAGAAGCGAGAGGCAGAAAAACGTTAGTGCAAAGAGCCTCAAGAGCAGGCCGAACTCCTGTAAGAACAACCATGGCGACCTAGTTACGGATGTCCAGAACATACTTAAATTATGGAAGGAAACCTTTTCCACTCTGCTGAATGGTAAGCTCTGAAAGCTGTAGAGAAGACGAACCCGTGCCCCTAGTCAATGATAACTGAGTCGATGTTCCATCAGCTGTCTATGACGAGGTACGAATAGTAATAGCGTGCTTGAAAAACAGCAAAGCTGCTGGATATGATAACCTGCCCAAGTGGGATAAAGAAGCAAACCGATTAGGTCTGGTGGTCAACAAGGACAAGACGATGTATCTCCTGTCATCAAACAAACAGTCAGTACATTCGCGCCTTGGCACCCACGTCACTGTTGACAGTTATAATTTCGAGAAAATAGCGAATTTCGTTTACTAGGGAACCAGCATTACCACCGATAATAATGTCAGCAACGAAATCCAACGCATGATCACAGAAAATCGCCAAGGCGGTACAGCACCCAAATAAAAAGAAGAAGTCTATGGCCTTGAGGATTGCAGATACCTTGGTTTGGAAGGTAGTCTCAATTATCTTCGATATAGAGGCCATAACCTTATAGAATCTCCTCAATATGAGGTAATGGTGGCGTACTATCCTAAAATACACTTGTGTCTAGAACTCTGCTCCCCAATAATTTCCGCATCGCACCACTCAGTATCAAACCAAAATCCATTTCTTTTAAACTTGCAGGTGGCCTTCAAGGCCTCACCATGGATTTTTTGCATAAAATTATTTGAAAGCTCAAATTTTTGTTAGATTTTGATCCGTTTTGTAAGGAACTTTTTTCGAATGAAAACACTGATCCCAATAGCTCTTGAACTTTAGCCATCATATTTGCTTTAAGCGGCAGAACTCGTTGTATCAGCATTTTCTACTACGTTGAAATGCTACACTTTCCTTGAAGGCTTACCGCACAGTGCCGCGACTGCGGCCAAAAGTAGTAAAATTCGATGGTGAAAAAAAAATGTTGATACCAATTATACGGTAATATATTCATTAGATTATTTCAAGCAATATTTTTTTTAAATTCGTTCGCAGGTTTTGCCCAGAGCGTGCCCAAATTTGGTGCGTTTAAAAATAATATTTTTGGCGTTCATGAAAAAATGCATGTGATGAAGCGATTGATTTGAAACCCATATGAAATTTCTTTAAAATCAAATTAAATGCATTTGTGTTTTAGTTGGTCTAACCATTTGCGTCAATATTGTGTGCCTTGTGGGCGTGGTAGTAAGTCGATCTTTATCAAATTTTGTATTTAGAAATTTTTTGATAATATAAAGCTACCCATCAAATTTGATCAAAACCGAAGTACATTTAGTATTTTCGCGCACTGGTGTAGAGGACGTGACAGCTACTTAATTTTCACCATATTTATTTACGATTACTATTTTTGGCCGCAGCCTATATGGAGTCGCGACACTGTGCACCGTGGGAAAATTTCAACTGATTTTGTTGAAAAATGGCGGTAATAGTAGCTTTTTTTATCGAAATGAATTTTTTCCAATACTTTGAACTGATTTAAGAAAAGATTTTCTAGGTCCGAATTAAAAAAAAAAAATATTCTGTCATTAGAATAGTATTAGTGACTCCAAAAACCCCTTTCCATATTTAATCGGCCATTTTGAATTCACGCTGCTATCAGAATCGAATTCAACGACCTGAAAGTCGTTTTTACCAACTTTATAAATTGAAATTTGGCACCAATTAAATATTACGGTTTTTTTTTAATATTTCAACTTTCACAATATGTCGATAGAAATAAGAGTTTCTTTTTAATTTCGGGTCTAGACAATATTTTCCAAAATCCGTTCCAAGTATTAAAAAGAAACAAATTATTCATTTCAGTAAAAAATTGACTTTTCCAGAAATTAAAAAAAAAAAATGCTCACCGTTGTTCGTTTATTGAGAGATACTCTCTGCGACCACGAGTAGAAGTCGAGCGGCGAAATGTTTGGACGCAGCTTGATTGCTTTTTCGACGTTGAGCTATCCGTTGGTTTTTTAACTCATCGAGGCGTCTATGCATCTTGGCTGCAACAAGGTAGTGATCTGAGTACCACTGCTACTATCCCTTAGGTGTTTGTATTTTAAACGTAGACGATTTTTTTTTTGTATTCCCCTTCTTGCTTATATCCACCGGTTATAATTTAGTACGCCGGAGTTTTAATAAGACATGAATATTTAGTGGATATACATGTTTTTTAAAAATACATTTTCATATATAATAAAAAAACTACAGAATAACATGTTTTCAAAGCAGCTGTGCCTAATATTGAGGAATATTGAAATTTATGTTGACTTGATTCAACAATTAAAACAGGGTTTACGACCGTAAGCTACTTAAAGAAAAGCGAATGGTATTTCGGAAATGCCGCTCTAGAATTTCTAGTTTTTTAAATACATAAATATCCTAAACAAGCAAAACACAATTTGTTTATAGAGACGTTGTGAAATGGAATTAATTATTTCACTATGCGGACGTGACCAAATGGCTAACTTGTTGATAACGAAGGAACGCTCTTCCAAAACAAGATTGAAAAAAAAAATAATAAATAAATAAAACGAAATACTACCAAACATGGTTTCTGTCTGCTAGTCACTATCCAGTTGCTACCAAACCCGCTACCGGTTAGTTATAATGCAATACAACATCGCCTTCTATGTTACCTGTTTACAGCAAAGTTGCTCCACCATCTATTTGCTACAATGTAAACAAATCGCACGTGGCAACAGCCTCAGCCAGTCCAACAACAATATTCAATGAATGAGAGGGAAACATTCATTGCCGTAGACAGGGCCGGATTTAATCATTCAAGCGCCCTCCATTCGGCCTCTTATTTAATTTAACGAAATATATAAGGCAAAAAAAAACATACCAAAAAAACACTAAACAGCAATTTTTAAAGTTTTTTTCCCAACTAATCCTAACAAAGGCGTGCAGTTGCGCAAAAAATGTTGCTCTACGAGTATCTTATGTTTTCTCAAAGTAAGAATTCCTATCTTAGAAAATGCATTATCTTCAGTTTTGTACAAAAAAACAAGATTCCACCGCGAAATTGTATCTAAATGAAAACTTAAAAAATATACATATTTAAACTAAAAAAAAAAAAAATAAAAATAACCACTCATGCTCAAATACCCGTAGTTCATTTAACACATTTACCCGCACGCCTTAACTTAAATTAAAGGTCATAATATTTAAAAGTAATTAAATATCGGCGTGGAAGATTTTTACACAGTTTTCCTTATGCACATAAGTACCTTTGTACATATGTATATATTACTTTCTTCATGTAGAATTAGTTTCTCAAATCATGGTCATATTTTACTAAATGTAATTTTTTTTTTTTATTTGGTAACACACTACTTTTGTTACTCTAGATTCGATCGTTTTGGCAGGAAGAACATTTGAACTGTTTAATTTAACGTTTTCAAGTACCCTTAATTTTAAAAATAGAAAAAAGGTAGTAAAATTTTAAAAATTACAAAATAGCTGCGACAGAAATTCTGCATGCTGCCATTTTTTTTAATTTCGTGGTACACTCTTGAAACTGCACAGATATGTAATATTTGACGCCAACGTCCATTGCATCTAATATGAACATTCTATTTTAAAATTTCCCAAAGTTATAAAAAAACACCATTGTGTGGCAACTATCTTTCAACTCACCACAGTCTTTCGTAAGACAATTGTCAATTCTGGCAACTATCTTGAATGCTCTGCTAATGAAGAGGTATTAGCGTTATGCTGTTCGCCTTTTAGCAATAGGTTTTTTTTTTTAATTAATATGAATTATAAAACATAAATTCTTCGTTTTAAAACATTAAAAATAATAAAGAATAAAAAGAAAGAAAGAAAAAAATTTTAAAATTAAAAAACAAATGTATTCGTAAAAACTAAATGACATTAAAAAAACAATTCTTCTTAAAATAATAATAACCAAACCAAAAATAAATAAAATTGTAAAAGAAAAGCAATACATAAAATTAGTTTTTAAAAATTAAATTATATTAAAAAATAAATATGTTTTTTTTTAAAATTAAGACATCTGAAAATTTAAATAAAATAAAAATGATAAAGAAAAATAAAAAAAAATCGCTGCATCAAGACTTGAATTCGGATCTCTTGATTGGCACGCCTGTGCTTTGTCCACTCGGTCATTGCGACTGATGGAGTGACGCGAACTAAATTAATTTTTTTCTACGACTTTTGTGACAGAATAACAATCGCGTTCTGTCTTTCATTTGTCTTACGAAAGACTTTTTACTATCTTAGCAAAGAATCGTACTAGTCTGAAGTAAGGCTTTGGATGTCTTAACATCAATGTTCGACTTTGAATCCAGATTCTCATTCTATCACGAATCCGAATCTCGAGTCTAGAATGACTTGAAAATACTTTCTTCGGAAGAAATCTAAATCAATCTTTTGTAGAAATAAAAGGAATGAAATGGGTGATAAAACAGACCTCATCATTATATCAATTATATCTGCTCAATAGTCCCTTATCGATTTGTTAAGAAACATCGGCTACAGAAACCATTCAACTTAACTCAGAGCGGATCCTCTGATGCTTTTCACAGCGCCCTCTAAATCCAAGCGCCCCTACCCTAAAGCCGGTGCTGAAAGTGTGTTATATACTTATTTGTAGACTTGTTGTCAGCAATGATCAGCTGTTGTTGTAGCTGGTGATTAATGTGTCGAAAGCGAGTTAGCAATCGTTTGAACGAGTTGTTTTTCAAAGCAGCTTATCTCTGCTGCAACGTTTTAGAATGAAGTTGCGTTGAGTGCCACTGAAGCGATAGATTGTCAAACCGATTGCTGTCACAATGATCCCGACTAATAGACAACTTTTTTAAAGTGATCGTCACAGTTGCCACACGCACTCAATTGGCGGGCACATTAGGGTGGTCCAAAAACAATAAAGTCGGAATTGTAATGCTCTCATCCCCTAGGATTGCTCTATATCGAAAAAAATATACCCCTATTTTTTATTTTGAAATCAAAAACAGGTCGCTCAAAGCGCTCAAAGTTTTCCATGTATTCTTATATGGGGAAAAAACAACTTTTCGTAGAAATGGTATAGAATTCTTAAAAATACATGAAAAACTTTGGGCGCTTTGAGCGACCTCTAAATATTTTTTGGTTTCAAAATAAAAAAAATTGGGATATAGTTTTTTTTTGGTATAGAACAGTCCTAGCGGGTGAGAGCATACAAATTCCGTCTTTACTTTTTCACAAGCGTATTTGGACCACCCTAGTGCACACTCATACATAAATGAACATTTTCACACAAATAGGCTGCACAATTTTTATTTTTATTTTTTTTTACTGGCTTTTAGTTATTCGTGCAGTACTTGTACATGCTCAGAGATTTTCCGGACTTCGTCTGTAGAAGACTTTCAATCTCATGACATGGGTACGAGTATATATATATTTCATCGAGTATGTGTAATTACTTGAAAAGTTATTAATAGCTGGCATTACATTTCTGAAATTGGTGACTGGAAGCTGGGTGGACCTGTCAGTTAGTTGTTCAATAAAATTATAGTCAGAAATTCGTTGATTAGATATACATAAGTGTTTTAGTTATAATATCTTTTGCTGGTGAAATAATTTTAAACGCGTACTAAATCTTTTACCATAAGCATATATACATAAATATTGGCCTTTGATGAAAACTTGCCCGCTAAGCACCAGTTGAAAGCTCAAATTGTTCTTCTCTTAGTTGTAAGGCTTTGATTACCTATATGGAATTTATTGCTTTTAATAGCTTACTTAACTAGGTTACAATTCGTAGGTTATAAATTGGTATTAAAAATCAGGGTTGCATTTTTCATATTAAAAAAGCCGACATTGAAAATTAATAGTTTTTTATTATCAAGCGGCATTTAAATTGCTCATCTGAATTTCGCGAAAATTATCAGCAAAATATTGCAGCCAATTCTTATTTTTATTTTTAATTTTAAATTAGGTATAATGATGCCCACTTCTTGAATTAAAATGCATGCTGACACGTGAATTATTAGCAATTAACATTTTATTAACGTCTTTTAATTTTAACCTATTCATAACGGTATATTGCATTCCACACCTCACATTAATTCTTAAGCTGGAGTCTCATCTTATCGCGGAAGCGATCGTTGAAGGTGCACCGGCGACAAAACAAATCGCATCAATGCAAATTCAAGTTCCAAAGTGAAAAAAAAACAAAAGCATAACGAGAAAATAGTGCAAAACCCAAAGTTGAAAATGAAAACAAAGAAATAATAAATTAATTTCATTTTTACTTTTTCTCTTCGCTATTATACTTCGCTTGCGATGCGAAACCGCACCGTGACCAGTGTTGCCAGGTAATTGAAGTGAGAAATCATCAGTTTGGTTCTCAAAAATCGTCATTTGCATGTAAAAATTGCCAACATATAAAAATTTTAATAATCAGAAGCAGGAAGCTCTTTTGTTTTTTTTTTCATTTTATTTTAGCTTCTGATTGCGAATTTTACGAATTTTTAAAATTTGCATTACTTTTAACACAAAAATTTTTAATTGCAATAAAATCACTTCTTCGTCTTATATTTTTTTCAAACTGCAACTTAACTATGTACATTAGAAACAAGTTTTGATAAATAACGTATTCATAATTCCCTTCGCTCAATAAAATATGTACCAGTGCACCATGATTCAATAATGCAAGGTTTCATAAATATTGATATTTATGTCAATTGACTGGCTTGTAAGGTTGCATTTGAGAAGGAAGGAGAAAGCGGGTAACCATTTTATCCCCTTTTGTGCAAAGGTAGAAGGAAAAGTAGTCTGGTATTGCTGAAACGCATTTTTTTTGCATACAAATTGAATTAAATATATAAAGCAGATTTCACTGATCTTTAAAATATACAATGAATTAACTTTTTTATGGTACATATGTTAAACATACCAAATAGATATTAGAAATGAAAAAAAAATGAATAGTCATAAAATTCTCACCAAAGCAAAATCTTACTGACTAATATTCAAAATAAACCATGGTTTCATTGAAACTTCAGTATACATTAAAAAAATCATACAAATAGTAATTGTATAGTAGTTTAGTAGTATTGGTTACATTTAAAAAATATATCTTCAATATCGTAATTAAATTACATTTGGTTATCTAAAAATGCGTTTTTTTAAATGTTTTTTACTTTCATTATATTGGTTAAACTTTAAAAATATGTCTTTAGTATCGTAATTTAATTACATTTAGTTTTTTTTTCAGAAAAGTTTCTTGGTAATAGTTTCAACTATTTTCTCCAATTAGTCTTGCTAATCATTATATTGGTTACATTTAAAAGTTAGATCATCAATAAATATGTCTTTAATATCGTAATTTAATTATATTTGGTTTTTTTAAAGAATATTTTTTTCGGTAATATTTTTAACTATTTTCTCCGTTAGTCTTGCTAATCATTATATTGGTTACGTTTAAAAGTTAGATCTTCAATATCGTAATTTTATTACATTTGGTTATTTAAAAATGCATTTTTTTATCTTTTTAACTTTTTTCTCCAATCAGTCCTGTTCATCATTATATTAGTTAAACTTTAAAAATATGTCTTCAATATCGTAATTTAATGATATTTGGTTTTTTTTAAAATGAAAATTTTATTAAGTCAATGATAATTGAAACCAGCATGAAGAGTTCTATCGAAGCACTTTTTGGGTGTTCTATAGACCAACGGTTAGTACTCTAACTTTTTCCACTTCCACCAGTATATCGCACACCGTTTTCAAAAGAGTAAATCCCTGCACCAGCAAATGGTCCTGACCTGCACAAGAAAACATAATTATTAATATTTCCACTTTCGTGTTTATGGAGTGGTATATGTACTTACTTGTAAATATGCAAAGGCTCCACTTGACCAACCCAAAGGCTGCAGTGGTAAAAATACATGCACCAGCAAACGTGGACGGAAACCCATATGATTCTGCACAAGAAAATATATTTATTAATATTTGTACTTTCCCATTTACAAATATTGCAAAGTAGTTCCGAGTGGACTGCACCAGCCATACGTGGACGGACACACAGGGATTCTAGTACGCAAAACTTGCTTGCAACGACTGCACTTGTTGTTAACACTACTTTTTTTAATACAAATTATGAATAACTCTAATACCCTGCAAAGAAATATGTAAATTATTAGTTTAATTCAAAATATTTCCATTATTTTTGTTTTTTTTTGCATACTTACTTCAATTTGGGCAATAAGAAAATGAGTTTACACGAAACAATCGAAGAAAATATCGACAGTGTTGCCTGTTGAACTTTTCATACGAAGACAATATTACTCCTTGTATTTTAGTAGTAGTTTCTATAAATCTAAAGGAAAGCATCACAGGCTAGGGCAGAATGCGGGAGCGAGACAACTGCCAGGTTATCCAACCTTTTATTATTGAATGAAGCCAGTGCACAACGTCATAACGCGAAAGTTACGAATTGGACAGCCAAAAATTACACAAGTAGTGATAAAACAAAGAAGACAACGACTCAACGATAACTACTCTTCAACTTGACGACCAAATCGGTAACCTGGCAACACTGACTGTGACAGTTACTGTCACTGCCAAGATCAACGAAACTATGACTTTGGCTTTGACTTCTGGTTCACCACCCTGCAGGAAATGGGACTAGTTTGTGGCTAACTATTAACCGACTAGTGGTAAATATTCATTAACTATTTCCTTTGGCCGCAACTAACTACTTTTGAAGGGCCATGGCCGCAAAATAGAGAGAACTGGTTTCCTCTGCATTAGATGTCATCAAACTTGTAGCTAAATACTCTTGGACATAAAATATCAATAAGAAAAACAAAATATTTTTTTATTTACCTATTTACTTTATTTTATTACAATTTATATTTGTTTACATATTCTGCTGTAGGTGGTCCCATATGTGAACGCCGTCAGACATAACTTCAAAATGATTATATAAAATTTCGATCTTCCTTTTATTTGTCCTGAATACGAAAAAGAATCTGCGAAGTTCAGTAAAAAAGTGTATTGAAAGTAATTTTTGTATGAGGTTATTAAATAAAAACTTCATCTGCATGACTCCTGCACGATTACACAACTAACTTAAAGTCAGTGTTGTCATAGCTTATCAAAAGTTAGTTATTTATCGAACTCTCGCTAAAAAGCTCATTCGAAGTTGGTTATTTTAAACAATTGATAATTTTTTTCTGCAGGGTAGCATCGAGATTATTATGTATGTATGTACGTATTTATGCACGCACATATGTATGTATGTTTGGATATACATCTGATTACGACATTGCAAAAAAAGAACAAAGCCAGACAGAAAAAATGCATACATAAATAAAATAAATAATCAATAAGTGGGTCAAGTTGGTTTCAGGTAAGAACTTTTTGGGCTTTTAGGAATGTACAAAAAAAAATAAAAGATAAGAATAAATTAGGCACGAAACAAAAACAAATTTTGTAAATACTACTACATAAATATGTATGAGTGTGGCTGGCTATTGATTGAAGTTATTTTATTTTATTTTGTCTACCACTTCGACATCTCTCTGTATATGGTTGTTGTAGTTCTTGTTGCCATTTCAATGCCATTTCACTTTTTCTTGAATTCCTTTGTTATGCAGCATCATTGGGCTAACTTTTAAGAAGTGCTTTAGTGGTTTTCACTTACCTGGTATTTCCTTAATGATATTATTCGGTTTTATCAAGAAACGTGATCTTTTCCGGTTTCACATTCGGCATAATTAGTCTCTGATACTGGTTGTTTTCGATTTCATTATTGTGGTTGTGAATTTCTTTACCATCATAAACTGAAGCAAAGCAGTTGCTATACGCACGGCCACAAAAATAATGGTCTTGACTATATGAAAAACCACATGTCACTGTTGCAGTTGAAAAAAAAAGAACCGTCAGAAATTCATTGTGAACTTGAACTTCATCCAAGCGAAAATGATAAAAACAAAATGCTACTCGTAAAGGATTGTACGTATGTATTGTAAGTATCCCAGTGGGAATTAGGAGCACGTAATAATACCTTATTAGCAACTTACTCTTCACCTGGCAGTCATTGCCATTTCCCTGCCGAACGTCCCTTACTTTTACAAAGGCATGGCCGCCTTATGTAATTAGGAATTTAGAATGTACATTTGGTATCAGACATACTTCTGAGCCGCTTTACAAAGTAAGTTACGTGTAATGCAGAGAAGTCGCTCGGAGTAGTTCGGCGCTTGGAGATAACTTCGGCTGCACGTTACTTTGCAACTGACAACGTAATGTGTCGTTGGAGGTGTTCATTTTGTGCTTTACTAGTAGATGACATTGGCCATGATGACAATTTTGGTACTAAAAACTGAAAGAAAACATGGCTTACCTCGTAAGGTGCTTACCTATTTTCCCAGTGGGATATTTTATCTGTGAAGTTGTAAATGTGAAAAAATATTGAATTTTGAGGTAAAAAAATTTTTGCTTTTATTTTAAAAGCGGAAAGTTTTGCATACAGCATTACGTAACGATGCTGGTTATCCCACTTACGGTAGTTTTTAAGCGAATAGCGGCAATTTTTCTACTTAGTGGATAATGCAAGTAATGGAGTATCTTCCAAAAACTTGAATGGATATTGACGTCAAAAGTTGATTTTTTTTTCTCTGAAAATGAGTGAGTCACAATTAACAGGTTCAGTATTACTTATCTAAAAAAAAGAGGCCCGTCAGTTCTGTCAGGAAGAAAGATAAGTGGACAATAATAGTTTTAAGGAAGTTTAGGTCGAAAACTTTTCATTAATTAAAAACGCTCGCATACCACGCATTCAGGAAATGCATAGTGTGTGTGCGAAGTTTGGAATAATCATAGTACAATATTGTTGATGTCTTGTGTAAATTTTATACATACCGATCCGATAAACCGATCTGATACTACTAAGTGATCAGTGCTAATTGGGCTTAGTTGGCTGACAGTAATTCTAAGCTTTGTCATAAAAAATTAAAAAAAAAAACATTGATGCATCGATTTAACCCGATGCATCGGCTGCGTTCGATATATATATAGAGATGCATATATATATTTTTCCGAAACATCGAGTTTTATTCTTTAGAGTTTTTAAAGCAAGTTTTCAGATTATATGGAAGTAAATAGGCAAAACTGTAAACAAATTAGGAAAAAGTAACTTCAATTCTAAATAATTTGGACGCTTTTACACTAAAATTAAGTAGGTTTAAATCTACGTAATCCAGTTATTTCTAAAAAAATCAGAGTCAAAAGTTAGGTATAACTGGGACGGGGTATCTGACGAACTTATTCAAGGCTCAATGGACAAGGAAGACTTTTGTATCTTTGATGATACGTTTAAAAACAGTAAGGGAAAAAACTGGCTCCTCCCTCCGCTCTCATGTATATTTGGCGATGTGCCATCAAGGGAACTTTTGAGGAATTTCAGCCGAGTTAAGTTAATGGTGGGGGCTCTCCTTTCCATTCTCCAATAAATGCCATTCAACCATTGTCAAAATAAACAGCTCGTACGACCTCGTACATTTAGAAAGTGACTACTTCCAAATTAAGCAACAGCGGTATAGACAAAATTATTAGTATAAAACAAGCATATAATTTAGTTAAATACTGACCTCTTATGGCCTTAGTTCACTCGATTGTTGACCTCTCTTCAAAGTGGCATGTAACTGCGTTTCGTGTTGATGCAGTTGTTGTATGCACATTCCTACTTGGTATGCAGTATAATCATATTTTTTTTCACAATTAAAAACATACATATGTACATAAATACTACATGTACATTAATTTTCACACGCCTTTTTGAGCGTAAGCATTGTTTTTGTTTTATTTTTTAATTTTTCGTACTCATTCACGTGTTTTGTTGAAATTTAATGTTTTCTTAATTCACTACAAAGATCCAATTTTCCGCCCCGCCGCAATTGAATAGGTTGCAATAGCATAAAAACCATTTTGTTTACATACATATGAACATAAATATTTATTTTAGGCGTTCATTGTTGGTTGGCCTTTGCTTATCAAATAGCCACAATCAACAATCAAGTGTGTGTTCCATTGTGGAAAAGCAGTTCATTGTCAAAAATCTTGACCAGCGGTTTTATTGCAGTCCAGATGCATCCGTGACGTTTTTGATATATTTCTGAGGATGTGCTTGTATTATTTAGGCAAAAGCAACATGCGACTTTTTGGGCATAATCATGACAGCTACTAAAATTCGGAATAAAAGTTCGAATTATAGTGAAACGTTACGGATGCTTTACACATGTACTGTTGTGAACGTAAAAAATGTAGCTTTACATTCATACATACATATTTAGAAACTAACCATGAACAAAATCATTTATAATAACTTTAAGAGGACAATTCTAGCAACCGTCTCTCGAAAGATTTTAACCAAGAAGTTTAGGGAAAATTAAATTAATTAAAAAATATATATATTGTACTTTATAAAACAATAACCACTAAAAATTAAATTAAAAAAAAAGTTAAAAACGCTAAATAAATAACATAATTTTCTAAAAATTAAATGAAATAAAAAAATATATTTTTAAAATAAAAAAAACTAAAAGCTACAAAAATATATGTATTAAAAAAGATAAATAATAGGTTCCTAACAATTTAATGAAATACATTTGTTTATATAACAATGTCTAAGAAAACTAAAAAAGGAAAAGCTAGATCTTTTTCTATTTTAATTTAGTTATTTAAGTAATTAAGCACAACGGTTTCACGCTCCTTCCCGCCCAACCGACACTAGCGACGCAGTCCGCATGACACGCGGAACTTGTTTCTAAAGATTCTTCTTCTTATGTAGCACTACAACCTTTTGTCTGTTTGGGCCGTGAACAAAAAACTTCGGCAGTTGTCTCTCTCCTTTGCGGATTTTCGCCAGCTGTTCATCCCAAGTGCGGCCAGGTCCTTCTGTACTTGGTCCTTCCATTGTCTTCTAAGAATTAAATGAAATTAAAAAAAAATATTTTTCTTTTCAAATGATTAAAATCCAAAAATTATATGAAGATTATTAAAAAATATTAAAACAAATACATTAAAAAAGTGTTTGTCATGTTTTTCACCATGAAAGTTGGCAGGCGAGCTTGGTTTTGTAAGACTTTCGTGTCAGAATAAACAGCCAGAATTGCCCAATAAGAGCCCTTATTAATTTATCTCTGTCGTTTATGCGACGAGTGAAAAGCTCTATGTGGGAAGAGCACATTCAAAATAAATAATTATTAAATGGCGAAATTTGTATTACTCACGACTGAGTGCCCTACCAAATGGAGTACACCGGTATGATACCGAAACAAGTTTCAAACAGGATGCCTCACTTTTAGCGGTGATAAATTGTTGGACACCCTCCATGATTTGATACAAGGGTACTTGAAGTGACTAAATAATCTGCGAACATAATATGATTGCTGTAAATGTTGAACTGATGGTGAAGAATACTACAGTGGCTCTGTTCTATTGACGGGGTCGATCGGAAGAAAGATCCTGCCTTCTTACGGGCTCTGTGCAATATCCATAATTTTTTATGGAGCCCTTGTATAATACACTAGAGCAGTCTACGCTAGTTAAAAAGCAGGAGTGGATGCAACGTGTCGCCAATAATGAAAACAGTTGGGCATTTGGGACCAATCCCAATCTGGCTCTTAATGTCAGGCTTAACATAGTGGCTGCCGCAGTCGCAGTTAAGGCGGCTGTAGCAAGGTCTGCAGTCATACTTAGGGGCATCGGATGCTTAAAATAATTAGTACTTTGATATTCTAACGTTCTTTTAGGCTTTGACTTTAACTCTGATAGTATAGATCACTCCGTCACATCCCCTCTATGGAAAGGTGGGCCAGATGCACTGGTTGAAAGGAGGCACTGGTCAAATATTTTACACGCTTGAAGTGAGGTTTCACTCTAATATCCGTATTGGCATTTAGGCTGGCAAATCAGAGTTCTGCAATCGCTTACGGTGCGATCAAAGCTAGTTTCGTACATTCTGACCTCACTGACAGTGATATTACAGGAAACTATGTCATAGATGAGCTGGTCAGGAAAGGCATTCTCTAGTCACTCTCACCGAGTGAAGAGACATTGGGTATACCTATGGCTGCATGTGGGCTACTCTTGAACAGATGGGTCTTGGACGAAAACACGGACATGTGCTAGAGGTAGGTTTTTCTGGACGACTATGAACCGGAGGCCTAGGGCATTTTTTGTCCAGGATGCCACCTGTTAAAAAATTATATTGAAATGATTTAATAAATTAAATCAATTATTACTTAATGGGTAGCAATCCAATAGTTTTAAAAAGGCTTTATTTCATAACTTAATGTAGTTGCCACCTGTTTAAAAAATAAAATTCAAAATGAATTAAGGGAATTAGGCAATCGAAATATGTATCACCATAAGGGTGCCTGACGAAAGAGATTTAAGACGATTTCAGTTGAAAATGCTTTGGAAGAGCCATCTGATTAAAAAGCCGAATTTAGTTAACTTATGCACAAGATGATATAACGAAATAGTGCTAAGAAGATATAGTTTGAACATTAGAATTTTTTTGAGATTATGAGGAGGGTTGTCGGCTTTGGAAAATGTTAAATTCAAATTATTTAATAAGTTAATTCAATTTAAAGAAGATGTGAATCAATCAAAATGGGTTCGAAAAATATCTATTTATGAACTGTATTAGGAGACTTGCCACGATGTTAAAATATCAAATTCAATTTAATTCATTAATTAATAGAATTTTATGCCACAATATCAGCGGAAGAAGTTTAAAACGATTTTAATTTGAAAGTACTTTTAAATAGGGTTCTCACCTATTTGAAAAGTCTAACTTATATAACTTATACAAGTTAAATTAAGTATTAAAATATGAGTGTAAAACGAAAGAGTTTTAAAAAAACATTAGTTTTTATATATATTTTTATTAGGACTACCATCTATTCGAAAAGTACTATCTTTACTATCTAAATATACTATACTAACGATAGTAAGGAGAGGGCGTATCTTACATTGTCGCTGAAATGCAAAAACCCACAACTAACTAAAATGTTTTATTGCACAAAAGGCCTTATAATTCCATGAAATGCATCATAATCAATCAAAAGGTTAATTTTGAGTTTTTAGTTAGTTACGGTTTTTTGTGTTTCAGCGACAATGTGAGTTACGCTCTTTCCATATACTAATTTTGACAGAAAGTCAGTATCTCCGCGGAACGAATTTTTTTTTACATGTACATGGTGTTTTGATGGAATATTTATTAAGGTTTCAACCTCTTTAAAAAGTTGATTTTAATTTTAATTCTTAACGTCATGCGGGTTCACTAGTTCTTACTAACTCGAGTATTGCACTTTTATTGCTTGCTATTGTACTAGTCAATGTTAGTAGAGAATTAAAATTATTTAACTTCATTTAACATAGCAACCAAAATATGTCGTGGTCTATCTAAGTGTTTGCGGTATTTACATAGATATTTGTTGCTTTCGTCTTGAATATTTTAGATTTTTGTGTATCTTACTGGCCAAGTTGATCACTTTCAAAGATTTTATTGTTTTCTTTAACATAAAGCCCAATAAATATTACGTGTTCATTGACCACAATAGTCCCATTGTCAACAGTTACCTGTCATAAATTTGTTTTACCTTTAACCAATATGCTAAGAAACTAGTATTTAATATTTAGGAATCAGTCGGCAAATAAATACATACATATATGTATACGAGTTTTGTATGTTTACATAAGTACAAGTATGCATGCATATATACAAATATACGCTTATTATAACTACTATAATACTACCATATACTACATACATATGTTTATATGTATGTATACGACGAGTATTTACGTCGCAGTGTCATGTACAAGGAAATTTTTGCCGCATATCTACCAACTCATGAAGATATGCCTGAAAATAATTAACACCTAAGAACATCACAGGTGTGCTTATGTAGGTATGTATGTATGTAAATATTTTTTTAAGTATGTATACATACAAGTGTGACTGCATTTTTTTGTTCAAAGTTTGTGAACAAAAAGTAGCTAAGTTTTTTTTTTTAACGCTGGACAAATTCTTGATTAAATTATAAAGGTTACTGACACACGAACGATTATTTTTATCTTTTGTTTATTAAAAACTAATTAAAATTGTAAAATGACAGGAGTTTTTACTTGTAAATATGTATTAAAATTTGTTGTGTAAAATACTTGTAAATCAAATGATTAAATAGTATTAAATTCAAAAAAAAATATTTTTACATATTTAAATTTGATTTTGGTTTGGAGGAGCTATAATTTTTTTTTGTTTTTAAGTCAAGTCAATTTTGAAAAATTTGATGAAAATTAAAAAAAAGTAGACACACCGAACGTTCCGAAGAGCGTTTTCCAGTCCTTCTTACCTTTCTAGAACGTTCCCGTAAAAGAGGACGTTCTCAAGAAGAACAGAATGAGAATGAAGCTTTCGGAAGCGTCTGGGGCAAGCCTGGCGAATGTTCGACTACAGGACAAAAGCAGGCGTCTGCGTATTGGGATGAAACATCGTTTCAGTGAGAATGATGATTGTTAATTCTAAGCCAGAAGAAAGATAAATCCTTTATACTTCCACATCGTTTATCATTGGGATAAACTGTCCATTTATCCAAAAGTTTTAAACTTTTTGTGCAAGAAAAGTTCGTCTTTTAAATCTTTCGTTTATTTAATTTGCATAATTATCTTTTATTTATTTTTGATTCATTTTAATATTCTAACAATTCAAACTAACGCAATGCTATGTGAACATTTTTGTTCTCACTTAAATGATTCGCGAAGGTTCATAGATGATTTGTCCCCGTTTCTTTCTCTGTCAGAATGTTCATGAGACTGTAGTTCACAAATTTTTCTACGAGAGAAAGTTCCTTAGGTTTTGGGTCCCGTTTTGCTTTTCTGTTGGCCAGAACGTCCGAGAGACATTTGTTCCCACTTTGTTCTCTTATAAATGTACACGAAGGTACTGTTCGCATTTTGTTTTCCACAGCGTTTTGTTGTTATATACATAATTCCCGTTGGAGCCTTCTCGATAGTTTTTTTTTTCTTACTTTCGTTCTTGTTAAAACACTGCCGAAAGTTTTGTTATAATTTTAGTTTGACTTTTTGAGTATTCTTGGGAACAAAATAACGAGAACGAATTTCGATCATACCTTTTGTTTCCGGCCCCCACTTTGAAGTGACTGTTAACAGCGCAAAGCGCGCTCGTACTCAGTATGTTTATGCTAAAATATGTAAAGCTTTAAGTTTTTGGGTTGTTTATGGTATAAACGCCGTTGAGGAATCATATCCTTCATTGACATTTGCTGCCACTAAAATTTGGTTTATGTACCGTTAAAGTTCATAATCTTTGTTAAGTATATTTTCTGTATGAGTTAGTATTTCCTGCAGGGCTACATCCATATAAAGTACAACGAAATGCAGACATTTTTTCCATACAAAATTAAACTTTAAACAAGTATTCGACAATTATTTATTGTAGTATACCTCGCTAATTTTTCGCTAATTGTAATTGTACTAGACAATAGTTACTATTAACTGTTGTTACTTTTGTTTGAGCCGAGTTATTATTCAATTTTATTAATCTGCTTCGCGTATTTGTCAAGTGGATTTGCCAGACATACTTCAGTGGTGATAGTGCTGCTGTCGATAGTCTGAAACCGACACCAACGGCGATTGTTGCTTGTTTCGACGTTTAATGCGTTTGTGCTGTTGGTATTGCCGGTATTGTTTTTATTTTTACTTCTGCGCCTGCCAATGCTCTAATAGCCAACCCATTAGTATCGCAATTGTTGTCGTTGCTATGTACATATCATGTACCCTCGATCAGTGTTGCTGACATGGCTGTGTATAAAAACACGTTCAAACTTACATACAAATATATGTATGTACATTAGACTGAATCACTCGACATACAAAAAAAAAATAATAATAAAAATCGGTACTGTTTTTCCATTGGAATTAAAAAATCTATTATATTTTAAGACGTCCACCAAAATATTTGGGAAAAATATTAATATCTAAGCGAGCGGGACCGTTTTGAAAATACCTCCAAAAATGGAGTTTTTTATGAATAAAACTAGTTTCTTAAAGATGCTTTTTTGGAAAAATCACCTCAAGTGACAAAACGGTTTAAGCTTAAGAAATTTACATAAAAATTTTGAATAAAAACTTTGAACCGAATCGTAATAACGAGACTTTTGATGCTGTTTTTTTTAACTTTTTTCAAAGATTGGTATAAGAAAAACTTGAATAACTGAACCTAAACTCTTCCGATTTAGACTTGTTAGATATCATTTTTATTTCTTTGCTACCAAGCTCATTCAAAGGATGAAAGAGAAAGGTAGGATGAATGAACATCATTCAAAGTTGATTTAAGATGTGTTGGTATTTGAAAAAAAAAAAAATTCTTTAAGAAACTATTTTCATTCATAAACAAGTAAGAGCAGCGCTGTCTTCGGCTATGCCGAAGGCTTCATACCTTTCATGAACATCTGCAAATTTTACTTTGACAGATTACTGCTTTTGAGTACATCTGCATACATCGATAGAGGAGTTACATACCTATATAAAAAATCGCATCTGAACAAACAGAGGTATGGAAGATATACCTTATATTAGCACCAATCTAAGTGATTTTCACTGCTATGTGATCGGTATGTAAACCGGTAACACAATTTATTGGGTTTAGTTTCCTACATAAAGGAGATATATCGCAAAAACTGGTATCTGAACAATCAGTGCTATAGGAGATAAAGCTTATACAGCATAGATTTTGACGATTTTCTCAGTAGACTTTGTATTATTATTTATAAAATATCTTACGAAATTTATCGGTTTTAGCTGTTCAAATAAAGGAGTTTTACAGTAAAATCCCATATCTGAACAATCAGATGTATGGAAGATATATGTTGTAGTCATCCGATCCTTGTTATTTTCACTGTAAGTATTCTGTTAATAATGAGTGAAAATGGTGCGAAAATGTTCCTAGCTGCATAAATGCATGAATTATAACGAAAAATCTCATATCTGAACAATCAGTTGTATGGGCGCTATAGGTTATAGTTATCCGATCTTTTTAATTTTCACTGTAAGTTTTCTGTTGATAATTATTGAAAACAGTGCGGAATTTCCTGTTCCCAGCTATATAAATGGAGGAGTTATAACGGAAAATTTTGTATCTGAACAATCAGTTGTATGGGAGCTATAGGTTATAGTGAACCGATCTTTGTAATTTTCACTGTAAGCATTCTGTTAATAATGAGTGCAAGTGCTGCAAAATTTCATGTTCGTAGCTGCATAAATGTAGAAGTTATAACGAAAAATCTCATATCTGAACAATCAGTTGTATGGGAGCTATAGGTTATAGTGACCCGATCTTTGTAATTTCCACTGTAAGTATTCTGTTGATAATAGGTGCAAGTACTGCAAAATTTCATATTCCTAGCTGCATAAATGGAGAAGTTATAACGAAAAATCTCATATCTGAACAATCAGTTGTATGGGAGCTATAGGTTATAGTTACCCGATCTTTTTAATTTTCACTGTAAGTATTCTGTTGATAATGGGTGCAAGTATTGCAAAATTTCATGTTCGTAGCTGCATAAATGGAGAAGTTATAATGAAAAATCTCATATCTGAACAATCAGTTGTATGGGAGCTATATGTCATAGTGGTCCGATTCTTCCGGTTCCGACAAATGATTAATACATTATAAAAATACACCCACTTACCAAATTTGATCCGGATATCTCGAAAACTGAGAGACTAGATTGCATACAAACAGACAGACAGACGGACAGACGGACAGACGGACAGACGGACATGGATAAATCAACTCAGCTCGACGTTCTGATCAAATAAGTATACATTTTAATGGGTCTATCTCTTTTTGTTCTGGTACTTACAAACATCGGACCAAAGTTATAATACCATTTCATGCTCATGAAAGGTATAAAAAACACCATTTTTGGAGGTATTTTCAAATCGGTCTAGCTCGCATAAATCTTAATATTTTTCCGAAATATTTTGGTGGACGTCTTAAAATATAATAAATTTTGTAGTCCCGGCAGAAAAACCGCAACTTTTTTTTTTGGTGATGCAGTCTAATGTACATATGTATACATAATTTAAATACTTACTTATGTATGTACATATACATGTATATACATTGCTTCGTAGGCAGATACATAAGTAAATTAAGTGCGGGTACAATAATAATCGCTCGGTTCAATGCTCTAACTTTCCAGCTACAAACGCCACCGTTGCGAATTACACTATTGTTGCGTTAATTGTTGTTGCAATCTGATTTATTTGCATTTTGCTATTATTGACTATGTTTGATTGTGTCGAATGTGTTGTTTTTGCAGTTGTTTATTTTCATTCTGTGTTTTTTCATAGTTTCTTTGACACCAATGGCAGCTATGTTTTAGTTTTTGGTTATTTGATTAATTTGCTAATTAACTATTTCATTTACTCAGCAAAATTTTGTTTTGAATCTTAAATGAAGGCATAAAAGTTTTATTGGTTTAATACCGGTTTTTATTAGGTAGTGATTTTCATTGTCATTGTCATGGAACAAGTGTCACAATTAGCTTAAAGTTCACAGGCGATGCTGTCAAATACATACTTACCTAATTAATCAAAATTTGAGCAACTAGTAACTGGGACTTTTATTACATTAACGTCTAACTTTTTCTTTGAGCGCATTGGGGAATGGCATGTACTAAATTTAATGTAATTCATTCTGTGATCAAATGTATCTTTCATTCGAAATCTTCCTTTAATTTCCGGCTCCGGCTTTGTACTGAAACAAGAGACGTACCGATTGGGCTATGCTTAGAGGTTACCTACTATCGGAGTCTTTGCCCAAGGACGCTTCCCTCGAGTTACTGTTACCACCTAGCGAAGCGGAGCCTCTAATTGCCAACCTCGCTTCTCTCGGTGAGTTAAGCTCATCAGAGAAAATAGAGGAAGTCGTAGATTGCCTTACTTACGTCTGTAATACGGCCTTCTCTGCTTCCTGCCCAACTGTAATTCCCAGAGGAATGAGCAAGCCAAAGAAATCGCCCCTCTAAGGAAGAAAAGCAGGAAACTCTTCAATGCGGCAAAGTGGAATGGTTCTTGGTCTGCTTACAAATGGGCCCTGAAGAAATTTAAGAATGCCACCAGGAAAGCCCAAATGTACTTCTGAAAGGATTATTGCGATAGCATAGTGGAACAGTCGGAGGGTAAAAGTGCTTGCTAAATATCGGACGAACTCAATGTTGTATATTCAGCAGCCAAATGGCGAGTGGAAGTCATCCCAAACGGAAATGCTGTGAGGTTCTAATGAGTGCTCACTTGTCAGGGTGTACTGAGGAGCCCAGCATATGCGAATTTCATTGACGTAAAAGGGGTAGAGTGGGCCATAAGCTCCTTGCAGCCCTATAAATCTCCTGGAATGGACCGTATTTTCGCTGCCCAATTTCAATAAGCACCCGATATTTCATTCCTCAATCTATAAGACTTGTCTTAGATTTATATTCATACCCAAGGGGTCTGGGGAGATTGGTGAAAATTATGTTCATTCCCAAAGACGGAAGACTATCCCACGTAAAGCCAATCATCTTTCGACCGATAAGGTTCTCGAAAGACTGCTTGTCTTAAATATCCGACAGGAAATTGATAAAAATAAACTATCTAGCTGTCCGAATGCCGACAGGATAGGTAGGTCTTGTAGATACAGCTTTGTATAGTAATGCTTGCACCATTGAAGAGGCACTAGCGTTTAAGGAATTTGCATTAGGCGTCTTCCCTAATATCGAGATGCCTTCAAAAATGTTCTCCCAGAACACGCCCTAACACATCCTGTGTGTAGGAAGCTAAACCCATTAAATTGTGTTACCGGTTTACATACCGATCACACAGCAGTGAAGAACACTTAGATTGGTGTTATATAAGGTATATCATCCGTACCTCCGATTGTTTAAATATGATTTTTTATATATGTAACTCCTCTATCTATCTATGTTTGCTGTGAATATATAAATTTTTGCAAATGCAGTAATCTGTTAAAGTACAATTTTCACTTGTTTTTATTGCATCACTCCATTTTGCATATTCCGAAGATTTATGAATTGCCACCATAGTATTTCAAGCTGCTCACTGTTGTTTATACATATGTACATGCAAATGCATGTAGGACTTATTTATTTACTATGCGAATTTTTACTTTTAAGCTATAATTAAGTAAAGCAAATTGATATTAATTTTTGCATTTTCACCCTTTCCTCTGCCATTTTTCAGGGATACTCAAATTATCCAGCATTGGCATTGCGCTAATAAGTTTGGCTGCGCTGATGATTGCGATCGATCCACTACAGATACTAATCGATAATGTAAGTGTACAATGCAGGCGTAACTATTAAGTATCACTGTAATTACAAGTGATCTTGAATTGAGTTACCAAGCATCATCAACTTAGTTTTATCTTGCTGCATTACCAGGCAATGACATTTTTCGAATTTGTTTAACTTATTTTTTCAGCAATTGACCCTGAAGACTGGCACGCTACTGTATAATTTGTGGCTAAAGCCACCACTCGAAGTATTCATCAGTGTGTATATGTTCAATGTCACCAACGTAGAAGCCTTTATGAGCGGACACGATACCAAGTTGAAGGTGGTCGAGGCGGGTCCATATGTGTATCAAGAGATGTTGGAGAACCAAAATGTATTGTTTAATGACAACAACACAGTGACGTTTACGCCAGTGCGTTCTGTGCGATTTATACGCGAACGTTCTATTGGCGATCCGCTGGTCGATAAAATTGTGGCGCCGAATATACCATTCATGGGTATATTATCGGCGGCAGCTGGTTACTCGTTTTTCGCTAGCATGGCTGTGAGTGCGTTGACGAAGAAGTTCAATTCGAAACCAATGTTGGAGTTAACAGTGCATGATTATCTGTGGGGCTATGAGGATCCGTTGGTGCAATTAGCATCAAAGGTGGTGCCGAGCGTTATACATTTTCAGCGCTTTGGTTTAATGGAGAGGGTTAGTAGAGAATTAAATAAACTAATGTACAAAATAGACATGGAAATTTAACATTAATGACTTACGTTTTTTTTTTGTATACCTTTAAATGCTTTCAGATGTTCGATGAGGGCCATAATGTGGTTACTATGAAACTGCCCGATAAGATGAAACAAACAGCAACAGCGAGTGATGAGGATGCAGTCCAAGAAACAGATCGTGACTTTTCCATCGATAACTGGAATGGCAAGACGGGTTTCAAAAATTGGGACTACCATGCGGATCGAAAGTAGGTTATACTCGCCTGCAACTTTAAAAGTTAGCTTATAACATCAATATTGTTTTTTCTCTGTTCTTTGCAGCAAGAGCAATACACCTTGCAATACACTACGCGGCACATACGACGGTACTCTCTTTCCGCGCAACATTCACAAAGGCGAAACATTTCGAGTGTACCGGAAAGCCTTCTGTCGCAGTTTGCCCATTCAATACTCGCATCCTGAGACTGTTAATGGATTCAAAGGTTACAAATTTAAGCTGAAGGAAAATGCATTCGATAGTGATCTGGATGATGCAGAGACTTCATGCTATTGCAAGAGTAAACATTGTTTGAAAAAGGGGCTGGGTAATATTACGCCTTGCTACTACAGTAAGTGAAATAGTTATACGGCTAATGAACTGCCACCAACTAGCCCATATTTTATTTTAGACATACCTATGGCGGTTTCTTTTCCACATTTTTTCAACGGTGACCCCAGTCTGCTAGAAAATATCGAAGGATTGAACCCTGATAAGGATAGACATGGCACAGATATCATTATACAACCAGTAAGTATAACATATATTTACTAAGGAACGGTTTCACTGTTCCATCCATGGGAGCCGCGCCTAGGTATATTTTCGGAGTAACACAACCATGTCGTTAAGGAGCTCGTACCTTCTCTTCTTTATTATACAACCGTCTCTTCCTTATTAGACAACGTTCACGTTTCTGCGCTATTTTAAATTGTTAGCATGATATTAGAATTAAATAGCATCAAAGCGGGGCTCTACTTTCCTAACACCTTTTGGGCATAAATGGTAAGTGTTGGCAAGAGTTATTCTTCGCTTGATCTCTAGGCTACCAATACTATATCATAAAGAAATGGCCAAGAGTAACGTGTATCTCAATACGGGAAGGTTTCGGTGCTTCGCTTCAAAACATCAGATTGGGGAAGTTGCATAACATTGAGCCGGCTTTTCTGAAATCTCGATTGGTTCCGAGTAGTTCGGCACTCTGCGGAGTTCTTAAACGTAGGCACGGCATCACAGCGGACATTTGCCTTTATATATTAAATGCGGTTTTAAGTTTAACAAAAATGTAGTATGAGTCAACGTTTTTGTCGAGGGTATTTTTCAGGATTTGACTCTCTGCGAAAATATGGTCAATGCTGAATTTGGCTGGTCGGAAGTCGAACTGATAGGATCCCTCAACTCGGTTTAAGTAGGGCTTCATGTTTTTCAATCTTCATTCATGTGAATCTTTTTTTCTTTCGCTGAGTCGTGATCGGTACCTCCTTTCCTGCAACGGGGGAAAATGTAATTGCACCACTTATTAATATCTAAGTGATGAGGAATGGGCGGTTGGCAAAGTTCTCGACTCTACGTTGCGATTACAGCTTTTAATACCATCGGTATGCTGTCTGAAACTGTCCCCGTACAAAATTATCTGTGCCCATGGCAATGTCCCGAGCATTTTTAAATCGGAGGCCTCCGCAATCAATCTGTGTGTAGGGACTAACTGAAGTAAAAACTAACCGCCACTGTGGCTGAGTAGTTGGAGGTGCGTACTACCACTTCGAAGGACCTGGATTTGATCTCTGGTCCGAGCAACACCTAAATTAGAAAACGATTTTTCTGACAGCGTTCACCTCTCGGAAGGTGATGGAAAATCTCCAAGTGTATTTCTGCCGTGAAAAAAGTCATAAAATCCATTTGCCTTTCGAAGATGGCATTAAACTGACTCCCAACAAAATCAAGGCGCACACCACAAATTGGAGGAGAAGCTTTCCCAAACACTTAGCGAAAGTGTAAGCGCCAAAATATTATTACGTAATGAGAGAATACTAATTCTCAGCCAGTCAGGCGGCACTCGAGGCACTCCTCTACTTTGAGGTCAAATCTTCCCTAGTCTTTCATTGCATTGAGCTCAACATAGTCCCGAACCATACCTTTCAGTAGGTCCCGATAAGGGAGGAGCTCAGAAAATAGACAATAAGAATCAGAGAACAGAATTGGCGAAATACCATTGGAGATAACCTGCCGAAAGAGAAACTGGGGATTGTGGCGGGAAACTACGGATTTTGAAGAGATCTACGAAGATTCGGAATTCAAATTACCACTCTCGCTTTTGCGTCTCAGCAAAGAAAACCACCTGCTTCTTGAGTGTAAGAGAGAATAAACACAAACACTAGCGTGGGCGGTAATCCGCTGTTTTATAATTTTTTTTTAGAGCATAATGAACCATATTTTTGCTATTACCAATCAAAATTATAAGAAAGCGGATTTCTGGACCACGCTAACACACACCCCATACCCCGAAACTTTTTTCCAGACTTTCTGGGGATTGTAGGGCTGAACGAAGTGGTGTGAGGAGAGCACAATAGATCTTATAGTCACTGTAAACACCTATTCTTAATGGATGTCTACTGTTAGTCTATACAGAGATGCAATTTTTACACAACATATATAGCAGAACAGGTGGTGTTCATTTCTGCAAAATTTTGTTATTTTTTGATTATGACTCTCTTGCAGAGAATGAGCGTTATGTAGACCTGACTATTATTGTATTTCAGTTGAAATTTTCCTAAAATATAAACTATGCTAATTTCTCCCATTGTCAATTCCAGCAACTTGGCATCCCGATGAGAGTACGTTCACGCTTTCAAATAAATTTACTAATGGGCGATGTCAAGCACAGCCGAGATGTATCGCAATTTAAAAATATGGCTTTACCTATATTTTGGATCGAAATGGTGAGTCTAACTTAGCACCCACAAAATACAGCCTTTTTTTTACTCAAACTTCAAAATCGTTGACAGGCCGTTGAGGACCTCACACCAGGCGTCAAAATGCTGCTTACGCTACTCTTCCGCGTCTGTCCATGCCTGCAGCTTGGGCTGGTGATCACACTGCTGGCGATCGGTGTATATTTGATCAGCAGCGCATTGTTATACTGCTTTTGGGTGCCTGCATCATGGAATACACTCAATGCCACCATGGAACAAGCAAAGAGCGCAGAGGCTGGCCTCAAAGCGAATATTGCATTTTTGCCATTGCTTAAACAGCCAACGATAGTTGAGAGGAAAATGCTACCGAAACAGTCAATAACGGCAATACAAATGAAACGTAGTTACGATACGACATTGCTACCGCTGCAGCGCAGCGTTTAGGCGTAGTGTAAAGTCGAATAACTAAAAACAAACTGTGATATTACGAATTAAGTATAACATTTATGCTTTGTAAATAAATTTCTTAAGGATAGTAGATAGCGAGGAACAACTAATGAAATTTTTAGGTTTTGTATTTATGTACATACATACAATTTTTAATTACACTATATTTTGTTATTAAGTAAGCTTTTTTTATATAACTTATTACAAATTAATTTAGGTCTAATAGTGGTTTACTAAGCTTACGAATAAATTTAATATCAGTAAGATTATTTTACTTATCACTGTTTTACTTCGCTATATACAAGTTGTACTTAAATATTTTTTATATTCATTAGATTAAAATGTATTTACAAGCTGCTGATTATTCGTTTGCTATTGTATCCTGAATCCATTTCATATAGTACGAAATACGCACATAGACATCGGGGAAGCCTTCCATGGCGCAACCTGAGCCAAACGAAGTAATTCCGGCCAATAGCCATGGACCATTTTTGCTAAGCTTACACTGTAGCGGTCCGCCTGAGTCGCCCTATGAAGTGGAGTACAAATGTTTTAAATGCTTTTAACTTGAATTTTCACTTCAACTTACCACGCAAGTACCACCCTTGCCATTTAGCTTGCCAGCGCATAAGTGACCGCGGTGGATTTTCACAAAACTGCCATAGGCCGCTCTGCATCTGAAATTTTGATATTCTTATTTTAGTTTTCTATAACACATTCAACATCAATTGCTCAACCTGTCACTGTTATGCAATGGCACTCGTGTCTTAAGCAGCACATTCGTCAAATCACTGCTCACGTTCGACTTGCCCCATCCCGTCGCTACACAATCACTGTAGGGCAAATCTTTGTAGTCTTCCAACTCTGCGCCATTCTTCCAATAGTGTTTGCGCGAGTCTAGAATACCTTCATATTCGCGATAATTTCCCTGTACTTTCATAAGTTTATCATTTCGCCGTCGCGTTGCACGTAACACGCGTCCTCGTCGCTGTAAATCTGTCTGCTTTAATCGACTCAGTATCTTCGTGTTCATCAATTCGCGCATGCTTGGTAGGGTTACATTTCGATTGCGCCGCACCTTTTGCACGCTCCGTAGGAAATTGTCACTTAAATCGGGCACGCCGGCGAGTCCTGGTTCCAAGGGGTCCTCTGATTCGCCCTCAGCTATGATCTCCTCATCACTGCCTGATAAATCGATGTCCGAAAGAGACTGCTCATTGTATGCAAAGGGCAGGCAAATGATGCGTATGTTGGAGTTTCTAGCCAAATTGGCTGGTGTGGAGAGTTTCATGAGTGCGAGGTCGTGACGAAAGTTGTGGTAGCGCTTGTGTAGAATAATCTTATCGACGGGAACACGTTGTTCATAACCAGATTCTTCGAGCCGGTTGTGATCACCTAGCACGACCGTCCATAGCAGTGGTATGGGTAGGTTGAAGAGATCACTGCAAAGGGAATGCAAAAAGAAGTTAAAAGATCCAAATATACTAAAATCTATTACCAACTATGTTGCGCTGCCTACTCACTTGTGTACGCAATGCGCTGCGGAAAGTATCCAATTTTGATGAATAAGGACACCGCCACACCAGTGGCCTAAAAACCCCATAGACGGATGTAGCAGCTCAAGCGATGCTTGCCACGGATACTGGCCGTCCTTTGTAGGTGATCCTGATATTATGCGAGGTGTACGCTCAAGTTGTCGTGGTTGTTGGGCTTTCATTTCCACAGATTCCGTAGCTGATGGGGCTGTTGTTGCGCGTGGTTCTCGCCGACCGGAGCGCGAGCCACAACCTAAATATGAAATGTAGGTGTTTGTGAAGTGATGTGCATTAAAACTTGTTATATTTTGTTGTCTTTATTAAGTTGGGAATGAGTATAACTATACCTCCAAGCACACTTGGTCACAACTTGTGCACAAGGGTTTATTAAAATTTGCTGCCGAAACGGCCATTTGTAACAGCTAAACTCTATATTTCTTTCCATCTCTCTAGGCAAGGTACTGAAATTTTTGAAATTGAGCATGAAACGCGCCTACTTCTTATGTAACTGCGATATTTAAGTGCTTAAAATTTTTGAAACTGGGCCGCCAGCCAACTTGCTATAAGAAGCAATTTTTAGAAGTGCACTATAAGCACTATAAGATAACCGTATCGTAAGTGTCGTATTGTTGTATGTCGTAAACTTTAAACACCAAAATAAATGTTAAGAATACTTGAAACCACAATCAACTATTTTTGAATACTGTGAATATTCATAATATGACTTTTATAGTACATCGCGAGCACTCTTAATACATACGTATGTACTAGAGAACCCGCATAACGTTCAAACGCCCAAAATTTAATTTCAAAAAGAGGAGATAGATTTCAGGGCCCCCCGGTCCGCGGTATAATTCTGAACAACGTCGGGATGAGCGGGTTCGGAAGTTAAAAATTGAATTTGGGGATGGGCGGGATCGGGACTTTATATTTAGTCCCATGCCTATCTCTACTCTCTATCCCTGCGTCACCTAACGAAAGACAAACACACTGATCCTTTCAAAAATCATTTCACAAAATAAAAATCATTCAATGGGATTTAGAAATCTGGTAGAAAATGGTTCCAATTGAACTATTCTTTCAATTTTTTGTGTATATACATGTAGATGTATTAAATTCCATTACCTTATCATAAGTGGTTTCAGATATAAGCGATATGGAAATTGTATTTTGTATGCGAGGTGCCTCATCCCCCTTTCGAATAAGTCCGGTAATGATAACGCATGCAGCTGTGTAAAATTTCAGAACGTTAGCATAAGCGGTTACACAGTTGAGCGTTATAAGATTTCAGTTTGTATGGGAGGTGCCACGCCCCCTTTTCCAAAATTTACTAATTTTCGCCGTAAGTGTGGTATTGATACATCGGCGTAGCCAGAATGAAATTTAGGGGGGGGGGGAGCTCGACCCTATTAAGCTGGCATTTCAGGGTACTAGTTTATATATATATATATATAAAACTTGAAAGTTAGGGGGGGGCTCGAGCATCCCCCTGCCCCTACCTGGCTACGCCCATGTATTGATAGCATATGTGGCTATGTCAAAAATGTAAGGACGTTAGCATAAGCGGTTCCAGAGATAAACGATATGAGAATTTCAGAGTGTGTCACGGCCCATTTTCCATTCCTAGACATTCTGCATGATTATAAACTAAATTTAGTATTACATTTTGATTGAATTTTTTTCGTTACTTTCTTGTTAAAATACATGTGTTATTTATTTTTGTACCGGCAACAAAATAATTAGGAAATATTTTTGATTGCATATTTTACTCGTTTATAGCGCTTCACGTAAACGCTTATTGCACGAGAACTCATGAAGCGATTTCAAAGAAAAGTGTGCCGTTTCAAAAATTCACAAAATTCCAAACAGATACATTTATGTATGTAAGTAACTGAATCAGTGTCTGTCGAAGAAACAACGGTAAATATTGGATAATTTTCAATATCAAATTGCTCGAAAACCGCTCGAATGATTTTGTTTTTGTTTTGAATAAATTTTACAGGAGGTGGGTCTATAAAAGCAAGAATAGAAGCTGAACTATTTGAGATATGACACGCGCAGGTTTAATGTTTACTTGTCCTAAGTATAATTTAGCTCGCTTCCCAGGTCCCTTTTAAATATCCCTTCGTAAAGTAAGCACTCGAAAAATTTTACATTCACAAAATTACGTAGAATTTCATTGTAAACTGTTTAATACATTCCAAAAGATTTATACAAATTTAATGCAATGTTTGATCACAGATATATTCAAAAACTGCTCATAAATCAGATTGGCTATTTATATATCCGCACAAGCGGAAAAATTAATTCAAATTACTTGCGACAAAATCAAAATTTTTTCTTACAAATTTATTTTTTCGCATTGCTCCTACTTTAAAAATTCTTTTTGGTTTGAGTTAGCTGGATATTTTACAATGCATCTGTGTAATCCTTTTTCAGAATTCGCTAATCCGTTTTTACTACCTTTAGCCGCTGTAGTCCCATAGTGCGCTGGATGTGAGAGAAGGAGACAAAAAGCATGAGTGTGTAGGTATTTCGGCTTTTGAGTAGCAGATGGCGCAATATTTATAAACTAATCGCAGCATATGTATGTAAATACATACATATGTACATATGTGACCTGGTCTACGAAAAGGGAGCTTACGTGCGAAAACTAGTTTTCTGTGAAAAAGCTGTTAAAAGTAAGCAACTCGTTTCGTCAGTTTCTCATTATCTCGTTAATTGTTCTCCGCGTCGGACGTCCAGTAAGTGTTGTTGTTGGTCCAGTAAGTGTTGTTGTTGGTCCAGTAAGTGTTGTTGTTGGTCGGAATATTATTATAGTTCATCGTGTAAGTTGCTAGTGTGGAACATTTAAAAAAGTAACACTGAAGAAGTGACGTTTTTGTACTTCTAAGCAAGTTAGGATTTTCTGCTTTTCACCACGTGAAAAAGCATCTCATCTTCCATCCGAATCAACCAAAAAGTGAAAATTGATTTTTTGACACCTAAGCCCCCTTTCCGTAGACCAGGTCACATATGTTGATTGCAGTTAATGTTGATCTGTTTTCTTTTAGTAATCTATGTATGTGTGTAGATATGAATGCATACCCTGTAGGGAAATCCCCAACTGGTGAACCAAATTTGTAGTTCCGTACTAGATCTTTATCGCCAAAAACGAACCAGTCCGATAGTAACTAGATCGCCACCAGTTCAAAGGCAGCGATATGTGGTACTTTTAAAAAACAATTTTAGAAATGGTTCAAACTGGTTCAAAACTATAGAAAAAGGGATACAGAACGAACTAGATCTCATCTGGCGAATTTTGAACTATTTCGAAACTATTGAAAAAGGGATGCAGCGGGGGGCTTGTTTACTTTAAATAGATTTTTGCTTGGCAGGTTTTTCGTTCAAATACGCTTTCAGTCTGCACGTCGCAGATGCTTTTTCATAGTTTGGCAATACAAAACTGATATTTGTGTTAGCATCTTAACATTTTGGGACCTTCTGGAACATAACCAATAACAGTCAGCAGTCTGCAAATTCAGCTACAGCCAAAGGTATGTAAACGTGTTTTCAAATATACAATTTAATTTACATTCATTCAAACAAATTTGATTTCAGATTGAAAATACATTTCTCTGCAAATAATTGAAATGTTCTACCATGGTAACCCAAAAAGAAAACATGTTGTTACTTTTTTCGTTTACAACTGGTTCGAAACTATAGAAAATGGGGTGCAAAGCGAACTAGATCCCATATGTCGAATTTAGGACTGGTTCTGAACTATTGAAAAGGTAATGCAGCGGGGGACAATTTCCAATTCCTATGACATCGCTGTATTAAATTCGCCAGTTGTTTGCATGCAAAAGAGATTTATCGCGAACTGGTAGTGGTTCCAAATGTACTAGAAGCGCAACAGTTCAAAACTAGAGATTTTCCCTACAGGGATAATATGCAAACACTTTTTCGTCACATCTGATCTGTACCGTTAAACCTTATCCAAAGAAAATACGACTTCAAGTCGTTTATATTGAAGTTTATGTCGCAATGAAATATATGAAAAACTGAATGAAAACAATAGAAAACAGTTAGGTAGCGGTAAACTAACTAAAAATTAAAACAGGCGAACTTTTTTCATTCATTTTCCTTTTTTTGCAGTTAAGTTCCGCATACACGACTAGACGTTTTTCGATCACGCGCAACAAAATCGAGGTTATATTCAAATGTCATCTAACCACAGGCAAACCCATTAAGTCCCTTTATGCCTAGTTTACTTCTCAATTTAATTAGTTGAATACGCTTTTATAACACTCGTTAGGTGGAATAAAAGTAGAGGGTTAAGGGAGAAGAAGAAGTAGAGGGTTAAGGGAGACTTTTTACTTTTTGGGAAGAACGGAGGGCATTTGGTGGCAAAGGACAGCTGTCCTCCAGAAAGGAAGACGCTCGGCAAGCCTAGATCCAGCTCCAAGAAGTCACGTAATTTCTGAATCATGTCCAACGCTTCTTTATCGGTATCCAATGTACCGCTCGGTTCATTTTCATAGCTAATTGTAGTCTGCTGTCGGATGACTGATCGACTGGGGTGCCGCCAGTCAACATATCAGAGAATAGTACTGACGTACAGATATAAAATGAAAATAAACCTATCAATGTGCGACTTACAATCCATTTTTATGCAAGGTAGTGCAAATGAAACGCGAAAAGTATATTCCTTTTCAATCCTGCATCTCTCTTCTAGTTCATAAATCGCTGAATTCGGGAACTCTGAAACTTTCGTATTTTCAAATCAGCCTATATTAAGGTTTTAACCAAAATTGTATGCTCTCTGTGCACAAGAGTGCTACACTTACTGCGCCGATTGAAGTGAAACGAATTACGACGCGTTTGCCATATTGATGTCAAGCGCATACAGGTCCTTCGTAACTTGGCACTTCATTGCGTTTACGGACACATTTTTGCGTTGGTCAGCACACCTTTTGTGAGCTCTGCTTCAATAAAAAAAAAAAATAAAGTAAATTCAGCTATGCTCTAATGAAATGCATTTATGGAAACTAAAATTCCTATCAGCTCGATAAGACGGTATTTAGTAGCCGATAAATGGTAATTAGTAACAGTACATATTTACGTGTCGGTCGACTTTCTTTTTACAGTTTGTCTTGCGATAAAAACTGAAAGTAATTTCACATTACATTTCTGCAAAAACTCTTACAATTGTTTACCTGCACTGAATTGTTGATACTTTAAATTTTGCGATGTCGCTGCAGCAATCGATGCGAAAATAATTAGGCATGGCAACAGTAAACGAGGCAGAAAACACATGTTTAATCACATTATTCACAGATTGTTGTATATGTACAGCTCAGTGCTTGCAATTGGATATGTAATATCTTCAATACGCACTGCATTTCCGCATCTAAACGCCCTTGACAAAGTGGTCGCGCAAACATTCGCACCTGCCGTTTACAAAGCCATTTACACTTCAACAGGTATCCAGCTGAACACGCTTAACACTCAATCGAAGAATTTTACGAGTATAACCGTCAAATGGTGATTTGGTGTCAAAACAGTCCTTATTTACACAATTCGTATGCTTTTTTATTACACTATACCTAGATGCGATTGTGCCACTGGTATTTGAGTTTGCCACCCGAGCTGGATGCGGATTTGTTAAGCGCGCGCGCACGGAATTTCCACTTTCACACTGCAAGCGAAACGTAATGGCAATGCGGCGGAGTTGAACGCGGCACTCAATACAGACCGGGTGGAAAATTGCGCGTGGCTAGCAAAAGTACTTTTCTTTTCGTTGTGTTTATTAGTGGTTTTCGACTTTGTATTAGTTTTATTTAAATGTGTTTTTCACTTCATTTTGACAATCTATGCACTGCTTGGCCTTTGCCATATGCCCATGCTTTCTGTGGTCGCCTTATTGTTTTTCTTTGCGCGAGATCGCCCCCTTTTTGCTGTTATTCTACACACTTAATTGCTGGTTTAGTGAACAATACCAATTTGCTGCTGTGTATCATTCACCTAAAAGTCCATTAATCACCTGCTGCAAAGCGTCAGTAGAGCAATTGAAGGTAGCGACTATTTATTGTGCAACTGAAAATTTTTTCGAGGAGGTTTCGAACGAGATGAGTGAGCAGCCCGATTTACATATACTTTTGTATGTTTGTTCATATGTATGTGTGTATGTATATATATGTATGCAAATAGATGCTAGCACATGTGAAAAATGGAATTATTTGACTTTTGCTTTCAGTGAGCGGCGCTTATATAACCCACTGTTTCTAACTACGATTGCTTTAAGCGAAAACTGAGAAAAAAATTGACCGATCAGAAATCACGTGAGCCAGATGCACAATGAAAACAATATTATTTAAATGTATATCTGTTCCCTTTTTGTTTTCCAATTCACACGCGTTTGAGGGTTAAGTTGCTATCGCAAAGCGTTTCGAAAGTTGCGACTCGCACCGACCACCGCTCAAATGCAACTGCACTAAGCTCCTGTCGCGCACGCGGCCTCGACTTTAGCCTCAACAACTGCCACCGTGCGATAGCAGCGGATGCTGCTGCTGACTGCCACCTATCACCTAACATTTTTCCCAACAATCATCTCCCACCTACCGCCTTCTTGTCCACTCACAAATGCGAGTGTAAATGATGTTTGAAATGAAAATTTTCATTGAAAATAAAAGTGATTCAAGAAAAAGGAAAAGGGGTATGGAGGCGGACAAATAACAACAAAGCAAAATTAAAACAAAACAATAACGCCAACAATGAGTCGTCGTTGTGCTAGTGTCTGACTAACGGCTAATGTTAGCGGTAGTCAAGCAGCCAGTCAGCTGCGCCTCCCTGCGCCTAGGCAGGCATTTCAGCAGCACGCGCTACACCGTTGAGCGCAGCTATGCGGCTATTCGATTACTTTCGTTTTCATTTGCAACGTCGCGCTGCTGAGTGTTGACTGCGAGCTAACCAATGCAATGCAGTGGTGCCAGAGAAAATTTCGTTTGGAGCTAAAACGGTTCAGAAAAAGAGCTAAGTAATAGTAATAGTAGCTAAAATGAAGAGCTACATATATGTATATTTTTTTTTTAAAATTGAGCATTTATTGAAGTAAGTTTGTTTTTAAATTTTCGGTAATTTTAATAAAAAAAAAGTTTTATAAGTTTCAGTGCTGAACAAAATTTTTGAAGCCAAAGAAAGGTGCATATATTTCGAATTCGTTGTTATGGCATTAATAACATATTTTTATAAACTAGACAGACTAGAATAGACTTTACAAACTTTTTAAATCGGCAATTTCAGATACTTGGATTGACCGTAAAAACTCGGGCTATGCTTAATTTTTTTGCACAATTTTTCTCAAAAGCTTTACTTCTAGCTCTCCTTAAGGGTAAAATTTTTTTCTAATTAATTTTTGAACTATCAACGTTTAAGTTTTAGCTTTCCTTTAAGCTTTTAGCTTATCGGCGCTCGAATTACTGTCCGGTATAGTTTGTGTGCTCCCGCGCATGTTGCAGCACCTAATTGACTTGTCCATTTTCCAGTTGCTTGCATGCTAGTATTTGCATTAGGAATGGAACTTTTCTAGTTACTAATCGAAATAGAATAAAATGAAAATATCAAAAATAGCCTGAGATCACCAAGGCGAAATAAAATTTAGTCAACACTTGTGAAATGAACTTACAGATTTGTAATTATAATATATAAACAAATACAACTAAAGCTTTTCGGAGCTAAAAACGTGCTAGATAAATTTGAAAGGAGCTAAAAAAGAGCTATTAGCTAAAACCCAATTTTCGGAGCTAAATAGAAAAAATAAAGTGCTAAATCTAGCTCGAAAAGCGGCAAAATGGCAACACTGGTGCATAGTAACAACACAGCAGCAGCACCTCACAAAGCGTCTAATTGCTTTTGTTGTTGTCATTTAAACATTACGATACTAGCCTTCTAGCTGATAGCTGAGCTGGCTACAATTGCTTCAGCTGGTGTTGATTGTAATGTGGCCTTCTCACCCATTCCTCCAATCTACTCCCTGCATAATACATTCGACCATTGCACTCTCACTCTCACTCTAACTCTCATTTTCTTTAGCGCATGCCGGCAATAAATCGCATCCGCTTGATTGTTGAATGCAACATAAACCGGGAAGTTGTTGTTACCTGTTCGCTTGTTATTGCTATAATTGTACAAAGCAGCTCCGTAACGAACAATGTAGTTGTTGTCACAGCCGCGGGCATTACATAGTTTGACTATATGTAATCTATGTATGTATGCAGACATATTCCGGCATCCGTAAGCGTTAAAAGGTCGGCCGTTTTATTTACACTCGCCCATCTCGAGTTTTTTGGGCCGTGGCTTATTGTTGCTATGGCCAATGATAATCTTATTGAAGTTATTACCATTGTTGTACACGTAATTACCGTTAGTTTTTTGTTGTTGCTGTTGCTGTCAACGTTTTTGTTGTTGCTGTGGCGCTTAGCGTTACCTTTACTTTATGGATGTCGATGGCAATCAAACGCGATAATGGCGTTGTGCTGTTGTTGGTGTTGTAAGTGCCGTTGTTGTTGGAGATGCTGCGCTGCTGGCAGTCAAAGTGTTGAAAATCTCATTGAAATTACAAGTGTTGCGAAATGCAGTCACTGCCTGTTACATATGCACAAATATATATGTATGTATGTATATATATGCACGAGGGTAATCCTGAAATTTGCCGCTAACGACCATTGCGGCGGCGTTCTTTGATGTCAAATAATGATTTTCAAAAAATTGTGCAAGGTATCAACATTGCCAGATAAAAATTCCGCCAAGTAGTTTTGATTAAATATCGTTTCAAAGGAACAAATTTTGCGAAAAATGGAAATTTCTCATGAAAATTTTCGTGCGATAATTGTCTACGATTTTATGTAAGTCAAAAACAAAGCTCGGAACGGCTTTATTCGGCTTTCGGTAATGTAGCACCAACAACAGCCATTATTTGTGACTGGTTTGCAGAATTTAATCGTGAACGCTTAACAGCCTTATTCTGTATCACGAACGATAGGCAACACGAACGATTCGTCTGCAGAGGAATGCTTCAAAAAATATTCCGCCGGCATCATTCTAGCCGGTTTAAACGCAACCGAGACCATTGCAATGTAATATATGAAAAACAAGACGAACACGACCGATAGAGTAATAAACCCAACAATAAAATCCAACAGCTCCAATGAAAACAATTATTGGCGTGGATGAATATTTGGACTGTGGTACAGTGAGCTTATCTGTGCGACTAGACTGTGCAAACATTAGTTTTGGAGGAAAATATTCTGGCCAAAGATACTGAATTAATCAATACATAAATAACGAATAAGAGGCATGAACGAAACTAAATAAATGTGGTTCTCGTAGTTTTTTTCCCAAGAACGCTTAAAAACCAAAACCGAAATGAGAACCTTCGAAAACGTTCTCAATGGGAATTATGTAAGTACAAAACCCTTTGGAATATTCGCAATGAGATCAAATTTCGAACGATACTTTCGAAAACATTTCAAAGGGAACGAAATGGGAACAAAAGTCTCCGCAATGTTTTGGAAAAGGACAAAACGGGAACTAAAGTGTAAAAAACTTTCTCTCGAAGAACAATTTGGCAATTAAAGACTCAGTAACTTTCTGACAGAGAACGAAACGGGAACAAATCTCGTCTGAACTATTCGGGAAGAAAGGAAGCGAGAACAAAATCTTTCTATAGAGTTCCATTAGTTTGAAATGGATGAATATGAAAATTAATCAAAAAGAACTTAAACATAATTATGCAAATAAAGTCAACGAAAGACTTAAGATACGAACTTTTCTTGCACAGAAAATAAAAAAAAAACTGTTTCAAAAACTGGCGGTTCACCCTAATGATAAACGATTCGTTGTTCTCACTGAAACAATTTATCATCGCAGATGCCCCTCACATTCTTAGCGTAAAGTTCTCAAAACTTTTGTTCTCTAACAGAACGTTCCCCAGAATTTTATTCTTATTTGATCCTGCTTGAAAACGTTATCGATACCTTTTTTCTTAATTTGTTCTCAGTGAAACGGAAGTTTCGTTCTCTTTCTGTTCTTCTTGTGAACGTTCGCGAGAGTTTTGTTCGCATTTTGTTCTTTCTGGAAACGTTCTCGAACCTTTTGTTGTCATTTTGTTTTAGTTAAAACTGCTCTCAATACTTTTGTTCCCATTTTGCTGTGCAGAACTAAACCAAAACTGGAACGCGTTCTCGGTCTTTGATAAATAATACCAAACGGCGGTCAAAGAATTTAGATAAGCTACGGAGAAGAATTTTTGCCATAAGTTCAATGAGAATTTGTCTGGGCAACCATAAATGAACTCTTGGGAATATATTATATTCACATGTTTAAGTTTAGTATCTGGTGGGATATATGCAGCAGTTCTCCATAGTTGTCTTAGTACAAAATACAACCTACTAATTACTGATGCATTTACATCGTCAAGAGTTCTTTCAAGATTAAAGCCAAGGGTTTTTGTCATATTTCACATCCTTTCCATCTGATATTATTGGCGAAATATCAACAAGATTATTCATGATTCTGTGGGGCCTACTTCAGAGTGGAAATGTTTCGACATCTGGTTTCTTCGAATACAAAAGTGTTTAGTACATACGTACATATTTAGATCTAAGTTTGAAAAACAATATATCGTTTGTGTTTTAATACAAGTAATTTTTAAGCAAAAAACACAATGAGCTGCAATGCTTATATAAAAACTTAGGAGTACCGTTAATTTCTCAATGACACAATGATCGATAAAAAAAGAATAATCGGAAACGGTTTACGTGATCGAAGTTATCCGCTAACATACAAAAAACATTCCGATGAATTGGCAAGTTTCTCTTTTTTGAAGTCGGTCGAAAATGTGTATTTTTTCTGTATTCTTCGGAAAACTTTCAGGGCCACCCTTGTACATATATACATATGTATCTACAAATACATATCTACGTTTGCATGTACGTTTTTGTTATTACGAAATGGTACAGTGTAGCCGGTGGGTGATTTATGAGCGCCAATTAATCTACGGCTAATAATTAAATTACCCACCGGTGATTAATTATACATACACTCATATGTACTTAATACATTTTATGGTGAAAGACTTCATAGCAAATTTTCGATGCGCTGTTGCACATTGATGAGGAAAAATGACTAAATGCAATGGGCATTTGGGGTTAAATTAATAGGTCTTCTACATCGAATTGAGCGTCTTGTTATTGTTACGCAAATGCAGTGACCTGCAACATAATTTCGTCTGCAAAACTCTGGATAGGTTTTGTAACAAGCCTTTTCATCGCAGAAATACACTCAGGGGTTTACCATGGAACGTAAAAATTCAAAAAACGCGCTTTTAAACACCATTTGCCGACTTCTAAAATGCAGCCGATTTTTTGTTTTGAACGGGTATTAAAACTAGGCCTTAAAAGCCGCAGACCAAATTTGTCGGGAAATTATATTTTAAAAACCGCATGGTGCAGAAATCCAACTAAGGAGACCCTCCGGCACTGCGATAAAATGTATTTACTTCATTCTCGAAAAGAGTCCTTTACTGTAAAGCTCATATCTTCGACATTACTTAAGCTAAGGCAATATTATTGACTTGTCAGTCAGTGGCGGACCGATGGGGGAATTTAAATATGGCGCATATGTAAGTAAAATATGGCGTTTATGTATTAAAACACCCCGCGTGGGTCCGCTACTGACTGACACGTAGTTTAACCCCCAATCCAAGTGCATGTGCTTGCCCTGGCAAAATTATAAAATGATATGAAATTAATGTTTAATTTCTATCAAAGAATTTTTGAGAACAAAATTTGTTTTTAAAGGCCAATTAAATTTTAAAGCCTACTTGAGAAAACGGCCCTAAATGAACTGTTGTTGTCAATTCTATACATCCATTTGCTTATTTGCTTTTTTGTATAGTTTCAGGCAGGCTCTTCCTAATATATGTATTTGTCAATGTTATTGTGGCTTATTAACATTTTATTTTTAATATTTTTATTGAGCTTTGTACCACGATTGTTTATTAGGAAAAATTTAAAATATAATAGACAACAACAACCACGCTGTCGAGTTTAAATAGCGGCAAATCAGCTGCACTTGATAGTAGTTGGTTGAATAAGGAAAAATGAATTAGCAACAAGAGTTTACGGGATGTACATAGCTCAGTGGTTAACGCTTCTGACTTTGAACATCGAATTCGCAGGTTCGATCCCTGCTGAAGTCTAGAAAAAAGAAGTCTGATGAGGAGAAATAGTGCTATAACTTCTACCGCTTAGACTTTGTTGCTTTTTCAGTTTTTGTATATGATTTTTAACATTTCAGAGAAATTTTTTTTTTGAAAATATGCCATCTCAAAAAATTGGAAATCGCGCAATATTTAAATATAGTACTCTACAATAGTTTGAGTTGTTAATTTTTTTTTACGGCGAAGTTGATTAAAATGAGTAGATACATTAAAATTAAACAATTTTTTAAATTTTTTTTACAATTTTTTTGAGTAGGTATGCAGTTTTGTAGCCCCTTAAATTCTAGTATAACAAAGTGCAAATTTTTAGCTACTGGAAGTAAATGCGCAAAACCGTTTTCAAAGAAAATTAAAACAAATTAATGCCAGTTTGGCAATCGCCTAAAATTACGGTGTAAAAAAAATCATAACTCAAATTACTGTAGAGTGCACCCTATAATACTATACCTAAATATTGCGCGCTACCATTGTGATTTTCTTAAATTTTTATTGAGATCGCTTATTTTCAAATACTATTTTTTTGTATAAAAAAACATATTGTAAGTGAAAAATTCTTCAAGAAAAAAATTAAAAAAATATTTATTTCGATAAAGAATTTTTAAGTGTGTATGTGTGAATTTTTTCATATTTTCCTCGCCCCGTTCTCGAGATATTTGGAAAACTACTAAATCGATTTGTTTTTGTTTTTGTGCTGTAAAGTTTTTAAAAATATATTGATCAAGCTCAAATTTAATATTTATTTATTTTTTATGTTTATGCATCAACCCTAAAAATTTGAAACAATCAAACACATGAGGTATGAACCCCGTCCGTTTTGGTATGGGTCGCCCCATATAGTACATAATTATAAGTTTGTATAATATATACTTAACCCACCTACAGTGTTTGGAATTTTACCCCTTCCTATAAGGTTTTGGGCTATTTTGACCCAATAATATAAATTAGGCAATTAAAAACCACCATTGATTTCAGTTAATATTTCATTTATCTTATGCAAATACTTCACCGACAAGTGCTGTATGCTTACCGGTTCAAGGTTACCCTTGAATACCAAATAATAATTTGGGTCAAAATGACCCAGAAGCACTGTGGGTGTATGGAAAAACTATGTTGGCTTCTAGAAATCAAGATAAAATAAAAAACTCTTTTTTTTCTGCAAAACCATAGCTTATTATGTCTTTAACGATTATACAACGCCGCTGTAATTAAAGAAAAAAATTGGGCAATTTTGACCCACTCATTGCAGAAGGGTTAATTACTAAGTCTGTGGTGTACGTATTCATTTATTGCCGTGTGTTTGTATACATACATTTTTGTTGCATTCATTACTTAGCCAACGGCAATGTTGCACTATTATTCAATTGTTGCAATTGCATCATCGATTTTCTTATGTGGCAATTTCCACAAGCACTGAATAAAAAAAAACATACAACTTGAACAAATAAATAACAATAAACAATGAAGATAATAGAAGAAAAAGAAGGAAAACATAAAACGTCAAAGGTAGGCAGTTTAGTGCGATCAGCTGTACAGAAGTGGCAGGTCGAAAAACTTTGATATGAAATCGGAGATGGCAATGGCTACGATGCCGGAGAGGCTGAAGCGCAAGCCGCGAGTGAAGAGGCGACGCAGAGATGTACACAAGCGGAACGTGGTGAAGCGCCTTTTCTTTTATAGCAGTTTGTTTCAGTTTTATTTATGCATTTTCCGAGGCATTGTTTTGTTTATCTGCTTGCAGCCGATGTGCGCTGATGGCATTGTCATTTGGGGTGTTCACAGTTCGTTCCAAATTGTGTCTGAAAATGTAGACGTCTACATTTTGAGACATTTTTAGCATCAAACTGTGAGCACCCCTTTCTAGCAGTCGTCGCAAAATCGTCTCAAAACTTTGCTGGTGTTGCCAGACATTTCTTGTTTGCGTGCATTGTTTATATGTCGCCTTTCGATTTTGTTTCTGAAAAATTGTAATTATTTAACTTAATTAGCAATTCCTAATATTTTTTATTTCTTTTCCTTGATTTATTTCTTTTCATCAGAAATTGCGCTCAAATTAAATGCAAATATAGAAAACGCGCCCAATAAATAAAAAAAATGCGATTAGTATTGCCATAGTGCAACCCTGCTGCGAGGTTGCAAAATGTAGACGCGTAAAAAACATACCTTTGAGTGTGACAAAATGTAGACGGCGTCGTTTTCCGATTTTGTATGGGAAGCAACAACACCACAGATTTTACGGTTAGAAAACGTCTTAAAATGTAGACGTCTACATTTTGAGACACTATTTGGAACGAACTGTGAACACCCCAATTGTTGACATTGATGATGATGATGACGATGATATTCAAGATGATGATAATGATGTTGCAGTGTGGCACATATGTATGTATGTATGTACAAAAGTTAACTTACAGCTGATCGGTATCACAGCGTCACAATGGCATTGACAGTGGCAACAACAGCCGCAGCAGCAGCAGCAGCAGCAGCATTATCTGCATCAGTTGCATTGCTGTCGATTTATTTAGTCATTTTCAAATTTTCACAATTCCCAGCGTTGACTGTTATCAAATACCTAGTCGCATTTCTATAGCTTTGTTGCTGCCACAAAGAGCGACGATTTTATATGTAAGCACATCAGTGTTGGGTTTGTAGGTACATTTGTAAATTTTGTACCTTACATTAGCTACAACTGTTTACAACTTGGTAAAATTTACAAAAAATATATGTTTAATGTGGAATTTTTTTCCTATTTTAAATTAAAAACTGCATTTAAGCAAATGAATTTTGTCAATATCGGCTTTGAGTTAGGTCTAAAAGCATAGACAGACAGCAGCTAATCCTCAAAATTAATGCGGATCAAGGGAATATTCGATGACAGCACTAGTCAAAACGGCTCGCTGTTGTTTGTGGTAAAGGTAAGCAAACAAAGGTTCTACGTGAATGTATTATTATTTAAAAAAAATATGCATAGTTTTACACATTTTGACTGTTCTCGGTACTCTTTCTGTACCATTTTAGGTACATTTATGTTTTTTTCTAAAACCAACACTGTTGCTCTGAGACATGCCCACTTACATACAAGCATATACATACATATGTAAATTTATGTCCAAATCCATGTATGTATGTAGGTATGTACTTGTATGCAAGTTTGTATAATTCCACTTACTATACACTCACTTGGCAACTCGCGTGACGCTCGAACGAAAACGAAAGTGAAGTTGAATGCCGCTATTAGTTTCCTGCATCTACCACTTTGGCGTGCGCTTGAAGATGCCTGCCGCTCCAATGGCAAGTCACGGGTAACATGTTACAAGCTGGAAGCTCACACACACGCACCATGCATAACTCATTCACCTGGTGGCGCCTGAGTTTACATTTGTCTTTGGTGATTTTTTCTGTTTTGTTCGGATATTTATTTTAAGTGGCGCATTTTTTCCGGCCATTTTTTCTAGTTTTGGTTGCATGCAGCAACCACATCGCGATTTTAATTAATTCAATGCCGCAAATTGCAGTCGATTTTATTTTGTATTAAAATTGCATAAACAGTGTACACTAAAAATATACAAATTTATACATACATACAATTTATACAAAATCATGCCTGGAAAAATTTGCAGTGTACGTGTTTTAATCTGCCGTTTGTTACTTTGCCTCACTGCCATTTCCATGCTTTTTCTGCATTAACATGGAAATGCATATTTTTCTATAATTTACATAAATCTTGATTTTTTTTTTTTTTAATTTCTAATCGAAAGTTATTTCATTTGATTGTCGCAGTTGCATTTTGCTTTTGTAATGCTAATATTTGTATGTATTTATATAAATATCTTTACTTATTTTATTTGCTTATGATTATTGCAAACATTTATGGCGCTTGGCTCAGCACACAATTTGCATAAATATTTTCATTTGTTTGTTACTGTGGTTTTAGTGTCGTTGCTACTGTTGGCATTTGTTGGCGCTTACAATTACGGTAATTTGCCCGCTTGGAAATAAAAAAAATTTTACATGGTTGCATGAGTTATTGGTTTGAGTCGTTTAGTTAGCTAAATGACTGCAATTAAATCTTAAATCAAAAAATACCTATTTATTTTTTAAGTTTAATTAGACTACATATTAGAGGAGATAACTATTATTAGATTATAAATGGCAATTGATACTTAATGACACCCCGTTTGCCGTGTCGAACAAACTATGTGGACAAAATTAATTCGTGGATTTCCAGAAAAGCGTAACTTATTAACATAAAGAATAACCCAAAATCCCTGACTGAAATACGTTTTAAATAATATGGGTAGGACATTATTCAGAAATAAAACAATAATTTTACTGAAAATTAAAAATATTTTAGTTGAGAACAAAATTGTCGAGAACGTTCTCAATAGGAATTATATAAGAACAAAACCTTGTAGAACGTTTCCAAAGATAAACAAATGCGAACAATGCTTTCGAAAATATTTCTAAGAAAAAAAGGAACAAGAGTCTCTGGAACATTTCGGAAAAGAACTAAATGGGAACAAAAGTCTAAGGAACTTTTTCTTGAAGAACGATTTGTTAATTTAAGTCTCAGGAACCTTCTACCAGAGGACGAAACGGGAACAAATCTTCTATGCGCTATTTGCGAAGAATGCATGCGTTAACCAAATTTTTCACATAGCGTTCATTAGTTTGAAATGTTTGAATATTGAAATTAATCAAAAAAGAGCTGAAACTGATAAATGTAAGACTTAAGACACGAACTTTTCTTGCACAAAAAATGAAAAATTATTCCATAAATGAACAGTTCACCCTAATGATACACGATTTGGAAGCTGAAATGATCCAGTCTTCTTCTGGCGTAGAATTAACAATCATGGTTCTCACTGAAGCGATTTTTCATGCCAAAACGCAGACTCGCCTCTCATTAAGTTCTCAAAACCTTTGTTCTCAAGCAGAACGTCCCCATAACTTTGCTTTTAATTGGTCGTCCTTGAAAACTTTTTCGATACTTTCGTTCTCATTTTGTTCTCATTGGTAACGTTCCCTAGAGTTCTGTTCGCATTTTGTTCCTTACGGAAACGCTCCCAAAACCTTTTATTCTAATTTTTCTCCTTAAAAATGCTCTCAATTCTTTTGTTCCCCTTTGGTTTTTTTTTGTGAGAAAGTTCTTGACATTATATTGCGTTCTCATGCAGAGCTAAACCAAAAGTCGAACGCATTCTCGGTGCCAGAGAAAACGCCTACCATTACGGAAGTGTATAAATTTCTGGTCATACTTTTTAATGCTATTCTACTAAAAAACATATTTTTTTTACAATACCAAATTACTTGAGCTGGCAATCATTGAAAAGTCAAAACCGTTAGCAGTTGTGTATTTTTATTGCCTTTGAGAACTCAAAAAAATAAGGTATTAGTTATGGCTGCTTCGAAATATAATTGCACAAATTTTTCTTTTTTTGTTTGCCGATTTGTTCGTTTGAACACGATTGTGTTTTGCATTTCACAGATGCATTTTCTAATTTCGAACACACAAAACAAAAGTTTTTATTATCATTTTAATCTCTTGCCTTTGACGGTGAAGCAAAACATAGATCTAAAAAAATAACTTTTATTTACCGAGCGGAAAACTCTGTTTCCCTTCAGGAGATTCCCAATAATAATAATACCCAAATGCTTATGTAATCATTTTTTTCATAGTAAGTGTATTTTATTGGTCCACCATAAAGCCCGGAAAATGCAATGGCCCCTCCATAAAAATATTTTGTATTAAAAAATGGTTAAATAAACTATTCGGTATTATTATTGGACGTCTTTTGGATAGAAGTAGAGTTTTCCGATCGAAAAATATTGGTTTCAAGACTGCTATACCGTTTGTACGTAAAGTGGTTTTTCCCTATATATGTATTAAATATTTTTAGAGACAAGGATTTGGGCTTCACAAGGGTTGAAAGAGTAATCTAACGTGATTAATAGGACTTGTCCAACAATTTTAAGCGGATACAACGCTTATCACCTCAAACGACAATCTGTGTAAGTATCGTCAATTATATTTATTCGTCTATAATTATATATGTATGTCTGGCCAAAATAAATCTGATTCAATCAAAGTACATGTTTTTTGATGTTCTAGGCTAGCCAAATTAAATAAGATACTTTGTAGTAGTTCCGCACTTTTTTGAACAAAAAAATTAACACACTCTAACTTGCAATGTAGTTTTTACTATTTTAATCGAAAATAAAAATTTAAAAAAGGCACTTCTACTTATGTAGTATATGTATATACATATCTAAAAAAAATACATCGAACAAAAATCATTGGAGATGCGGGGCATCGATCCCCGTACCTCTCACATGCTAAGCGAGCGCTCTACCATCTGAGCTACATCCCCATCTGATAACACAGTGTTTAAATGTTAGACAAAATATATGTACATTGTTAGTTGTATTCAACCACTATAGTACAAACGTGCATTGCATAAAACAGCTAAAGGCTTTTGGTAATTTTTCTAGGTCAAGCTGTGCAGACAATGGTCACTTTGAAGTAACGAATTACGAGTATATAAATTAGTCAGCGACAAAATTGGATAATTAAAATGCAAGTAACGTTCATTCAGTGTTATATTGATTGTTGTTGCTAGCGGGCCGCTACGACTTGAGTTTCAGATAGCCTATTTATGTGGTCAAATCTATAATTTCAAAGATAATTTGATACGCTTAGGAAATACGGAAGTGATGCGTAAGAGTGATATGTAAGAGTTTTGAAGTGCACAATCTTCCCATTGATCAAAATGCAGGTACTGAAGTAGGCCAAATATCATTTCACTGCTAAACGAATTAAACCGGTATTTTCTTTTTTTCATAATGAATGTACAGATCGAACTTCGAGATGTATTTTGGGGCCTCACAGTGGTCGGAGAAGCCATGCTTTACGCGCAAAATTAGAACGGCTGTTACAATGATATTAAAACTGCAGGATCTTAATATTTTTGTAATGCTAAATCCAAATATCGCTAGCTTAGACTGAAAAATTGCTAAGTCCTATGTTAAAAATTTTGTAGGAGAGTAAAACAACTTCTTATAGCCATTTTCTTCAAGTATTTCGTATACAACATTTTTCCTGTTCAAAGAAAAGCAAAACTCTATATGAATCAGAGAGATTTGATCTTTGTTAAAAGATGTCGTACTATCTGGCCTTATCGAAATTTCCGTGCTTCTTCTGTACTTAACAAATTTTCGTTTCATTGATTATAAACGGGAATAAATAAAAGAAGTATCCTTATTCTTTTCGAAAAATTGGACTAAGCAACTTTTACTTTACAATTTATAGTTTGACAGTTAACAGCTGTCGAATCAACTGACAATTTCTATAAAAATAAAAAAAACTTTTTGAAAATACTGCTGATCAGATTTTTAGGCACGCTAGCCACGAATTTTGTGTCAGACGAGCAAAAACCCGGCGTAGTTCACTGCGCCTCAAAACTATTTTTGTGTTGCAAGAAGCACAAAAAATGTTCCACCGTCTCATCCTCATCAAGGCCGGATAGGTAAATGAGTTGTTATTTACGCCTTTACAGTTAGATGTTTGTGCCACGTGAAGTGACCAGTCAGCAGTCCCGTCTGCTCAGTGAGAGCAAAATCTATATATGTATTTAGATATTCTAAGATTGAAGGCTGTATGAAGTTTGCCCATCTGCATCACCTCGATGCCACCCAGTCATTGCTGAGCGAAATATTCATCCAATCGCTGATTGTGGCTTCGACGGCCGAAGTTGGGAGTGCTATCACCGCTGAGATGTCTCATTACCAGGTACTCCCGAGTGACCTGGAACCCAGAGCAGAGCAAGTTCGTTATGCTTACCAACATAATTTAGTCGAGACTTGCTTTGCCGAATTAGTTTAGAAGTACATACTATGTACTCAGGTACATAGAGCTGGCCAATGCCTTAAGTGCAGCTTGGCTGTCAATGGAGATATGTAAACTCCTTCCGCTCCACCTCTTTTCCCCCACGTAGTATATGACCTTGAGGATTACAAATACCTCAGCCTGGAAGACCGAAACCTATTACCCAAGAGAAAAGTGAAGCTTATTGCCATTAACTTTGAAAAAGACCCCTGATCCAGACCCTGAGTCATTTTTGGAGCTATCAGAGAAGATCCTGTAGCATTGAAAAGACACAAGTGCTCACATCTCGTGGACCCCCATATTTTTTTCACGGAAACGTAGACCACCGTTAAGTCTCCCGTGGGCCACTGGGGGTCCACCTGGAGCACTTTGGGAATCACTGGTCTAAATTAATGCAAGGCCTTTACTAAGGATCACAAGTATTGTTCTTAATTTGAGTAGCGAGTCCATAATTAACAACATACGTACATATTTAAATACATATCCATAGATGAAAGTATGCATGCATAAATGCCGGATTGACGCACAATAACAAAAACAAACAAAAACGGCGTCTTACATACGAATGCCGTAAAAAATTAAAGACTCAATAAAACGGTAAATATTTAAATAATAAGCAAGAACACCAACAACAGCAAGGCTATCTAAGAGAAAGAGAGAAGATAACAAGAAACAAACGTAATTGACGATTACTAATTGCATTTTAATTGCCGTCGAAAAGCGGCAACAATCACTGCAGCAGAGTCGGCGACAGAGCAATGAGTAGAGCAACCGCATACAGAATAAGTATGGCAAAAGCAACAATAATGACAGCAGCAGAAACAACAACAATAACAAGCAATAGCGTAACGACAACAACAATTGCAGCGCCCTTCTTTAGCTGATTTTATGCAACGTTTGCAATTTTATTTGCATTTCCTGTCATTTGTCTGTATTTTCCGAAACTTAAATACTTTTACCTTTAAAATCGGTTGAAGTGGTTACTCATAAATGCACACATAATGCATTGGAATGTTTACTAATCAAGCAGGTAGGTATGTATATGTTTGGATATGTATGTACATGTATGTATGTATGCACGCTCGTGGTCAGCTGTGTATATGGGAGAAAATGCTCAACACCGCCAGCCAAAAAAAATTATTAAACATCAACTAAAAACTGCCTATCTAAAATTTTTTTAAACATTTTTAATAAAAAGGTTACAATTTTTGGGTGTAATTGTTAACGTTTGTTTAATTTTGTACGAAGTTTGAAATGTGGATTTATGTGGGACTGCTTATGTAATTTACTAAACTTTCATAAAAAAAATTATAAACAATAAATAGATAAAAGAAAAATAACCAAAACTGGTCAAAATGTCACTTAACTTAATCACCTGACCACAAGGGTCGCTCGTTCGCTGGTAGAACAGTGCAATTGAAAAAGATTTTTACTTTTTTTTTTTGAGTTGAGTATGAAAATGGCTTCAATTATTTTTTATGCCGCGAAAAAAAATTCCATTTGGGGCTTAGAAAACGCAATTATGAAGGTGGAAAAATAAATGGAGCCACAACGTGCCAATGTTTGGTATGGGCTTTGAGCTGAAGCCGTCATTGACCCTAACCTTTCGAAAATCAATAGCATTTCGAGGCATTAGCGCGTGTTTTCCAATAAAGCCGTGGCAACATTTGCCCGATGTGCTATTCCAAACACAACTCTAAAACCTCTAAAACTACTGTACTAAAACTACTGTACGAGAAGAAAAATTACAATAACAAAATATTAAGGATAGACATGGAAGGGAATACACTAATTACAAAAACAAAGAAGGTAAAAATCACCGACTTCAAAGCAAATACAAGCCAGAACAATTCATCTACCTATTGAGCACCGCAAATACTGCAAAACTAAGAAGACTTACCTAACAAAAGAAAGAGGTAGTTAATAAGGAATACAAATACGAGCAATCAACAAAAATTATCCAGAACGAAAAATGACACTAAAGATGGTACAACGCCGAAACGGGTTCGTTTCCAAATCAAATTTGACAAGGGATGACGGAAATTAGTTCCAAAATACATCATACACCCACCTTGTCGGAAACAACAATAACCAAAAAGGAAATATATATATATGTATATTCCGACGAATTGATAATCCCCCCTTTTTTAAGTGCGTTAAAAATAAGTTATACATCAAATAGTTTGAAATAAAGTGAGGAAACAATAAATTCTCTTGTGATTAGGTTTTTCTTAAATGCTAAAAGTGTTATAAGCAAAAAACGGTAATTTACGTAAACTCGAAGTTGGCGATATTGTTAGAGAGCGTGGTTTTTTTCTGATTTTAAACATTTTAAAAACGGTGTTTAAGAAGGTCAGCTGCATTGTGGGTAACAAATTTGAAGTGGTTTTCGAGATACAAATTTTTCGCATAAGTGGGCGGGCCATGCCCAATTTCCAAACAACTTTACGAAAAACTAATTTTTGCTTAAGATAAGTTTTGACTAAATTTTTGAAAATCGTTAACCGCGCTGCCCAAAGATCTGAAAAGCCTTTACATACACACATACTGTAAATCCATTAAGAATGGTATCCACCGATCTTGCACACACTTTTAAAACGTCTTATTTACTTCTTTAATATGGAAGTAATATATGAAGCGTAGAATTCGACGTTATGGCAAAATTTTAGTACTCCTTTGAACTTATACAAATTTCATTCCTTTTTTCCTATGTTTCACTAAACCGATAAACCGATAGAAATGTTGCAAATAGTTCGATCAGCTGCATTTTTTCCTTTCTTCCGACATTCTAAAATGAATTTTCATAAAAGCTGGACACAGCAATTTTTCACTCTAAACTAGCGATATATATCATATGATTGTTTACGTACACTACACAATAACAATGCCTATTATATATTTATAATATTCTTAATTTAGAGATTATTAAAAATAAAATAAATATTACCAGTTAGCTTTTTATCTAATCATTTATTCATAAGCGAAGACGGCAAATCGCACACGATCTTCAAAAGTGATACAATTCAAAATTTGGCATTTTTGAAATTACATATGCGATAAAAATGTAGACAGAGCTTTTATTTACCTTTCAGCAAAAGATGGAGCAAATTTTTATTATAATTTGTTGAAAAAACCTAAAGTTAAGCCTCCCGTGCCCATATGATTAGCATTTACTAAGAAATAGTTTTTCGCATTTTCTCACAAACGTTTAATTTTGAGTTGTGTCATCTTTGAAGATCGCTTGCGCAATCTCGAATTCGTTCAGCCCTCGTTTAATAATTGTCTTTCAAACAACGTCATCGTCGCGACCTAATACTGCACTCAATATCTTTATAGCTTTCCACAGTATTTCTGTGATATGTAAAGGTGTACATATGCATGTATGGGCATACGTATGTCTGTAGCACTACGATTTGATACAGTTGTTGCTACTGCGGTGGGCTTATCAGCAGAGTGGGCGCTTAGTTATGACGAAAATACCGCAAGCTACCAAAGAAATAATAAAATTATTTACATACACTAAAAACTAGAACAATTTTCGAGATACTAATGCGGTAATTGTTGATGACATTTAGTACACGGCACGTAGACTATTTGTCATGTTCATATATATGCATGTGTATATAGAATATATATGTGTGTGAAAATTGAAAAAGCGATGTATGTAGTATGTGCATTAGGGTGGTCCAAGAAGAGTAAAGTCGGAATTTTAATGCTCTCACCCCCTAGGATTGTTCTATATTAAAAAGTATCTATACACATATTTTTTATTTGAATATCAAAAAATTTTTAGATTTGGCCCAAAGTTTTCCATGTATGTATTATATATGGAAAGAAAACAAATTTTGGTAGAAATGGCATAGAATTCTTGAAAATCAATATTTTTCGATCGGAAAACTCAGGTTATCTTCAGTAGACTTTCTGGAGTAATACCCAATTTTTTATATAACCATTTTTTAATATTTACAATTTTTTTTAGTAATAACGATTTTTTATTGGTCCCCCATTGCATTTTCCGACGTTTTTGGTGGTTTTTGGCGGACCTATCAATTATAGTTACTATGAAAAAATAGTTAACCAAACAATTCGTTATTATTATTCGGAATCTTTTACATATAAATAGAGGTTTCAGATCGACAAGTATTGATTCTTAAGAATTCTATACCATTTATACGAAAAGTGGTTTTTATTTTTCTTATAAAACACGGAAAACTTTGAGCGCTTTGAGTGACCTCTAAATATTGTTTGATTTCAAAAAAAAAAAAAAAAAAAAAAATGGGGGAATATATTTTCGGTATGGAAGAATCCTGGGGGGTGAGGGCATTTTTTGACCACCATAATGTGCATACATACATATGTACTATATGAGTTTATGTATAAGTACGAGTTCAGTTGCATGCACAGTTAGCAGCAAAGTATTTTGGAGCGCCAGTAAGTAGCCGAGGCTGCGCTGCCGTTAGCTAAATTCATTGCCAATTGCTTTCTGATTTTTTGTTTGTTGCATTGCTGCTGTCATAATGTGACTTTTTGCCCTTGCTGGCCTTACTCTATTTCTTCACAAATGCATCTTTTTCCAACATATGTTCATACATATGTACATGCACACTATATGTGCATGGCGACTCGAATAAATAGTACTTTTAAGTAGCCAGCCAAATTTATATGCGGCCCACTGTGTCATCTAGTTGGCCTTAGCGACCCAGTAATTGAGCAATCTGAGTATAAATGCTATACATATGAAGATATGTATGTACTCGTATATAAGTATATGTATGTGTTGCTAATTGTGTGTCTTATGTAGTTTACTTGTAAAAATCTATACTCTTGTACATACATACATATGTATATGTATATCGTATGCACTTGCACTTGCACTTCCGAATGTCTGCGGCGAATGCTCGTAAATTAAGGCAAAAAGTATTACTATATCAACAACAACAGCAACAACCGCAATACAACAACAATGGTTGCAGTTACACTTGTCATTTTAGACGCGAACGTCCGCTTGGCCAAAGCTTCAAAAATACAATTCGATTCGTGACTAAAAGTCGGCCATATATGTATGTATGTAGATAAATAAAGCGCCACCCGCCGGCTATTTGGGCTGTTTCAATCTTTTACTTACAAAGCATACCAACATTCATACATAGCTACTGTTTACGTTTTGGGCTCTAGTATTTATGTTCATTTGAAGTATTGAGTATTTGACTTGAATGGAAAGCGCGCCTTGTCACTTCTGTTCTTCGGTTGCCAAAATCAATGTATCACATTTTTAGTCTGTTTTTATTATAGAATTTTCACTTCCACGTTGTTGTTGCTGTCGTTGTTTTAGGCATGTAGTGTAATGTGTCATCGCATTAGCTAACATTGTCTGAATGGCTAGCGGTATGATTTGCTTGCATTTGTATGGGTGCATTAATATAAGAAATGTTTGCAGATTGGCTTTTTGTTTGGTTGTTTATATGGACATACTACATGCATCCTATATATAAAAAAATACATAAATATGTACTTGCCTAAATATGTACGTACATATATTGTACACATATATACTGGTGGCCCGATAATTATGGCGTTTTTCCTTTCTACCGAAAAATGTTGCCTTCTCATTGCCTACATCATGATAAAAATATAGTAAGGTAGAACCGCTGAGAGTCACTTTTAAAATTCTTGACGTTTCCAAACAATTTAATTTTTAAATGTACTCACAAACTCACACACACATTTTCATTTTCAATCTCAAGCAACAACAATTTCGAACAATTTCAATTTTTTATTTTCACTTTTATATGATTTTAAAATGTTGGCAAACTTCAAAATAAAAATTATGGCCGACAAATTGAGTGAACGGTTCTACCTTGCTATGTTTTTATCATGGCCTACATTACTACAGATACTAAGGAGCGGGCCATTAAAAGGCAAAATTTTTTGTAGAAAAGAAAACACCATTAGAAACAATTATCTTTTACAAGTTTTGACCATATATTTTTATTTATTAGTTCTAATTAATTTTTTATGAAAATGTAGTGCATGTTACAATGAAAATCATATAACCAAAAGATTGCAACTTTGTACAAGATTTACAATAATTTTCAAAAATGGACATCAAAATTTCAAACTTTTTAATTAGAATTCCTCGAAAAAATTTTGTTATGCGGATTTATAGCCCATTCAATTTTAGTGAAATATTGTTCAAGCTCCAAAATTGCGTTGATTTTTTGAATTTCTTCTTTTTCTTTTTCATTTGTTAGCGGTGTTGCTTATTTTTCGACGTCTGGCAACACGTTCTTACTCGCACTTCAGATATTAGATGATTATGGTTATGGCGGAAAAGAAAAATTCAATTGGTCTCTATGGCTATGGTTATGGCTATGGCGAATACAGTGTTGGCCATAAGGTTAGTATTTTTGGGCAGATCCAACACAAGTTACAAATGAACAAATATTTTGTTTTTCCAAACACGCTTTGTTTTTAGATTGATTTTGTCTTTTACTTGGATTCCTGAACCTCCTTATTAATGAAATATATTAATGCAATAAAGTTTCTTATGATTCGGAGAAGAAAGAAAATTATAACATCATAAATATATATTTTAATAAGCCAACACGCAATGAATTGTTAAACATTTTAGAATTATTCTTTATAAATGTACATACATTGTGTGAATAATATACATATGAAATAGAAAATTCATAATTACTCTTAATGACATTATGAGAACTATTAAATTTTATTATATGTACCAACAAATATGTATATTTATTAGGGTGGTTCAAAAAAAAAAGTAAAATCGGTATTTCAATGCTCTCACCCCCTAGGATTGTTCCATATCGACAAAATATACCCCTATTCAGGGCCCGAACATAACAGTTATTCATGAAAACTGTCATTGAAAAATTCACTATGAAGGAAATTTTCTACAATTAAGTGATACATACCAATCGATTTCTTTTTTCTCCGAGAATCAAGTTTGAAAATAAATTTTTTTTGTAATTTTTGATTTTTGTTTTATAAATTCAAAATAATAGTCATTTATTATTATTATTTTTATCTAAATAATCTGTAAATTATATGTATGTCTTAGATAACAGTTATTGAAGCCTTTTATTAAAATTAAATAAAAGTCAAAAAGAAATTTTTGAAGAGCATTTTTTTTATAAAAGGTGTAACTGTTACGGTCCCTACCCCAATTTTTTATTTTGAAAAGTTGCCTGTGTATTTTATATAGAAATGACAGAATTATTGAAACTCAATATTTGTAAACCGAAAATCCCTGATTCCCTTCAGGAGACTTCCAGTAACAATACCCAATAGTTTATTTAACCTTTTTTAGTACTGATTCTGGCATTTTCTGGGGGGTTTTGCGGCCCTATAAAATAAAGTTACTATGCAGAAATGATTAAATAAATAATCTGGATTTATAACTGGGAATCTGCTGAAGAGAAACAGAGTTTTCCGAGTGAAAAGTATGGATTTTCAGAATTCTATACCATTTATACAAAAAGTTGTTTTTTTCGGTAAGAATAATCCTAGGGGGTGAGAGCATAAACATGCTGACTTTACCATTTCGCATGCATTTTTGGACCTCCCTAGTATTTATATGTAAGGACATTTGTGTTTGTAAGTTTAACAAATTACGAATTCTTCAAAAGTCGGGCTGAGTTGTCCCCCACAAACGATTGAAATTCACACACAAAAGACTAAAAAACTTGCAACTCATCACGGCAATCCTTGCAACCAATATATGACGTGCAATTACAGCGAACGCAGAATCGTAAGGACAAGCGGCAAACTTTAGCTGGCAAAGTTTTGGGCTAAACTCTAGAATACGAAGGAACGAGGAAATGGTTTGAAATTCGAAAAAAAAGAGGAAAATACGAAATCTTCTGCGCGCATGGTGGCAAAAGAGAGGAAAGGGCTCAAACATATTTATTCAGATGATGCGCAGGATTTTACTCTAGGAATAATAATAAATTAGTAGCACGTATGAGACTGCGTGAAAAGCACACACAAACACACGCATGCATGACAGGTGCATATACGCACTCATACATTTGTCTGCGAATGTAAACAAAGACGTGGGATGCAGTCAGCAGAATGCCAAAACGAAAGCAAGTTGACACAAGTGGAAAATCTGATGCCCACAACATTAACCATTTCCAAATACGAATATTCGTTTACGAACATACATACGTACTCAAGCACCGTGCATCGAAAACTGTACAAAGTGGGTAAAGTACGTTTGTGGCTGCAGCTGTGGCAGTCGCTGATTTAATCCTTTGAAGGATGACAGAAATGAAAACAACGGAACTCCAGCGAAATTTCGCCCTAAACCGCATATCATGCAACGCAATTGTAGTTGTAGCATGCGAGCGATGCTAAAGTAGCGAAAGACTCAGAGAGGCTAATGCGCTTTCCCACTGTGAAAGAAAACAAAGGAGTCGCAGTAATGGCTCTTCTACCGCAACGCCCGACCATAGGAGGGAGGCACGAGATTGCGACACAAATGAGCGCAAAAGGAAAAAGAAACAAATAAATTTAAAATGAAATGCAATGAAATGATGAAAAGAATGCGCCAGTAACTGAAACAACAGCAGTAGAATTTCTAATTTCGAATAGAACGAGCGCAAAAAATTACGAACAGACGAAAGGACGCTCGTACGCCATTCATGAATGGCAAGTCGGACATGGACGAAGTTGCCAGCAGTACAATACGCCCACCTGCCAGCTGAAGGTAGCTTCAGAGCTGTACATACCTACAATGCAGCATAGCGATGAAAAAATAAAGAAGAAAACGGGCGGCGTCAACTCATTGGAGGCAAGACTTCATGAAGATAAATGTACTGCCTACTTCAACGGACTTTTGCTACGTATAATCTTAGTCAAGGAAAAATCTAAAGTATCTCGCAATTTCTAAATTTTTGCTGTGCGCCCGAGTAGTTTGCTGCTGCCAAGTCTAATAAAGTTGTCAAGATTTTTTCTCATTTTGCGTTTTGTTAGACATTGCATGCCACAATTATCACTGTGGCAAGGTAAGCATTGGTTATTGTTATTGCTGTTTTCATTGCAATGCGCCCCAAATGTGTATGCACTTATGCGTGTACTTGAGTAGTTAGTTAGGCGTTCCATTGTTGCTCGCAGTGGGGCATGCAACAATCAAAGACAGCGTAAAAATTCTCAAACGCCAGCGAAAGCAGCGGGTTTTTTAGTTAAGTTTACCGTACGAGGGGCGGTTTGTACGAAGTACGATGTGTATGCGCCTCTGGCGAACTAAAGGACCACCCACATAGCGTATATAAATGCAATTCAAAATGTTAATGAAATTAAAAAGAACTACTCTGGAATTTATTCTATGAAAGCTAAGATTAGTTTTACACATTAAACTGTAACAGAAATTTAAAAATAAAGGCACGGTTCAGTCAAAACAGTCGAAGTTCGACCACTCGCTTGATTCTAAATGAATACCATTCCTTTTTCTTCGGGACGATTGAGTCCCCACATCCCCCTTTGATAATGAATTAGCATTTTTTATGCATTCCTTGTCAATTTTGGTTCAGAGACAAACCGGTTTCGAAGTTATACCATCGTCAGTTTCAGTTTTCTTCAAACCAAAATTTACATGGAATGTCGGAAAATCTTTCTATAATATATAATACTCCTGCTCTGTCCCTACCCTGTCAGAAAAACCAACAACCAAAATGAGAATACTATTTTTTACTTTTAATTTGGTAACACAATACCATTTTATCCGCCAGATTTATCATGTTTTTGTATTTATTTTAGACTAATGACAATCTTTTTTTTTTAATATCTGAGATTATCGGTGGTCGGATTATGCATTTGTATAGAGAGCCTGCCCACTGGAAAGGCTAGCCGCACAATAAAACCGGTTTCGAGCTGTTTACACTAGGGTGGTCCAAAAATGCATATGAAAAAGTAAAGTCGAAATTCTTATTCTCTTCCCCCCTAGGATTTTTCTATACCAAAAAAGTATACCCTTATTTTTTTATTTTGAAATCAAAAAATATTTAGAGGTCGCTCAAAGCGCCCAAAGTTTTCCATGTACATATTTTATATGGGGAAAACAACTTTTCGTAGAAATGTTATAGAATAGTTAAAAAATAATATTTTTCCACCAGAAAACTCTGTTTATTGCAGGAGATTCCCAATAATAATACCCGAATGTTTATTTAACCATTTTTTCATCGCAACTATAATTTATAGGTCTGCCGTCTTTTTATAACAAATTTGGTAATTTATTTTTCAATTTGGTAACTTTTTCGATTCGGTCCTACATGTCACATAGGTCAATAAAGGTTCTGATTCCACATTAGCAAGTGACCCGTAAGCGTTTCCTTTTATATAAATATCAGATAATCCTGAAAGTTTCTCAAGGCGAAAATTTGTTCCAGCGTTCTTTGGTTAAAAGACTGGTGTGATCTATAAAACTGCTTGAAAGTGACTATCGCTATATCTATCGTGTCCTTTCCCGAGAGGTTTTGGGTGGTCGTATATTTCCCAGTCAGTTTGACAGATTTGCGATTTTTAAATAAAAATATAGTTCTTTCTTTAGCAGAACGCGTGTAAATCCAAGTTTAAAACTTGTTTAAATATTATTCTGGGTATATAATGTTGTAGCCCATTGAATTCTAGTAGAATAAAGTCCAAGTTCTAAATCGCTAAAATTACCGTTGATTTTTTAGAATAGCCTCATAAAAAAGTCCAATGGAGCCAAGCCGGATGATCTCAGTGGTCAAATGACATCCCCTCTACGGGAAATTGTCCTCTGTTAATCCTCTGTTGCACTGAACCGTATCCATGACACTGAATGATCAGATGCCGTCAGTTTTTCTGTGGCCTGAGCTTTGTATGAATGGAGATGTATATCCAAATGCAAAATATACCATTATAAGCCACAAGGCAGTACCATGTTCTTAAGACGACGCGCCATCAACAAATTTGTTTCTTCGGCCATTGGTTTGAAATCCTTACCAAGCGTTTCTGGTGTTGTGGCTTTCAGCCTTAACGCAGTTATACAAATTTTAGGTGAATGAAGCGCGGATTGCCTGAAAAACTTGGTGTCTTCGGATGTATGTACACGCAAATGTATGTTTGTACAGTTCTGCACATAAAATAAGTCTGGTAATTTTTTGTGGAATTTTGTAATTTTTTCCAGAGATATTGGTAAAAGACAAAAAAGTAGTAATAACCCAGCCAGCAGAGAAACGTAGATTTTGCCAACAGTGCGGTCTCGTACAATTTTCCGTATCTGGAAAGGACCACAAAACGGCTACAATTTTCGTTCATTCATGCATCCGAGAGCGTCTAGAAAACAGAATTTATTTATTTATTTATAAAAGTTTTGTCCTATTTGACCCTCAAATGACCTAGAACCTGACAATGTGGAGGTTAACGGACCTCGGATTCGGGTTCAGCGATTCTAAAACCTTATATATATGAATTTTCAGGTTTATTGAATGAATTTTTCCCTACTTGACCTTCAAATGACCACGAACCTGATGTGATGGATGCCAATGGACGTCGGATTTGCATTTGGTTTAATATGCATAAACCTGTGTTATCATTCATTTTCGTACCCGGAAAACGTTCGAAAAAGATTATGTTATTTGAAAGCAATACTTGTATTTTATTTGTTCAAGCTGAATCTTTGAAAGCATTGTTTTAATGACGGCGAAATTAAAGTGAAACAAGTTTCGCAGACATTTTTTATCATCCTCGCTATTTAAAGTCGAAGTTTAAGAGATCCAAACACAACTGTTCAAGGGCTAGTTATAGGCAGAGTCGATGCTCACATATTACTTCTGGTCAAAAATAACTTCTGGTTAAAAATCACTTTAATAACTACGAATCTAATTTAATAAACGCCAATTACAAACACAAACGCCTAATAAAAATTGCTTTAGCCTGAGTAAATAAAAAATTGTATGTTGCAATTACCGTCGCAAGCAACTTCAATCAAGCGTGTTGGATGTTCTTGGCTGCTATATCTGCTAATGCCTTCGCCCAAAAATTTTATGACCAGCGTTCGTGTGAATTTGCAAACCTTGAGCATCGCTTATATCAACAACAACTATTTATATGTGTTTGCAACTGTGAATATACATACAGATATATAGACAAGGGTGGTTCAAAAATGCATGTGAAAAAAGTAAAGTAGTAATTTTAATGCTCTCATCACTCAATAAAATTGTGCTGTGCCAAAAATATATACCTCTAGTTTTTATTTTAATATCAAAAAATATTTAGAGATCGCTCAAACCGCTCAAAGTTTTGCAGATTTTCGTGGAAATATATAAAATTCGTGAAGATCAACGATATTTTATGCATTGCATGGTTTTTTTTTCCTTTTACACATAAAATACCTACATTGAAAAGTTTCCGCTCTTTGTGTCATTCAATTATTTCAATTCAGATAATTTTTTTTTCGTAGTGGTGAGTGCATTCAAATCTCGTCTTTACTTTTTTTGCACCACTCTAGTATGCACATATAAAGTATGTACGTAGGTATGTAAATTTAAAAGGATATAATTCTCGGCGGCTCTAGCTCAACGATAAACCGGTAGATAGCTCAGCAATGTTCTCTTTCGCTTAGTGTACAATTTCGGGTTGTTGTTGTGCATGCGGAAAGTATGCCATTGCTATGTTTTGTATCCCTTTTTTGGAGGTGTCATCTGCAAGCATGCAGGGAAATACACACATCATACTTGCGGACTTAGGTGTACTACGAGTTGCACCTGAAATCATATGATGATAGAGAGATGTTTCACAATCAGTTAACAAAGAGTTTAAAAATTATATATATATGTAGAGTATCTATATGAATGATTAGATCGTACCAGAGAAAAGTTGGCGTTATATCTTGAACATTTACTGTAGCATCTTAAAGCATGATATATCGATGTTTTTGGTTCGAGAAGAAAATTTTTTTGACTACATGTTTATTGAACCCCATTTTAGTACTTATCACCACACTTTTGTCGGTAAATTAAAGCTCACCAAAAATCACTAAGCTTTTGTTAAGGAAGTAATATCAATCCAGTAGAATTTTGAAATAAATTATTGCCGACTTTAGGTGTCACCGAAAAGAGTAACAGCGACGATTCGTCAAGGAGACAAAAAAATAAATAAAAATTTGAATAGCCTTTTTTTGTGTGTCCGTGTAGCTCAACTGCAGGACAAAATTAGGTTAGGTTAGGCTAAGGAATATTTTCTAAATAATATTTGTAGTAATTTTTGTACGCAAAATACACATTGTCGTGTCTGAAACTCATCGCCCAACCATGAAAATGAGCACCGATTTTGTGAATTTAAACATTTTTAATTTCATTAGCACTAAACTGAATAGGAAAAAATTATTTCTTAATATAATTATTTATTCGCCTATCACTCACACGGCAGCAGCAAAGTATGTGCGAATTTGTTCGTTGCAAGGTGCATTCCTTCATTCTTCGTCTGACAACTTGACAGTTTTCACAAACTCGATGGGGAAAAAAATTAAGCATTCGATGACGTAAAGTGGCATTCTGTCGCAAGCTTTGAATTTTATATTCAACGAGCAAATATATGAGCCGTTTACTTTGAAAAGAGCATAAGTCATTTAAACAAAACATTGTGTTAATGATAACACCAATTAAGATTTAACGGTATTGTTAACTAAAAAAAATTGCATTGAAATATTGAGAGCTACTGAGGTTTTGTTCGAGAGAAGTATAAAGAAAATGTTTATTTTGAAAAAGGCATAAGTCCACTCAATGATAACATGGATAACACCAAGCAAAAGTCAATTTTGCGCAAGAAAAATATATATATTCTCCAAAACTAGCAGCCAAATATATATAGTAAAACTGTTTCTCTGTCGTCAGGATTTTGAAGGACTTTGAAATTTCAAAGATTTAGTTAGTTTAAAAAATTATTTAAAAAATTTATTGGTACATAGAATAACAATATGGGTCCAAAATAAAAGATACAATTCTGTAAAATTTAAAAATATTAAATTTTTGGTGCATAAGGACGAATAGGTATTGGAAATGTCTTTTTACAATTTTTTCTTTGAATGTCCTTGTACATTTGTAGTATTTATTTTTAAAAAAATTATAGATTAATACGACCATATCCTTTAATTTTTTTCTACTTAAATTGCGTAAAAAAAATAAAAATATTTAAAAGGTCATTTTAAATATCAATTGTGCACTCTTGCACAATTGTTTCCTCTTGTGTTTGAATTTTTTTTTGTTTTTGTTGCATGTGTTACAATTTAATTGCAGGGATTAGTGGTTTTGGGGTGTCTACCGCTATGCGGAAATTTGTCGAAAGTTCGATTTTCTATTATCGTAATTTCGAAATTCGTAGAACATTTTCGCAGTTCGTAATTTAGTACGAAGAGCAACTGCAAACTTTGTATATTTTTTCGGTATAGAACAATCCTAGGAGCGAGAGTATTAAAATTCGGAATTTAATTATTTTGGACCACCGCAAAATTACATATGTGAAAATAGTTAATATTAATATTAGCTATAGTTTGCGAATTTTCGCAAATTTAGGATCAATTTCGGTAGCTCTAATATAAAAGCCAAAAGTTTTCTGTCATCGTGGAAAAATTTTGTTTAGGCAAATGAGTATGGAAACACTGAACAGGCACAACTTCTAGAAACACTAATTAGTTTACTTATGTTTATGCATAGAACATAAAAATTGCAAATATAGGAAAATCACAAAAAAAATTGTTCAACATTTATTTTTTATTTTTAATAATTTGTTTATAACCTGAAAGATTTTCATCATATTACTATCATAAATCAGTAACAGTAAGGCTCGCTTACAATTTGGTAATTATTACGTACCGATCGAGTTACATTTACCAAAGTTATATCGAAAAACTTAAGTGGATCTCCAGTTTTTTTTTTTTTTTTAATTTCTCTTTAATTGTATAAATAACGAGTACAAGAAAAAAAGTTCGCCGCTCACTTTCGACGCTGAATCATTTTTTCAAAGAAACTGCGATGTTTTTTTTGCCAAACGTAAGCTTCGCCTTTTAAATTCTTCGTAATACTTTTGTCATTTGTAGTCGTAACTTAATGGTATATTCTTCTCTCGAGGAGAAAATTTTTTTGTTCCAAAGTTGATTGACCTCAAATACACTGTTCTAGTACTTACCCATCATTAAACTTTTGCTAACGAAGTATTTCGACTGCTCCAGTAGTGCTATAAAAAAGCTACCCCTAGGTTAGGAAAAATATTTTTTTTTTCCAAATTGCCTTGCCATATGTACATGTGTACATATATCAATACCAATTTTATGCTTTCAATACAAATGCAATCTATAGATTTCCAGAAAACCCAAAACGTGAAACGAAACATTGGTCTGAAATCAAAATTAGTGAACTGCAGAAAATGGTCATCTGCAATAAGTAGCAGCATTCAAGGCGCTGCAAGCATATCAGGCGACCTAAACTTGGCAGCGAAAGCTGGCAGCAGCATACAACGGTAGTACCGGCGCCATCACTATTATGAAACGAAACAAAAACAGAACACACGTGCTCGAAACACGGGATATTGTTTACAAATTTGCATAGCTTTGCAGCCATACATTCTAGAGAGCATGATAAGAGAGCAGTGTCGAGAGAGTAAATGTAAGCATAACTACATACATAGGATGTATTACATATGTACGTACATAAATAATAAAACATAAACGTACTTTTAGTTGGAGAAATTGAAAGGCGTAACTCTGGCTAACTGTAATTTTGGTTTCTGCAAAATAAAAGGAATAACAGCAGTTTGCTGTAAACGCTCTTTTTGCCAGGCTTTCCGTCCTGAGCGCCAGAAGCCTTCTGCAGCCGCATAAATACTTATTCCACATACAGTTTCTGAAATTGCATTGGATTATGGTTACTTGCAGCAATGGTTTTTTTTTTGTCCATGTACAACGGGTTTGCACCGCCTTAGCTTGAAATTAATTGTTAACATGGGTATGAGAAACGCAATGAGTTTAGCAAGGTCAGCCAAGTTTCATTGGTTAGCATGACTGATTCTGCATAATCACGTATGTGTGTGCTTATATTTGTTGGTGATTTATTTAGGTTACATTTATACATACATAAATAAATGCAAAAAAGATATGTTCACTTAACATTACTTATGCAGAGCATAACCGAGGGGTTTGAATGTTAACCCGGTGTATGGTGCATTACCTAGTCCATAACTAGTCAAATGTACTTTACGATTACCTAAACCATATAAATTTGGATAAGTTTGGACAAGATAGATTGTTCACGACGGAAATTGAAATTGAAATTGAGATATTCAGCTGCTTTCGTCTAATTGCATATATGTACATACATACATATCTTGCTGGCAGATTGAAGCGATAGTTCAGAAAATACATAGATTATTATTATGATTATTTAGTTCGCAGTGTTGCTTGAGTTCGATGCCATGCATTTCAGGACAATTCATTTGTATTACTCTGGTTAATTTTATACATTTAGCTAACTCATTTTCAAAAAGGGATACAATTATTGTTCGACCATCTCGGTTTGAAATCATATCGTGCAAACCATTTTTGTACTTTCACTGAGCAAATCAGATGTTGCATTCAGTTTTAGTTCGTTTACATAAATAAAGTTCCCGAAATCCAAAGATTCTCTTCTTTCCTTGACTGCCTCGTTTTCGAAGCTGTGCCAGTTATTCACAGGTTACAGGTCTTTTTTAGCTGTCCGTATACAAAATATAGCTATCCTTCTGAGGTTTTAGTAGTTCATTGTTCTCGTTGGTTCTGTTAGGGAGAAAAACTTTGAAGTTAAACCTCTGAAGGCATAGTTCAACCAACAATACTTTTTCACAATCATTCCCCTTGTTCTAAAACTGTAAGAGAGGAAGAGAGTACATGATTCTTATCCTCCACATTGTCTATTGAGATTAGTACTAATGGAAAAAGTAGAACCTATTTCTTGATAACGGCATGTAGAGGATGCACCAGTGATGTCTACGCTAGTTATTTGGTGTATTTTGCTAAGCTTGGCCTGCCGGGACTTCAATTCTATCTTCTTCGGTCCAATAACTAACTCACTTAGAACTTGCAGGTCCATTGTGATACCACTGTGAAACACCTGAACCTCAGTGATTATTCAGCATAGAGCCATTTTGATGCTCTTATGAAGCATAGGATTAGGTTAGTTACGTGAAAGAGCTGAAAAAGTGCCTACCTTGAAAGCCCGCTCTGCTCTTAGCTAAAGGTGGGCAGCTACAGAAGAAGTGCTCAACTGTTTCTTCCTCCTCCTCATCTCTGCAACTTCTGCAATATTTGTGGGAGAAGCGTGCCTATCAAATAGCCAATGACTGGTTACACAAGCCATGCCTATCGAAATGATCTCTCTTGAGAGACTAAGCAGCTCTTCCGTTTTTTTCTTATCAATTTGCGGCCATAGCAGCTTAGTTGTTGTACGGCTCGTCGGTGCGGTAGATTCAAAGGTTGCGTCAGCAAATCTGAATCTGAACACCCACTCTTTCTGCACTAGCGGGGCAAGCGATTCGGCGTTGAGGATCAACAACACCTGCCTCCTGCCTTATACTGGCTCCTCGGTTTTCTCTACCTTCCAGTTATGGGTTGGCAGGTCTCTGTTGCGGGTTTTGAAAATCTGCTGCATTCTTTCTGGCTCAGCTGGCGTGGGCGGAATCGAAACCCGAGCTCTGGGTTTGTTAGGGATGTTGTCCCCCGGCCAGACCTCACCTACACTACTTCCAGCCAACCTATACAACTGAGCTGATCTATGGTCCTTGCAGGCGATGAGCTTTGCTTTGCCCTTGTATAAGCCGGAATCATGGCATAGGAGAGGAGGTCCGGGGTTATCCTCCAGGACCTGGAGGTAGATATCGGCTATCGCCTCCTCTACCCGCCTCCAATTCTCTTTAGGCATAGTCCCTTCCTCCTCCCCTCTGTCAATGATGGCCAGTACCTCACCGCCACCCTTAAAAGCGTCACTGAAAGATGTATATTTGTGGCCACCGGTTTTTGGTTTTTTGGCGACCCTATCCCCTATTTGTTCAACAGTCCGCTGTCTCTTTCCCAGCTGGATACTACTCCCCTCGCCCAATGTACTGACCTGGACTTTGAGTTGGCCGCCCGTCATAATAGGCTTGCTTCGAGGGGCTGACATGTTTAGCCGCTCCTCTTTGACTCACAATAGCAACCTGTTTTAAGCTGTCTGGTTTGTCTTTTTACGGGACCTTATTGATTTTTTTGTGTTTGGAAGTTTCACTCATAATATTGGTCCCACGAGTATCGGACAGAAGAGGTCCGCCTGCACAGAGGTCCGTGTGCACAGGTAAGGCCAGATAGAACCGGAGGTCGCCATGTATCCGGAACACTCCGTTCGAGACTGGGCTAGTTATTAATTTGGGTCCCCAGTCAGGCTGAACATCAGCACGGGTCGTCTAATACTTTGTTCCAACGCGGAGCTTTTTTTCAATAGGTTTTCTCCTCCGTTACATCCATAGGCCACGATCAAAAACCATTTCCATATATCTAAGCTATTGAGGAGCTTGAGCACATGGCACTGATTTCTGATCTTAGCTGGACACCGTTCTGACATCGTACAGAACCTAAAAAGTGTGGCGCCCATTACCACTCGACACCCTCATGGAGGGTTCAGCCGAAGGACTTTCGCCGACCAAACCAAACCTAAGCAAACGTGAAATAATATATTCTATGTACATGCAGTATAAATTTACAAAATCAGAATAAAAAGCAAAGCAAATTGGAACAAACTCATCGACTGAAATACCGAAATGCCGCAACGACCGAGAAGCACGTGGTTAAGCGTTCACAATACTCCCTCTCAAAGCTAATACGTACATATGTACACAAACATATCTACATATAAACATATGCATACATACTTATATTTATGTACGCGTACATACCTGTAAATACACATTGCATTGCTATCAAAGCAAACACAAACAAATGGTGATTTGGCAGCGAAACAACTGAATTGGCTGCAGCAGTGGATTAGACCGAGTAAAATGCCGCAATGCCAGCATCAAACAAGTATCCAGTTACTCGAATTTTGTCAGCTGAGATAAGATAGCGTCGATTGTGCGATAACAACAGCTAAATAGCTGAGAAACAAGGCAACGCGCCAGCGCTGTTGTCGGCGTCGGCTTTAGCGTCGCAGCGCTGGAGCACAGCAATGAGAATGGAACAAGAACTACAGCAACATAACGCAGCCCACCCCCACCTCACTGCAGCAGCATCGTTGGCTTGCGAATTCACCAACAGGCACACACATACACACAAGCGTAGACACAAGCGCAGTTCGCCAAACGGGCGTATAAAAGCAGCAGTCAATTCGTGCGGCAATATCACAAACGTTTCGCACGCGCCACCAGTAACTTGCAACAGTTGCAGTCAGCCAGTCGCTAAGCACAGTGTTCTAACGTAAAATTAAACGTTATTAAAAAAAAAGTAATTATCAGCCAAAGGAGCTGACAAATTATTGCAGTGCAATTAGTTAAAGGCCGCAGGAGTAGCAAAAAATATATCTTAATTGCAGAAGCAATTAATAATTTGGTGAGTGAGTGTTGATGGAAAAAAAACTAAATGATTTAAAAAGTAAGGTAAAAGGTGAAATGAATGTCTAACTGCGTACAAAGCAAAAACCAAAAGTGAAACAGGAAATGAACGAGCAAACTTTTGAGCTACAAATAATTGTATGAAATGAAAAGAATTCGTACTTTCGTTCTGGACAATTTTTCAAAGCCAAAAAGTTTTTTTGTTTTAATTTTGTAATTTTCCAAATGGAATGGCCAATTGTATCAACTGAAAATGCTGGCAGCAAATTGAACAATTGTGTTTGTTATTTTGTCTGCCTTTTTTTGTGAGTACCTTCAAGCCGTTAAGGTATTAGTGCGAAAATTTGAGAAACGACTTGTCTGGTTGAAGGTGGAATACTTAGAAAACAATTTCTGTTGCAGCAAATTAAACGAACGTAAAGGAGCAAAATATATTTATATGTATTATGCTGTGTGCATAAATACGGACAGCAATGCTTGGCAAAGGAAACAAAAGCCAGTTACAAATTAAGATGAAGTGGACAGGAAAACTTTTGTGGTGATTAAGTACTCTACTGGGGTATAAAAAAGTTGTTGCAAGTTAAAAAAGAATTTTAAAAGAAATCTTTCTTTGAGAAAATAAAAAAGAAATGTATCAACAGTATCAAATTTCGAAATATTATTTATGTATAATGAGGGTGAGGTATATATGTATAATGAGGGTGAAAGTAAGGCATGATATACATGAATATAAGCTTTCGCATCGCCGGATAAATATTTTAATTTCTTTCTGGCCAAATAAAAAGTGATCAGTAAAAAAAAAATATGTTTGAATAAAAGGAAATTCTCGATTAACCACTGCGTAAACAAATTAAATAAAACGAAATTTGTGAATTCGCCCTTTAAATGTGGACTTAGAACAGAAAAGGGATTTTGTTTTAAATCAGTTTTATAGAATTTTTTTTTTTTAAGTATTTTAAAGTTAGTTTTATAGAATTTTTATGTTTACGTTTATTAAGAAAAAATTATTCCCATTGAGTGTTTGGACGACCCAATTTATGGTGTATGTCTTGATGTTTCCAACAAAATGGAAGGATCGAGGTTTTAATGCAAAGTTTTTTCATGAAAGAAGTACACTCGGCATTGCTTCAGATATTTTTTTTTGGAAGATGCTCGAACCAGTTTAACTTAAACACGGATAATTTAGTAAAATGGCAAATACATATGTGCAATAGTACATATATATGTATATATGTATGTATGAATATGATGCAAGATTTATATATAGGAGTGCTTCTATTACACCATTACCTTAAAATAAAAAGGCCCAAAGTCATTTGCTTCGAAATTCAACGTCGTACCAAAATAGTTAAATTACTCACTAAGAACATAATGGAGTTTAAAAGGAATTAAAAGTTCAATAAACTTCTTTTAGTGTTCATTAAACACCAGCGTTTTTATCAAATTTTCAACTAAAGAACTCTAGTTTTTATAAAGATTTACGACTACACTCTAAAGAAACAAAATTGGTAGATAGGGCCTTTCTATATTATGTGTACATATGTTCGTTTTCATCAAAAATCAAGAATTCGTATATTTGATTATTTTCTAAAGCAAGGGTAGTAAAAAGTTCGTAGTTTTCGCGACTCAAAGCTCTTTGGTATCAGAACTTTCAGTATTAATTTGGGTATCCAAGGCCACAGCCAACTTTTTCCCTGTTGAAAAAAGCTTGTTTATCGAAAAATTTGTGAATATTATTAACTGAAAAAACAGAAATTTATCTTAAAAATCATTAATTTTCGATTTACTTTGTCATTACTTTCGAAAACCGGTCTACATTACTAAAAAAGAGATGAATGCATTTAAAATGGGAATGGATTGTGTTGTTGACCCCAGGTAATAAATCAATTTTTTTTCGGAATTAATTCAAGCAGAAGCCAGTTCAGAATATATTTTTGTTTTTTTTTTCAGCTGGAATAAGCGACATTAACATATTAAGAGCCAAAATCAGTTGAAGCAATCAAAACAAGTTGAATTATTTTGGTTTTAATTCTTCTATTTAATTACAAAATTTGGTTCTAAATATATATAGCCAGAAAGCTTTTATATATGTACGTATGATTGTGTATTTTTTATTTATTAAATTATTTGAGGATGGCTTGAAAACCAGTTAATGTTCATACTCGTAAAAATGTTTTTTAATTTTTTATTTTTTACTGAAAATACATACACATGCACATATTTTATTGATATAATCTGTTGTGATTTACAATTTAGTGCTTTCCAATTTGAAGCTCTTCACTCATTCTGATTTATTTGTAAACATGCAGGATTTTATTTAAAAAGCAACAAAACATCTAAGTAAGGGGCCGAAAAACTAATATAAGAACTTCCACTTTTTCTTTTTGCAAGTGAAATATTTAGCTAATGTTCATAGCTAAGTTTCAATATCAGATACGCTGAGTCGGAGATTTGCACATATAGAGTGCGGAATTTTCGGGATTTGTAATTTGCACTGATGGCAATAATGGAAACTCCTTTTCTTGACCAGTATTGGCTATATTTGTTTTTTTTTTTAATTTAATAATTAACCATGGGCCAAATATAGTAAAATCACGTTTTTAGTTTTTCGGTCAGTAATTCAAAAATGATTTAAAAAATTCAGAGAAATGTGCTTAGAGAAGAAATGTGGGTATCAAATTAAAGAGGAAATTCTGTAGAATTTAAGCAGATTCAAGTTTTGGTGCAGAAGGACTGGTAGTACTGAAAATATCCTTTTAAAATTGTATGCTTGAAATTTCGCAATATTTTTTTTTTTTTGGAAAAATTATATGTTAAGGACTTGTATAAGCCAAACCGACTTGTATAAGCTCGATAACATCCTCGAACTTCATTCTTTTAACTTTATCAGTTTAAAAAATTACCTACTCGTCCTAGTGAATCCAAAAAATTTTAATTTTTTTTTAAATCCAAACAAATTTCCTCTTCCATTTGGTACCCATATTTAATTATATATTAACTATATATTAATCTTATATTTGGAACTACAAATTCCTTTAAAATAAATCCTGAAGTCAGAGAGCAAAAATAAAGGCGCCACTTTAAATAAAAAAGAAGGTTTCAAACCCATTTATTTATTATTTATTTTATGGTAGGAGAGCTTCTCAAACAATATACAAGCAAGTTTTTCGATTTAAGTTGTTGAAAAGTAATGAGTATCTAAATCCCGGGACTGAAAAAGCTGAAAAATTAACATCCCTAGTATGTACCATCGCAATCGTATTTTCAAACTTTGCCAATCAGGTCACCAGTCTTAGAGCTTAAACTAAGTATTAAATTTCTGACAGTTTTACATAATTTCAAGATCTTGGTTTGTAGGTCAAGGATACATCTAAAAAATTCAAATATTGAGTTGAGTATGCAGAAATTGCTGCTACCTATTCTTCTATGTTGTGTAAAAATAGCTGTATCGATCATCAGTATCTCACTTGAACAATATATGTATGTGCATAACTATACACTTTTTCTATGAGAGCATATGTACATATGAACATACATATGTAAATTCAAAACTTTAAAGCCATTTTTTTCGAGTTTTGCTTTTTTGAGTTACAACTCTTATGTAGAATTGCTCGGTGATTCCGAAAATTGAGATATTTTTTTATGGATAACTTTTCGGGATATTTGCATTTTACCGTTATTCAGCTTAAAAAAAGATTTGTCTAATTTGAATAACTGTAATACGGATAAGGAAAATGAAAGCTTATAAAATTCCCCATAAACCGTAAATACATAATTTATCGCTAGCCCTGAGTTTTTTTCTAAAGGAGCAGGTTTTAACAAAGGTGCAAAACATTTACACAGAAACTCTTATTTTTTTATTTTTTCCCTGTTAAAGTTTGAAATTTTTTTAAATTTGTAACCAAAAAAACCAAAAATCGGGAATGATTAATTATCAGACCGATCGAAAAGTGATATATACTCAGTTTATGGATAATTTTATTTGCTTTAATTTGCCTTTCCACGTATTACGACTATTCAATTGGTTCGTTGGATATCCGTGATTAAGTGGTCCCACCCTTTTGTAAGCTGAATCTCGAAAAAGGAACCATAAAAAAAAAAATGAACTGCATTTTTGGAATCAGCGAGTGATTCTACATACATACAAATT
>NW_023458558.1:34773858-34774342 GCF_013731165.1 Rhagoletis pomonella | reverse complement strand
CCTTTCTGTTAAAAGTTCGAGGGTTAAAATTTTCTACAAAATATTGTCCCCGAAATTTTAGTGAAGAAGTGTGATGGAAGAAATTAAATATATATTTGAAGTAGCTTTATATATTATATCTATTTTCAATGAATTATTTAACTCCACTTTTGGCCAAAATGTTAAAATTTTAACCCTGCGTAGAAAAAATTTAGACCCTCTGGACTAGTAGCAGATAATATATAATACATATGCATATATATAGCGCTTGTCCGTGTTGGCTGGAGCAATGGGTAGGAAAGAAATACACTTTTATACAAACAATTTTTAATTTTTTTTTGTATTTATTCGCACCTTAACCTACACCTATATAGTATGTATGATTGGTTGTTTTGTTACATGTTCACAGATATTTTCATCGAAATTACTTACATTTGATTTATAAGTGTTGTTTTTCCGCTGGCAGGTCCTCAAGTAAACAATATTATTGGTAATGCATGTCACT
>NW_023458558.1:34755169-34773848 GCF_013731165.1 Rhagoletis pomonella | reverse complement strand
AATGTCCACAAATACCTAGCTCAGGATTGTGCAATTGTTGAAAAATGTACACCACAAAGGGCTAAGGGCACTGTTATCATTATTAACAGTAATAAAACCTAGTTTTCCTCAACGGAATATGCTCTGAATTTCAAAATGCTAGCAGTTCAGATTTCGAACTTATGAGTAAATAACTGCTTTTTATGATAAAGTTTCCCTATTCACTTTTGTATGCATTCGTTTATTAGCAGTAAACTTTTTTATAACACTTTCGAAAGGAAACTCATGATGTGTCACTATTTTTAAGTACTTTCCTGGGTGAGAAAGGTACACATGAATGCAGATACGTATATATGTAGGTACATATATGTGTGCCTTGGCCGCATTCATATTTCGGAAAGACATTGGCATCAAGTGCTGCACCAATGTAGCGTCTACCACAAAAGCATACACTTGACTTTTAGCAACGTTGCATGGTCACTGAGGAAAAGTCAAGAAGATCACAGCTTCTGGCGGCATTTTTAGTGCTCCTGTGACAAATGCATAATCCACTTGATTGTGAAAGGAAAACGAATTGCCTTGTCGTTAAAGAGTTCTTATGCGTACGACTGGCAGCGAACATAACTTTATACATAGCGCATAGTAGCTACCCAGATGTGCATGTACCTACCTATGTACCTACATATGTATACTTACAGTCATACAAATTGCGAGCTGCAGCGGGTGTTGATTATGTGCTATTGAAATTGTTGCTGCTATTCACGCTATCAACAGCCATGGCGCGCACATGCGACTCCACTCGTAAATTTTTCTGGTTGCATTTCTCAACGATGTTTGGCTAGTGTTAAAAGCTTACAATAAATCCACTTAGTAGCGTCCTTTCTTGCAATAAAAGCGAGTGAAAGCTCATCGAATATGCTGGCGTTTTGGCATTTGTCAATGGTGCATTTGCTCACTCGGCAGCTACATAGTTTGTTTGTCGTTTGGTTTTGATTTGCTGCAAAACGTTGAAGTACAAATGTAGTATATATTTCCGTGCCATGCTATTGTATTTGTTATTTTCTCCCTTGTTTCTTCGCAGTTTTCAATTTTCTTAGAATGTTGCAATAGAGCAGAACCTGTAAGGATGGTTAGACATTTTAGCACACATTTTAAAAATGAGTTCAAATTGAATTCCCAAATAAGTTCATTTGTTTAAAAGATGTTAAGTGGTTCGTAGCAGAAATTTGGTTGAAAAGAATATTTTTTAAGTTAGTAAATAAGGTATTATTCAACATGACCTGTGCTAAATTGTACGCTTTTTAATTTGGTTTAAAAAAACTTGAAAACAAATTTTAATGAAACCAAAACTGAGCGCAATAAAATAGGAGCAGAATACTAAAAAAGCAGGCTAAATCAGTGAAAAATCAATTCGGGGGATACCACAAAAGACCGTCATGAGGATTTATATGCCCATGTCAGAGCACTAAAATGCTGATACATTTAAATCTGAGCGAAATTTATACTTCTATACCTGTGTTCAGGGAGAAATGGTGCTACCCAAAAGTGTGACGTCATCTACTCTGATAGCCAAACTGCAATCAGAGCCCCGAGCTAGATCTCACTCCAGACGCGCTAAAAATATGTCAGAGAGTACCTGAAGTTACTCTGAGTTGGTTTGGTAAGGTTTTCTTATTAGACTTATGTATGTATATGGCTACAAAGCCATACTGACATATCGGCAAACTTCATGACCGACGATTTGGCGCGAAAAGATATCCTTGAAACGATAGCAACAGGCAGGAAAAGGTTGAAACGCAATTGACCACCTGTGGTTCACTCTTAGGCAGATGGGCTAAGGAAATACTGAACAAGAACTGAAAAATGCGCAATTGCAAGAGTCTCTTGGCCCAGGGTGGATCGGGAGCGGTCTAGAAAAGGTTTCTGTAATCGTTCTATCGTGTGCGGTACTCGCTAAGACGTAAGCGCCTCTAGATCTTCTACAAAATCTTTCCCTTAAACAGTACAAGGCTGGTTAATCAGGTTTTCTTATTGTCCAGGATTCTGTACTAGATACCATCACCTTTTTTCTATCATAATACCCTCACATACCTACCAAAATTCTAAAAGAAAAATCACCACATTTTAAAATTATAATTCCAGTAAAGCAAGGTAAAAAAATTCCTTGGATTTGTGTATCAGAAAGAGCAGTTTAAGAAGATTTCGATCAATCGCAATGCAAATTGGATCATATATGGTGCCAAAGCAAAATCATTCTCGCGACAGTAAATTATTAAAATATAAGTTATTTATTCGGAAATTATGAAAAATTAGATTTCGAGCTTAAACGCAACTTTTTTTTTATATACATATTTATATACCCGATGCGAATAGAAGGGAACTCTTTTTGGTGAAGCGTTTATAGTATGTTGGTCGGCCGCTGTGGTGTAGTGGTCAGCAGTGCGCGGTTTCACTCATCAGCACCTGGGTTGAAGCCCTGGTCAAAGCAACATCGCACAAAATATAGAAAAAGGTTTTTTCTTAACAGCGGTCGTCCGTCGGCAAGTAATGGCAAACCTCCGAGTGTATTTCTGCCATGAAAAACAGCTTCTCAAAAAAATTCAATCGCCGTTCGGAGTCGGCGTAAAACTGTAGGTCCCTCCGCTTTGTGTGACAACATCAATGCGCACGCCACAAGTCGGAGGAGAAGCTCGGCCAAACACTAACATATGTGTAAGCGCCAATCTATTATTATTATTATTATTATTATTATTATTATTATTTATACTATGTTCACGTTGAGCCATTAACCGAAGTTTATGGGCCATTTTTTAGTTAAACGGTTAACGCTTGTCATACAAATAATTTTCGTTTAACTCGCCTCAAACACCAAATGCAACCCTTTTTTTACCGAATTTGGTTTGTGTCTTTGATAATCCTATCCCGTACTGCAGGATTTTATCAGAAATAGTGCGAGTTCGTTCTGTGCACATAGGTGTAGAACATCAACAATAAAGCTATGAAAAAACCAAAAATGTGGCTCGATAGACATTTTATGTGCTTATCTGGCGAAAGTAAAAAATAGGGAAGATATCAATGGTTAAAGTAATTTTTTTTTTTTTAAATATCAATATCTTCTGAACAACAAACCTATCAAAAAACTAATGACGTCAAGGTAAAGGTGATTAGGGGTCCTTCACTTGGTACATAATTTTCTGCTTTTTATATATTACTAAGCCAGAGATATATAATAAACAATAAATATATATAGATATATATTTTTTTAAATAACGTTTATTTAAAATTGGTTTTAAAAGGGGTTATAATACTTATATACATCAATATAATATAAGCATCAATACTTTGTCAGTCAAATGGTTTCCGAGATATCATAAATATAAAAAAAATAAACTTTAAGTTTTGCTTTAACCTCTCTATATAATTTTTTCTTTTATTTTTTAATTTATATATTTCTTTTTTTGTTTGCTAAACGGTTGGTATTTTACACCACGGCTACTTTGGACTATTTCTGTCTAAACCCTGGAGTACGGGAAATTTTAATAAGAAAAGTAAACAAAGAAATGTCAAAATAAACTCTGAGTTTATTAAACACACCACTTGACAGTTGTTCATAAACTCAAAACGTTAAACTCGAGTTAATATTTCAACGTGAACATAGCATTACATCGAGGCCTAAGTAGATTCCACCCTCTGTTGCGAAAAGTTATTTAGATCAATTAAAACCGCGAGCAGATGAACTTTTATGTATAACTTAGTTGAATCTGTTTGCATAACTATTCATTTAATATATGTTAGCCTTATGCGACTTATAAGTAAATACTTACCGTTTCTTTGAAATGAATGAAGTCCAAAAAATCTTTTGGCAAAATCTACCAAAATTAAAATTTAGAAAAATATTCTACCAAATTTTTGCAACTGATTTTGAGTGACATAGATTCTGATTTTTGCCTCCTCAATCAAAAGTAGCGCACATCGCCAAAATTAATTATCCGCCGGCTCTTAATGGCTGACATCTTTATTGGTGTTAATGCTGGTTCCTAAATAAACGAAGTTGTCTACTTTTTCAAACGAATGATGGCCAATAGTAACGTAGGTGCCAAGACAATTATGCGCTGACTATTTGCATGATGCCGAGACATACTTCGTTTTGTGCTCGTTCATCACCAGACGCATACGCTCTGGCTCTATATCTAATTTCGAGAAGGAAGAACAGATGTTGCCTTTCTTGTTACCAATAATGTCGATGTCATCGGTATACGTTAGCAATTATAAAAAGAAATATGGCATTTTAAGACTAGTTGCATAAATTATAAAAAATATTGCTATTCTATAATTTTGCATTTCATGTTTTATGTACTTTTAATAATTACGTGTTAGTCATATTCGCCATAATTGGGTAATTTATGCTATAATATTTTGATTGCTTTGTGCAAAAAAGACTAACTAAAATTAAACTGTTACATTGTCCCCGATATGCGTACTAATTGACTAAAATGGGCAATTAACCGCAGAAATTTATGGTTTTACAATATTTTTATTATTTATGGGCAATTTATTATTTTATGGTCACACCTCTATAGCCGGTAAATATTTAATGGCTGCCAGAGGAAGGAACAAAAATTTATTTTTACATCAATAAAAAACTTTGCAATTACATATACATACGTACTTATGTATATTTGTATGTTAGTACTTGTACAAGTACCTGCCTAAGTGTTGAAAAATGTGTTTGGTCGACTAAATATTTGAACAATAAAGTTGAGGAAAAATAATCACAGCTCTTATTGCCTATAACGCGGCAGTGTAAAGGAAAAGGAAGCAAGGCGATGTGGGAGCATTATTTATACCTATATATATTAATGTGTACGATGAAACATATCGTCGATGTTTTTGCAAAACCGCCCATCGACCAGTTGAAAAACTGCCCAAATCGCCGTTGTGGCAAAAATTAGATTTGGTAACCTTCAAATCCAGGCATCGAGATTTATGCATAAAAATCATAAAATCGTTATTAAACCAACAGATTTGTAAAATAATTGCAGCAGGAATTCCGCCCCTCAAGGCAATGCCCTCGAAGAAAACCCGTTTTTTCACTCTCCTGTAAAATTTGAGTGCCGTAAGATAGGCGGTTTTGCAATTGGTCGATGAGCGGTTTTGTAAAAACACCGACGATATGTGTGTATGCACACACACATACGTATAAATATGAATATATCCTGCCGGAAATGGGACTAGAGGGAACTGGTTCCCTCTGCATTAGATGTCAACTAACTTGTAGCTAACTACTTTTGGACATAAACTATCAATAAAAATGATTTGTTCTATTTTTTATATTTTTTTATTTCTTTTAATTAACATTACATATTTGCTTATTTGGTTACATGTTCTTTTGTAGGTGGTCCCACATTTGAATTCCATCATACATAGCATCAAAATAATAATGTAAAATTTCAATCTTTATTTTATTTGTCCTGAATTCGAAAAAGAATCTGCGAAGTGCAGAAAAAAAGTGTATTGAAAGTAGTTTTTTGTAGGAGGATATTTAAATGGAAACTTGTAAAGAAAACAAACTCCCGATAACGTCTGCATGACTTCTACATGACTTTAGAACTTATTTAAAGTTACTTTTGTCATTGCTAATTAGAAGTTAGATCTTTATCAAAATCCCGTAAAAAAGTTAACTAAAAGTTGGTTATTTAAATCAATTGATAATTTTTTTCTGTAGGGTATGTATGTATGCTAAGAATCCCGGGATTATTTGCCTAAAAGCTGGGGATTTTCGGGATTTGTAATTTACACTGCTGGCAATAATTGAAACACTTTATGTTGACCAGTTTTGGCTACATTTCTTTTGTTTATTTAATATTTAACATTTTTTTTTACATAAATGTGTAGCTCAATATGTGGCAGGCCTTGCGGCAGGCAATTTTGCACACACAAAAAAATTAATATATTCGCCAAACCTAGGGCCAAGTATAGTAAAATTGCGCTCTTAATTCTTCTCTCTGATGTCAGAATTTTTAAAAATAATACAAATGCAAAAAATGATTTAAAAATGTCACTGCAATAAACTCAAGAAACCTGTATGGGTATCAAATAAAAGAGAAGATTCTGTAGAGTTAAAACACATTACATTTTCTGGTCCGTAAGGGACGGGTAGGTATTGAAAATACCTTCTTAAAATTTTATCCTTGAATATCCTTGAAATTTTTCAATTCTTATTTTTGAAAGAATTATATGTTAAGGACTAACTTTATTAGCTTAAAAAAATAAAATAGATTAAAGGGCATTTTCAATTCCTATTGGTCCTTGTGAACCCAAAAAAATTATTTCATTTGGTACCCACACTTTTGTTTTACATTGTACTGAATTTTTTTAAATACATTTTGAAATTAACCATATCTTGGAAATTATACCGAGCCCTAACCGCCAAAATAACGTAAATGAGATTTTTTTTAAATTTTCGATTTGATGCAGAATTGCATCTAGATGCTCCAGGAATATTTCTGCATCAAAAAGAAAATTTTGTAAAAAAAATGTTTATACATATGTAGTTAATTATGTGTAATATTAAGTAGACTTAAAAAAAAAAGTTTAAATTTTGGATAAACAAAAGGAATATAGACAAAACTGGTCGAATTAAGGCGCTTCTTTTATTTCTGCCACTAGAATTATGAACTTCTTTCAACCAAAAAATAAATTTTTTCTACACACAATAAAGTATTATTAAATGCATATATGTAAATTTAATTACTGTCTGTTGTTTTGTTACTTATGAAATATATTTCACTTTAAATAAAAAAGTACGTTCCAAACCCATTTACGTATTATTTTTTATATGGTAGGAGAGCTTCTCAAACCATATTGATGCAATTTTTTCACGTTAAGTCATTGCAAAATAATAAATATCTAAATCACGAGACTGATCCCGGGATTCCGGGATTGAACCAACGACATCCCGACAAGCCCGGGATCGCAAAAATCGAAAAAATAAACATCCCCAATGTGCGCATATACATACAGACAAAGAATTTCTGTGCGTCACTCTTCAGTTTGCCTGTAATTACAAAATTTAATTAAGTAGATAATCAGTAAAGTACTGCTATAACTACGGTATATGACTTTATCGTTTTTGCATAAATATTTATATTTATATCTATGTATGTATGTATGTATGTAGGTCCATATACATACATACGTAGCCATGTACATATGATTGCACACATATTGTAAGCATACCAAAGAGATTAAGCATTTCAATAATAGTTGTAAAAACTGCATTCTGTGCAAAAAAAAACATTGAATTTCAATTTTAAAATGCGCCCACAGGAATTCGCTGCCACTTCGCATAAAATGCTAACTACAAAATTCAGAAAAAGCTGTTATTTTATGTCAGGCAATTAAATACTTTAATCACCTGTTTCACGGCGAATGCGATGAAATGAAAGGCTCCAATGCTAATTCGATAACGTAATTTCGTTGGTGAATTTTTTCAATCGCATTGCGTTTTATGTAATAAAAAGTCATGAAGAGGACAGATTTTGCTCTTTGTTTTGTAAATGTGCATAAACCGATCAAGAAAATACTTTAATGACAGAGCAACGTGTTTGGTATTTAAAGGATAAATGCTAGGATAACAATTAGTTGGTAGGAGTAACTTTTTTTTGAAGTGGGCGTTTTCATGAAAGTGAATTTGTTTTTAATTGTACATAAAATGTGTTCGTTAAACTATACTAACATGCGCAATTTATTTGAAGCGCCTTTCTTCAGAATTAAACAAAATAAAAATAAAAATTGTAATTTGATAACTGAAATTTTTATTTTTGAATTTTGTAAAATTGAGAGAAATATAACTCTTCTAGTCAATGCAATCATACTTTATTTAAATATGTGGCTGGCCTTTCATTTCCACTAACAAAATATTCTATACTTTTTTGTGCGGTTCTGTGAGTTCATGAATCCATTTTTGATATAAAAACATATTGTTCGGCTCGGGACTTTTTTGGAATTATTTCGGTAGTAGCTCTAGCCAGGCTTAGGTCGGGAGACTAGACCGAGACATTTTCGGGACTATTTTTGTATAGTTCAGGGCTATTTCCCGACTTTTATGGGATCATTTTGGGCCTAGTTGAGAGCTCTTTCGAGACAATTTCAGGCCACAGGCTTGGTACGCACGCCAATGTTTTTCTTCTATGGACTGGCAGATTTACGGCTTAACGTCCGGTGCTTGGGCACTTGCCTTCCCGAAATCTCCGTATTCGATCACGTATAACCTTCATCAAAGCTGTAGTTCCCTCGGTCCATTTTCGACTAGATTTCTTTGATATCCTGACTCTCAAAATTTTCTCCCACCGAGCCACCGTGCGCTGGACAAACCTACGTCTAACACCAGGCTCTGGCAAGGACTTAGAAAATGCACTTGTTTACTGTCTAGTAAATGAACTTCTTGACGAGTCTTTTTTTGTTTTTTTTTTTTTGTTTTTTAATCCATGAAGCATAGACTTTGAGAAGCAACCTATAAACTTAGACCCGAGAGCTCGTTTCTGTAACTCTCCTCTACCGATTATTTTTCTACTGGTAGATAATATGCGTCATTCTCTGCTACTCATTAGCAGTAGAGAACAAGGTGGCGGATTCATATATCAATTCGCCTTGGTAGAGAATTGTTACAGAAACGAGCTACAGGCCATCTACAATCGAAATATTTGTAATAACTTTACTTCGTAACTGACAAGTTTCAAAGCTTGCTTGGTTCAGTATGTACAAACATACGCATTTACACTTCATTCTAAGCTTTGGTAGTAAAAGCATATTACTCAACGCTAAGAATCTGCCCTTGTTGCCGCAAAAACACCTTGTTGACTACATATCAAGCGTAATTTCCGCGACGAGATTGCCCGCATTTGTTAAAAAACTATTAGAAGAAATGGTCTGCGAAGGTTTTGCAGACAATTTGAGTTACAACATTAAATAAAGAACAGCTTGTGGAAACAAACGCAGCGAGCAACCCAAGGCGACACGCAAATGGACACATTTTAATGCAGATGTGTGTATATTATGTAGGGTGGTCCAAAATAAGTAAAGTCGGAATTTTAATGATCTCACCCCCTAGGATTGTTCTATACCGAAAAAAAACTAAACCCCTATTTTTTTAAATTTGAAATCAAAAAATATTTAGAGGTCGCTCAATGCGCTCAAACTTTTCCATGTATTTTATATGGGAAAAAACAACTTTTCGTGGAAATGATGGAATTCTTGAAAATCAATATTTTTCGATCTGAAAACTCTGGTTCTCTTCAGGTGACTTCCGATAACAATATCCAATTATTTATTTAACCATTTTTTAATAATGAAGATTTTTTATTTATCCCCCAATGCATTTTTTGTAATTTTCTATGGGTTTTGGCGGACCTATAAAATATAGTTACTAAGAAAAATGAAAAAAAATAACTGGGTATTATTATTATCAAGAACTCTATACCATTTTCACGAAAAATATTTTTTCCACATACAAAATACATGGAAAACTTTGAGGGCTTTGAGCGCCCTCTAAATGTCTTTTGATTTCAAAATTTTCGATATAGAACAATCTTAGGAGGTGAAATTTCCGACTTTTCATCCTAATGTGAATTTCACTTTTTACTACAAACACAATTCTGTTACTAAAGATAAAAAAAAAAACAATTTGTGCCTCACACATTCTGTTGAGTGCTTGGCCAAGCTTCTACTCCAAATGTGGCATGCGCCTTCATGTTGTCATAAAAATGGAGGAAACCACAATAATACGACGCGCCGCCTCTAAACGGCAAATTGATTTCTGAAAAGGAAATCGAACCTGGGTTCTGATGGGAGATTTACTTACTATTTTTTTCTTGTTTTTAGTGGATAGGTTAATTGTCTTCAAAATTATAAAACTGATTTTAGTACTCCATTGTCTTATTTGTATTGTTTAAACGGTCAATGCAGCTCAATTTCCTTTCATTAAGTTAAAGGACAGAGTATATATTTTTGGTATTTACATAATACGATTTGCTTCCACTATTTTCCAAAAATTTAAAGATTTCTAGTAAGTACATTCATCTTGAAGCAGACTATAAACCTCTACTACCGGACCATAATTATCGAAGGTATGCGCCTTTTGAATTTTTGAAAGAGCTGCGTTACAGTGCAGTCGTATTTAAAATGTACAAGTATTCACTGTGTCAACAGTTATGTATGAATGTATACACATGCATAAATATGGTTACTTATGCGCTTGTATGTAGGCTTGCAGTGAAGAAGCTACGGAAGACGGTCGGACGCAAGACAACGAAATCAACACAAAAGATGAATAAACATGAATGTGCTGCCTGCTGACTGCTTGCCTCGCACGTGCGCAGCAATCAACTGGCAAAATTGCAAGCAAGTGGTTAACTATGTAATTTAATTTAAAGGCAGTGACAGCAGAAAAAAATAAATTAAAGATTTAAAAAATAACAAATAAAAGCTTTAAATTTTTTTTTACCTTTTTTACGTTTTGAAATCAAGTTCTAAGTAAATTTTTTGATCGAGTTTAAAGTAGGTTGTGTTGAATGCACAGTCAAATGATTTGCGATTCATAATTCAAGTGTTTGGTAGGAAAAATATATAGTAGAACTCATCTGCTTTTAACAAAATTGTGTTATATATTAAACTATGTGACTGCTTTATCTATATTATGAGTTATTATTAAGCAGTATTGGTCTAGTCCCACCAGTGACAAAAAAAGCTAAAAGTTATTATATTTAAATACAAAAGTTGAGGTTTTGTTTCGAGTTTGTTACATAATGTTAATAAATGTAATGTGTAATGTAATGTAATGTGTTAATAAAGTTAATAAATGTAAATAATGTTAATAAAAGAGAAGCAGTCCCACCCGTGACAGCTATGTGCGGGACAGTTGTCAGAGGTAGGTTTACAAGGCTGATAAGCTTTATTTGTTTGTTGAGGTGGACGCAGGGAAGGACGGGGAGATGCGCGGATTCGTCCATTATCTATATACCCTTGTGGTCAGCTAATTAAGTTAAGTTACATTTTGACTAGTTTTGGTTTTTTATTTTGTTAATCTAATGTTTATAGTGTTTTTTTTTATAAAAGTCTAGCACATTACCTAACCAGAACCACATAAATTTACATTTCAATCTTGTTACAAAAATTATAAAAATTCAACAAACTTTAACAATTACATAAAAAAAATATAAAACTTTTGTTCAGAATTATTAGGTATACAGTTTTATAGTCCATTAAATTTAAGTAGGTAAAAGTGAAACCGCGTTAATTTTTAATATTTTTTTTTGCGGACGGTGCTAAGCATTTTCTTCTATATAAAAGGCACTATCCTAAGATAAAACGTGGCTTCTTATATTTTTTAATAACTAATCTTTATATATGGACCTCTCTAAAAGATCCCTTTCATATAAAAATTTGTTCGTGTCCTACCCGTGGCAAGCGTTGTCCAAATCGTGACAGAAGAATTTCGAATTTTTTGTATATTAAAGCCATCATTTTGTTTGTAGTTTTTGCTTTGGTTGTGTTCATAGTTCTTTGTTTTATTATAAGACATCAAGTTTACACAGAAACATGATATAAATTCGCAGAGTTTCCGTAAAATATATCTGCTCCAAAAAGCAGGTTCTTTTTTTGTCCCACCCGTGACAGAAGAAATAGCCTCTTGATGATCAATTTTAATTTTTTAAATGCTGCTCTGTGACCACCACCTTCAACTCAAAAAAAAAACACTGAAAATCGCCACCCTAGAAGAGTTGAGAAATTCTTTTACATATACAATCAGGACTATTAGAAAAAATTGGTTTCTTCAATTCCCCAGCCGGCTGCTGACAAATTTTTACAGTCATCGATAACTGTTATTTTGAGACTTATGTACTTATAAAACAGCGTAATGCACTTTTTCTTCATGTTCCTTCTATGTTCTTTGCAACAAAGCACACCCCGGCGGCCGGGACCCCAAACGCCCAGAAAGGCCTTCTGAATGTATAAATATTTTCATTTATTTCACTTTTAATTGTTATAAAACTAGCTCTGCGACTACCAACTTCAAATTGAAAAAGCGCTTAAAATCGCCTACCTGGGAAAACGGAAAAATTATTATTTTTTAAATACATGTACAGTCCTGATGAAATGTTGCTTCATCAATTCCCCAGAAAAAAAACTGAAATTGTAGTACAGTGTTAAAAAATCTTTCATAATAATTATGACTGAGAAAAAATCGTTTAATACTTAAAAAACGGAATTGGCTTAGGTCCATTTTGGAACTAAAATGATCCCGAAAAAGTCCCGAAATGATCCTGAACAAGTCCTGTCCTTGTAGACTTCAAAAAATTTTTTTCACCCATAACTATTATGAAAACACTTATGGCCTTATTCATAAAAAATAAAGTAGGTTTAAAGAGCTTTATAAAATGACGTTTTCATAAATTTTTCAGTTCATAAACCTTTTTTAAAGCTACTTTATTTTTTATGAATAAGGCCATTATAATATAATCACGAAATAAAAGTCTTTGAAATACATGCAAGTCGCAAAATAATATTTATAAATGACTCGAAAAATTTCTACCTTGCTATAGTAATTATCTAATGAACAATGAAATGAAATGATTTAAATATCAATTCTTCATTATATTTATACACATTTATACATATATATATGTATTCCGCATATTCGTGCATTCATTAGAGATCAACATTGAATGAGCAGATTGGCTGCACAAATACATTTCACCAACCGTATTTGATTTTGCCACATTTCACTGCATTTGTCCTTTCACTTAATTTTACCTCTCTCGCTTATTTAACATTTTGCAAGTTTTTTGCTAACGCTTTTCTTTCTTTTTTCCCCCATTTAATTTAATTTCAGCATTCCAGAAACTTTTGGCGCTTTAAGCAGTTACTTTGGTGCTACAGCATTTCGTTAGCGGAGTTACAACAGCAACAACAAAAACATGTCGATCTCTGATTTCCGTAAGAAGAAATTGCTCTTTTTGTTCAACGTTTTCTTTGGTGAGTAATCGAATTTGAAAAGCTACAGATAGAGTTGCCACATTAAGGGGCGTATTTCATATACTTATAAATTGTAAGAGTATATACAATATGTAAACTATATTTACATACATATATATGTATGTATCTTATATTTATTTTTATCGGCTGATATGCGTAGATACATACGCTGAGCAAACTTGCATTGCAAATAAATTTTTTTTTTTTAATTACACCGTGCGACGGTCAATTTTGCACACAAAAAAAAAAAAAAAACGTATCCGCGAAACCATGGGCCAAACATAGTGCAATATAGAAATAAAATTGCAAAGTAAATTCTGTAGAATTAAGGCAGAGTAAATTTTTGGGGAATAGGGACGAATAGGTTTTAAAAATATACCTTAAAAATGTTATCCTTGAATATCGTTGAAATTTTGCAATATTTATTTTTGACAAAATTATATGCTAGGGACTAATATACAGTCGACCGAAAAAATAATAAATAGATAAATAATAATAAAAATAAATAATAATAATAAATACATAAATAATTTTGATTCCTACCGCCACACAGTGTTTCGACCATATGGAGGCAGGTGACAGTTGATAAAAAAAACTGTTGGGCTTAGAGACGGAAAACGATGTGTCCTAAATACCACATTTCACATAATTTACTCACTCCCCTCTCCACGAACGGTACATTTTTAAAAAAATACTGGAATACTTTTTCAACTGCAATCTTCTTCTTCTTCTTTTTTGGCGCTGTAACCGCCTAAGCGATTTTGGCCGAGTTCAGCAAAGCACGCCAGTCGTTTCTTCAACTGCAATCAATTAGGAATATTTAGGTGATGGTATTTATCATTTATTTGGAATTTTCCTATATTCTTTATCAACAAATTTACTTTGAAATATAGATGCTCAAGATTATAAGTAAAACAAAGTGTGAGTACCGGTCCGTCAGGTCTTAAAAGTAGACGCATGTTTCAGAGAATTTGATGCAGTTTGCTGATATATAATTGCATCTTTTCATGCGACTTTGCAAATATACGTAATTTTCGATTTTATTATTTTTTGATTTTCAGTTTCTTTTTGCATAATTTCGCAAAAAGAATTTTTCGAACAATGGAAAAATCTCACCAAATATTGGGAGAAAAGGGAATATTTACACCTATTTATGTAATTTGAAAGTATAACCTTTTTTTCTGAGAGTGGAAAGCGGGAAACAAAAATTAAAAAAAAAATTCCATTAAAGTTAATGACTGGGCCCACTTTTTTAGTGAGTTTTTGACGTTATAGTGATCCCATTCTCCCCATATTTTACATACAGGGTTTTCTAATAAAAGAGAGAGTACAAACTAAATCTCATCGAAATTGGATGAAATTTAATGATTCCGCCCACAATAGTGCAGGGCGTGGTAATTATTGCATCTTTACAAAATTTCATAATTCCATATTTCTAAGTAAAATAAGAGCACATGTCAAGTTTCAGAGAAATTGGTGGATGTTTACTATTATTTCCACCTGCCTCCATATTGTCGAAACACTGTGCGTTGCTGGCAACATTCCACCTGTCAATTTTAGTTAACCAAAATCAGTTAGATTCCATCCATGGCCAGATTTTTAAACGAAAACAACATGCTACAGAAGTTACAGCATACATACATCCCCAACAATTTGAACAAAATTGTTTTTTTTGTGAATTTATGGACGGGGCTAAAGTAAATTTAAAAGCAATATTATTACCACAACCAAATACGAAACCATCAGTAATATATTCAATATATAGTACTGATACGAAGGAAGCTTGTAATTCTTTAAAATTAATATTGCAAAATGTTAATATGTATTACGGTAGACTCAAGATTTAAGATTTGGTAACTGACTATAACTGTATGGTAACTGTAATGCAATAGTGTAACTATAACCAAATCACGTGTTGAGAGAAACATATTTAGATGTTGTAACTAAATATACATTTTGGCAGTGTGCGAATGCTGTTAAACAGCACAAATAAAACCAAATCAAAAAGGAAATTATAAAAAATTTATTTTCATGATGCAAATATAAAAAAAAATTTAAATAAATACATACATATATATGTACATATCTATATGATGCACATGTATCATTTTCTAGCGGTTTTGAAAATGAGCCAAAAATATTGCCTACAATTTATATGTACGTAAAAAGTGCACGCTTGTCATATTTATTTATGTTACATTATTTATGGTTAAGAAATTATAAATTTCAATTATTTAAAATTACTAAACGCTCACCACAGGAAAGCCATTAACGTGTAAAATAGAATGCACATCTGCGTTTAATATGCAACTCCAGCCAATAAATTTCTCTTTAACTCACTTTTTCGTTAAAACTATTTAAACGGCACAGGGAGAAACATGGCTTTGGAGAGTAAACACTTCGGTTTCGGTTATATAGTACGTAGTCAAATTTTTGCAATAAAACTCGTTGATATTATTACATTCGAAAAATCAAGGACTTGAATGATTTGCATTGATCTTTAATGAAAGTTCTCGGTTGTTGTTTATGTTGAAAAATAAATCGACTTTTTGAAGAACAGCATTGGTTTCAAAAACCGAATCACAGTTGAAGACATAATAGATATTCAAACGCATATTTGCAAACCTTGGAGCCTATTTTTTATGCATGCATGTATGTAAATAAATATTTAATAAAATTTTCCTTTATCAACAAAAAAAGTAGTGGAGCTTTTCTTAAAGTACGGTTTTGGAACCGATTGAAGCGGAAACCTGGCCTGTCCAGAAAATATAAAATAAAAGGTTGTGTTATTTTTATTTTAAAGGGCAAAAACAAGTCGAGCTCTACTAAAAAATTGTTAGTTTAACATCCTGCAATTAGTCGGGTTAACTTTGTACGTCTTGAGCTTGCCGCAAAAGGTAACCACTCAAGTGCTGGTCATTTTAAGATTACACAGGGACATACATATATCTGTAAATATATACGAGTAGTACATACATATGTATGTATTTAGTATACAAATAATAACCTGTGCATATAAACATTAGAGAAAACAATAAAAAAATATTATCTAACTACTATAACTGCAAGCTGTATTAAATTTAGTGAGTCCGCACGAAGCATGATGCGGCAACCAATTGGTTAGTTTGTGTGTGGCGCGGGCGTATGAGCAATATTTTAATTGCTTAATGTGCTGGCATTTATGGTGAATTTAAAATCACTTAATTTTCAAATGAAATTCTGAACTTAACCACTTCGTTTCTAACAAAATGGAAAAATAATTAATTTTATGTATGTACACATGGTTGTAGTATTTTATTTATAAACACCGCTGGCAACCCCAATGTGAAGCGGCCAATAATGGCTGGATGGAACTTGGATGCTAGCATCCACGCGTTTCCGGAGCTGTTGCGCTGCACGGTAGTCAATGTCAATGGAATGCGTTAAGCGGAAGTGCTGACGGCTGTGAGCTGGGCGCGCAAAAATGGAGCCAAACTTTATTCTAAAATGAGAAAAAAGTTCAAATAGTTAAATGAATAAACTTTTTTGCGAGTTTGTGGGATACAGCAATGACAGATTTGTTACATCGAAATTGAAAATAATTTAACGTTATAAACATAAGAATGTATGTATTTATGCAGTTTGGAAGTTGATTACATTTGGTTTTGATAGCTTAGTACTATTTAGAAATAGTACTTCTCGACGTATGCAAGAAAAAAAGAACGCTTTTGACTTTGTAGTTCGATTCAGTTAAAGGCCTCTAACTTGGTGGACTATCCCCTATTGGTGTAGGAAGATCGAGGTTGAGCTTTTCAAGCTTTTTAGCACTGCTTAAGCAATACCTTTAGAGATTGAAGCCACTAAATGATGAGTTTGCGCGAAAGCAGGATGCATTTGAAAACTCTATTTTCGTATCGAGGCTTTCTTAAGAATCTACTGGAGATGTTGTGAAATTTTTTGTAACGAAAAGATCAAAGCCGCTAAATTTAAATATAAAAAAATTTAACTTTTCGAATGAAAGAAATATCGTGACTTCCGAGAAAATATTTCTGCTGATTGCTTTGATAAACTGTTGAATGAATCATTTTGGTCCAGTGGCGCATTGGTTCGCGACTATACATCTGAGATAATTGATTTCACTGATGTTCATGATTTCTCTGTGCACGAATATGTTATTTTTCGAGTAGTGTTTACCTTGTGGCAACCTTTATATCACCTTACTCTGAACGTTCTGTTTAATCAGAATTCTACAAAAACCGAATGTACATCACTTTCCAACAGGCCTCATAGTTTCTGACAAATTAATTAAACCCTTCAGATTTTTTTATTTTTTTTTTTTTTGGTGAAAAGATGAAAAAATTAGACTTTTACCCGGGGAAAAATTAAAAAAAATAACGAGCGTTACTAGTGAAGAATATCAATGAATAAATAGAAAAGGAATGAGTGGCAAAGTAAAATGCGCAAAAATTTTTTGTAAGAAAATTTATCATGAAATGAATGTTACTCATACGCCATGTGTACATAACACATGACATATTTCATACAAACAGTCCTTGCGCATTTTCAGTGTATGCCTATATAGGTGTACGTGTTTCATTACAGAAGGTATTTCACTTTAGAGCTATTTAAATTTAAAGTAAAAGCCTGATATGGACTTACTAAATATATAACAAACTATAAGATATCGTTTATAAATTTGATTCCAAAATTATATTGTATATCAAACGAGTATATTTTATGGTTAATTATTCTAATGAACACTTTAAACTCCACATTTCGTAACTTACGCATTTTTTCTCCACTATTTCCCTTTTGATGATTTTGGACTCCATGGCGTATACACAACTGACAACATCATTAAATAACGCACACAAACAATCAACAAACAATGTCCAACAATGTACCTTGAAAACATCAATAAACTGTCCAACTGATCAACTCTCCGTTCGCTACCATTCCCATACACTCTCTACTCTCGGTTATCTCGACTGTCAACAGATGTCAATCAGAGCGGCGAAATCGACGTTAAAGACTTCGAGTTGGCCATTGAGGTGAGTGTTGGCGGACAAAAGTTTCGTTGGAAATTTTATGTACTTGCTAAAAGTTATTCTTTCATTTGGGGCAACAAGCAGGGACGCATGCAAAAATTGGCGAACGCCGTATGGCACAACACTTAAGCGAAATTTATTTGCATGCAAATAATTGCCTTTACATTTGTTGTTGCACAGCCGACGCTTTCTTTTTTGTTACACAGAGTATTTCGGCAACTTTTTATGCTGGCTGCATACCCTTGCAGCACCTCTATGGATTCTCACATGTCTGCATATGCATACATATGTACATGTTGAGGTACACATGTATGTGCATATGCAAAATTTTTTTTATGTACGATATGTACTATACCCTAGGTGTGCAGCCGAAAAATGCCGAGTAATTTATGCGTGCGCCCTTGCGTGTAGAATTTTTCACTCACTCGCTCGCTTTTTATCTCGCTTATGAGTGTTATTGTTATTGCTATTGTTGTTTCGCTCTTACTAACATATTTGCTCTTCTTTTTTTGTCGTTTTCTTTTTTGTTTGCTTTCGCATTTGCATTTTTTACAGCGTGTTTGCCAACTACGCGGCTGGGCAAACGATACACCGAAGAATAAGGAAATCCATGCGGTTATGTTGGAAATATGGGAGGG
>NW_023458558.1:34694746-34750169 GCF_013731165.1 Rhagoletis pomonella | reverse complement strand
AAAAACAACAAAGTATGCAAGCTAGTGCTTATGACCAACGTTTATCTATGTACATATGTACAAGCAAACATACATACGTAAAACGTACATCATTTTATATGGGCATGTCGCTGCAACAATTTGACTGCTGACGATTATAGTTATTGTGCATAAATCTACAAATTGTTGTGTCAACACAGCATTTTTCCACCTTTTTCAAGCTTTAATCAGCACACCCACCAGGGGTTGAGTAATGTACGGCGGTAAAAATTTGAGTGGGGTGAGGCTTGAGGTGCCCAAATGATAAAAGTGCAATTGCAATTGCAATTTAATTTTTTCCGCCATGGCCAAAGAAGAAGAGGCGCAACATGGGCACGAATGAAGGCTAAAGGGGCGTGTGTAGTAAGATTTTGTTGCCTGCTAAGTGCACCGAACAATAGCTAGTTGCCTGCAACATGCCACCACAACTTTGGCTAGTTTATGGTAGCAGCAGTAGTGGTGGTCGCAAAAGTAGCTGCGTTATGGAGAATGTTGGTTAGTGGGTAGCCAGCATGCCTGGATGTGTCAGTTGCGCGGCTGATTGTGGTGGCAGTACAGGTGGCTACCGAGGTGGTGTTTGTAGTAGCGGTAGTGTAGCTAAATAGTTATTCGCCGTTATGTTGCTGAACTGGTTGGTTGGTTGGTTGGTTGTTTGGCTGGCAAGAGGCCAAAAACATGTCAAAGGACAACATCTATTCATGCATGGAGCGCCGGCAAATATACCTCGTTTTTCAACTGTATTCAACATTTATGCGTTTGCTGTTGTTTTTGTTAATTCCATAGCATACCAAATTCAACTACAAATATAGTAGACTACAACGTGTGTTGTATTTTCATTAAGTTGTCATATTAAGTTTAGCTTAGTTTGCTATTGTTGTTGCTGTTAGTATCACTACTTATCCTGTCACCCGCATAAAATCTAGCACACAAAGTGACCAACCACCTTGATTGCTATCTTGTCTGTTGACTTCCAGTTTAATAAAGACGCTTCTTTCAACATGTGTATATGGTGTAGAGTGACCACCCTGCAGGAAAATCATCTGGTGATCTTTGTACGTAGTCGTCTATACTCCGCGATGCTTCTTTCATGAGCAACTACATAGTTTCTACTTATAGCTTGCTTTATATATAATTAAAGAAAAATATACGAACACGAATTTGAAGCATATCATAACAATGATATCAACAATTACATGGATATTCGATTACAAAGAGAAAATCAGTATCCGGGGAAAACTCGTTTTCGCTGCTGACCTTACACATCATTTTTACAGTCCCTGCGATAATCTCAATTTTTGCTGAGCCACTAAAGTTGTGGGCAAGATTCGAAATTTCCATGCTTAGCAGGGTCCTTGCAGTGTTTTGATCAATAACTGAAGAAGTCGGTGAAACAATGCAAAAAACAGTTGAACAAAATCGGCATGCAAGCAGTCTGTAGGCAGCTAAGCAACCAAACATTCATTAACAGCAGTTGCAAAAATTATTAGGTACAGTGCTGTCTCGATAATCCGGACACACATTTCACATTTTTTACCCTATAGTTCGGACACTAAATTGGATAATATATTCGTTGTGTTTTGTATATTATTGCTAACTAAGTAACATTATTTTCTCAAAATAAATAAATACAGTGCCTCACACAAACATTTTTCAAGTTAAATTTTTTTTTGTTATTTTTCTATACAAATATCGTCTAAGCTTTAGCCAAAACCATATAATTCAGAGTTTCAAACTTTATACAAAGTTTAGCATAATTTATCAAATTGTCATAAGAATTTCGAACTAATGAAGTGCACGTTTCAAGCGTCTAAAAAATCGGGTTAGTTTTTAATATTTTTTTGTTGACGGATTTTTGCACTTTTTATCATTTAATCATAAATTTCTTATGAAATAAAATGCGGCAGACCCATCGCAACAAAATTTCAAAAATTTGTAATAATTATAGAATGGCGCTTACACATATGTTAGTGTTTGGCCGAGCTTCTTCTCCGCCGACTCCGAATGGCGATTGTATTTTGTTGAAATACTGTTTTTAATGGTGAAATACACTTGAGTTTTTTCCATTGGCTGCCGAGGGGCGAACGCTACTATTGTTTTTTTGTTTTTTTAATTTGTGATGTTGGTTTGAACCGGGCCTAAACACAGGTCCTGCGGGATGGTAGCGCGCACATTTCCTTTGACATACATTTATTATATTGTGATCTGATAGGACGAATGCGTTGTTGTAATTAAAAAGTTTCTACAAAACATGGAAGTGCAAGAAATCGTTGTAGTTTCGGTGCCTAGTGTAAGAGTTCGTAAAAAAGAAGCACACAAATCTTCATTGAGGAGAGAACGCGTAAAGATAAAGCGGTAATATCATGTACATCTCTAGCTATGTAAAAGTTATTGTTTGAAAGTTCGCTATCAGTTTTTCACTTTACTTGGATGCCTTCACTTCGTCACTTCACTTTCCACAATTTAGATTTACCTCCAAAATTAAAAAATCTTTGAAACTAGTAATTTTCTTTTAACCAAAATCAACAAGTTTTTGGTCAAATTCTTGTTAAGTTGCAAGTATGACAAAGTACTTATTTGGTAGAAGTGTTTTTGATTTTCATTTACACATACATATATCGCACAGAAATGAATGATTGGGTAAAGTTTCTTAATTATTTAATAAATATTTGTCGAAAATAAAAATTATATTTTATTTTTCATACATTTTAAATATTACAGCAAAAGGAAAATATTTAAGTGAATCTGGTTATGACTTTGTTGTTGTTAATCGGTAATCGATTAGTTATATTTTAGTGTAAATATCATCAGTGAACTATAGCTTTTGATTGTGACATTGTGATTTTAAAGAAACTGCGATTTTATTTTTTAATGTTATTGGGCTCTTACTTATCCAAATTTCAGGTAACAAAAAAAAAAATCAATTTAGATATTACTTGTTGTTGTAGTCGTTTTTTATGGCTTTTAATTATAAAAACACATAACGCTGTTTGCAATAGGACCATACATATGACATAATTTTCATATTGTCATTCACCACCTATAATCCGGACACTCCAGTAATCCACCGGATTCAGGCTATCCGCATTATCGAGATAGCACTGTATTTCATTTACAATATCGCCGAGAAACCATAAATGTTCTACCGTATTTATGTGCATAATAGTTTGACAGGAAAAATGGCGAAATATTTCCCATGGCATACACAAACTGTTTTTAAAATTTCGGCTTCCGATACAACTAAAATTAGAAATTGTATGCCAACTGTGTTGAACCTTAATTAATGGAACCATTATTTACGAGTAATATTTTCTCTACGGGGTGCAAATTGACCAACATTGTATGTATGCACGTTTGTGAGCTGGTATGTGCAGTATTATAGCTTTTTTATGTGCTGCGTTTTTTGTCTCTTTTAATGTCAGCATTCACTTGACAACTTTGTTGACTTAGCGCTACTAGCTCGCTTATACTTACAGCCACAAAACGTCCATAGAGGAATTTACCTTAATCTTAAGCTAAGCTTTGGTTTTATCTAAATCTACACACTTCAGCTTTGATTGCTTCCCTTTTATTGTCACTTCTATTCATATAGCACACACTCTTTTGCTCGGCATTTAGTTGCCCCTTTTAATTGAATATATATACATACATATGTACATTTGGATGTAAGTATATAGACCTTCACTTCCTCCTTTTGCCTAAACCGAATTTGGGTAAATTCTGGTAGCAGACTTAATTGCCAAAATATAGTGGCCATAATATTTTTTCTACTTCTATCGCAAATTGAGTTGTGTCTGGCAGGCCAGTCGGCCACATCTGCAACCGATGGCCAAAGTTATTGCAAGGAACTTCCTCCTTATTTGCCCCACAGGTTATCTGTACCTATACATATATATGGCTAAGAGCTTTGGCTCTTGTAGTAAGAATAATACATATAAATATTATCCACAATGGTAAAATTCAAGCAGGTGGGTTGCTGGATTGTAGTGCTTCCCACTATTACACAAGTGTCCAATGGTAGTGAAATTTTGTGGCTATTTTCTTGCACTCGTATTCTTCGGTTACCTAATCAGTCAAAATCAATTAACAATTTTTTCCGCATTTTATCCACTGCCGATTTCGTTAGCTGGCCAACTATGGACTTTCCTAGCATCCTAAGTACTTAAGTCTGAAGGATGACTAAAGTGAAGCACCATTTGAACGGAATGTTCCCTTCACCTGCAATTTGGTCTTTAACTAACTAATTGTACTAATTTGATAGCATGCCTTTCTTAACCCTTTAGTATACATATGAGGAGCTCTAGTAGTAAACATGTTCGGTACTGTATGATTGCGAGATAATAGAAAAGCAGATCCTTCTCCCGACGAAAAAAAACTCTACAATACAAATTTCCCGTCAAGCTCAATCCTTTACTTATGTATATGTCATAGAACGCTGCACTGTTATCTAAGCACAAGCCATTTCATTTTACTTATTCACAACAAAAAAAAATATTGCAAGCTGCATATGTATTTCTAAAAGTCCGGTACACCATATGCCAATTGCCTTATTGGCCACAATTACTATTTTGACCTTGTTAGCCCGTTTTTGGTTTGCGCTGGCACTCATACACATAAACATATGTATGTACATACATACATGAGTAGGTGCATATGTAAAAGCATGAAGCCAAATCGGCACAAAGTGAAATGCTAATGTTTTTAAATAAATATGTAAATGGCTTTAAAGATATGTGATAATGTACACTGATAAGTTGTGTTGTGGTCTTCGATGGTTCACGTTTGTTGCAGTTAACATGGTCTAAATCGCGACCACAACAACAATAGCATACTTAGTTGAATATTTATTGTGCTGGTGAACCAAATTTTGGCGCGTTGTTGAGGGAGTCAATGCTGTTCTATGTACAACATAAATGAGTGCACATACATACATATATAAGTATATTCATGCACCTAAGTTTCTAGCATAAAAACACATAAATTATTTGATGTCCGAGCAGAAGTTTCGGGTGCCAAAAATTTTACCGGCAAAAATCGAGAAAATAGTCAAAGATACTAACAGCAAAGGGAAAATTATTTTATGACTACAAATGTAATATACGATTATTGCAGGACAGGTAGTTTGTTTGTGATTTGGTGCATGTTGGCGCTATTGTTTTAGGCATGCATGTACGTTATTTGGAGAGGGGTAAGCAGTAGAAATATTTAGCACATCCACGTAAGATATTATCTTACATACATATATGCGAAGTACTTAGTACGCGAATATTTATTTACTAGGCGCGAAGCACTAATAAATTTTGCCAAAATAGCTTCTTTGCAATTGTGAGGAATGGGCTGAGATCCATTACTTTGATAGATGGAAAGGCATGCAACAATGCCTACTAGCTTAGTAAAGGGAATGATTTTCTTTTTCAGGTTTCGCAGATTCTTAGGTATCGGACAACGTAAATATTACTTCTCTCAAACATGGATATTCGCTTAATCCTGAGACACCTTTAAAATAACGAAAATTAAAAAAAAACACAACATTAAGCTAAACGATAGTTTACATTTAAGGACCATAATTGTTTGCATTCCACTTGCTTCTCTTGTATTACTTTGAAGTTAATAAAAAAGTATTCGACAAAAATTAGCTTTCTGGCGCGGAATCCACTAGGCTAAAAAAGAGAAATTCAAGTTTTCTTCGAGCATTTTCGGACTTCTTTTACAATAAAAAGAAAAAATAGTTCCCTATACTCTAAATTACCCAAGTGTTTTCAACGTAATAGTCGTTTTTATTAATTGAATTTTCAGGTAAAATTTTTTTCATATTTAGTTAAAAATACAACGTGTTATTGTCCCATAGGCTGGTTATCCTCAGAAGATAAGAATTACTTAGAAAAATAAAAACTTTTCAGCCAAAAACAAAAACAAATATCTCGAGAACGGGGCGAGGAAAAAACTTGAAAGAAATCATACACACACACACATCAAAATTCTCTAAAAAAGGAAAAATTTTAAAAGTTTTTTGAAAAAAAAATTGTTACTCAAAATATACCATCTCAAAAAAAAAAATTAAAAAATTCACAATGGTAGCTCTTAGTATTGCGCAATATTACGGTATAGAATTATGGGATGCACTCTACAATAATTGGAGTTATGAATTTTTCTTACACCGAAGTTGAGTAAAATGAGTACATTACAAATTTAAGTTTTTTTTATTAATTTTAAAGGAACTTTTTTGAGTATACAAAATTGCGTTGATTTTTGATATTGTTTACCTTGGCGACTTTTAGCACTTTTTTCTTATGGAAGAAAATGCGCAAAACCGTTTCAAAGAAAATTAAAAAAAATAACGCTAGTTTTACAATCGCTTAAAACTTGCACTTTATTAACTTAAAATTTAATGGGCTACAAAACTGCATACTCAAAAAAATTCTAAAAGAAATTAAAAAAATTTTAAATTAGTAATGTACTCATTTTACTCAACTTCGGTGTAAAAGAAATTCCATAACTCAAATTATGTAGAGTGCACTCCATAATACTATACTTATTTTCTTTTAGATAGCATATTTTCAAAACTTTTTTTTTTGATAAAAATTTTTAAGGGAAAAATTTTTCAAGAAAAAAAATCAAAAATGTTTCTTTTCATAGAGAATATTTAAGTGTGCATGTGTGAATTTTTTTAAATTTTTTCCTTGCCGCGTTCACGAGATATTTGGAAAACTATTAAATCTATTTGTTTTTGTTTTTGTGCTGTAAAGTTTTTGAAAAAGTATTAATCAAGCTCAAATTTCATAATTATTTATTATTTATGTTTCAACCTAAAAATTTGTAGCAACCCTAAAAATTTGAAACAAGTCAAAGACATGAAGTGTCTGAAGTGAACCGCGTATGGAACGCCCCATATATTAAATAATGCATGTGGCAGTTATGCTTTCAGATGCAAGAAGAAAAACTATCCGAAAATTGTATTCTAGCGAGTTTCAGTTGTATTTGAAAAGCAGTGTTAGCCAAAATGTGTTGTAACAGTCCGCGTTTTGGCCCATATGTACATTTGTATGCATAAATTTAAATGTGAAATATTTGTATTAGTTTTCCGAAACTATTTATTTATCTTGCTCTGTTTTTCTTTACTTGGCACCTTTTTCTTAACACCAACACCTCACTGCATTTGCAGGTTTCCGTAGACGAGTGGTGCAACATGTGGGACGCCTATGCCAAAGACCCCAGCAGTGCCATGGACTGGCAGACCAAATACATGAATTTCATGTTCGATCTGGAGGATGCTTCCACCGACGGCAGCATTGACGTGGAAGAATTCGCTTTAGTCTGCTCCAGCTATGGGCTGGCGAAGTCGGAGTGCGAGGAAGCGTTTAAGAAAATGGCACAAGTAAGCTAACGGCAAACCAATTTTAAATAATGTGTTCTGTTTTTTACATAACACATTTAAAATACATCATTTTACTTACAGGGTCAAAGTGAGGTCACACGTGATCAATTTGCCGTTTTGTGGAAGGAATATTTTGCCGCGGAGGACATTAATGCGCCAGGCAACTTCATCTTTGGCAAGACCTCGTTTTAACGCTCTAAAGATTGCCCAGCTGCTAAAATTTTCAAAACGTTTTTGTGGGCATTACTTACGGGTGCACAGTGGAGCGTCTAAGCAAATTTGTTTGGCATAAAGTGTGTTAAGTGTTAATGTTAAGCTATGCCCTTGAAATTTAAGTGTTTGGAAGTAAAAAACTTATATATTAAAAAATATAAAATTTTAATAAAAAATAAAAGAATAAATAAAACTGCGGATAGTGAAAATTTTTGAAAACAAATGTGCGAAGTCAAGAAAGCAGATTTGTTTTTGTGTGGAACAATGAAATTTTAATGCACTTTAGCGCCAGTTAACCAGAATTAACAGAAACGGTACTTTACTTTACTTTACCTAATGAAACAAATAAAACTTTATTAATGCAATTATATATATTGTATGATTCCTCATTAATGTGCTCAAAATTAATTATGAATATTATATACTATAGTACATATATACACTTGAAACTTAGACTATATCGAATGCTGACACAAACATAATCAAAATGAATAATTTAATGATGTTTGACGTGTCGTACATTTGTAATCAATTTATCGTCAATCGAACCAATGTATGTATGTAGGTACATGTATTGTACATACCTGATATTGAGCGACCTAATCCTTGACTTTGTTTTGGTTTTTTTGTATAAATGTAGATAAATGTTCGTGGAATAATTCTCAGTGGTAAAAGCTAAAGTATTTAGTAGTAAATCAAATTTAAATTATTTGACATAAATTTATAAACTAGTCAAATTATAATAAAATTAAATGTTCCCGAAATAAGTAATGTACGAAAACAAAACCCTATTAAATATGTAAATGATAAAAGTGTTTATTAAATGTTCGTGTGTGTAGCTAAATAAATTCAAAATAAAATGTCGAATAAAAGGCTTTGAAACAATTAGTTAGAAAATGGCATTTAATTGAAGGTTTGCTAATGCACAATTATATAAGAACATAGTGGTGCAGAGGGCGCACTTAACCCTCTACTGCATGAGTTATGAATGAGATAAATAAAAAAATAAAAAATATCGTGAAAAACACCTTTTTAAGCATCAATAAACCTATATCAAAACTACTCCAAGTCATTTATATTAACTTCTATTTCGCAATGAAATATATGGAATATTTCACGAAAGCAATAGAAAACAATTGGATCGGCCACGCACACAAAAGTGCAGTTTTATTCAAATGTTATCTAACCACAGGCAAATCAATTACGTTCTCAATGCATTTAATTAGTGTGATATGTTTTTATAACATTCGTTGGATAGGAAAAAATTGCCAGAGTAGTGACATCATATTTTGCTTCGTACGCAGTAGTAGGTTTGTATGAAATTTGAGCAGGAAACTATGTTACTCATACGCCATGTATTAACCCTTTGAGGACAAAAAATTAGCCGTTGAAGCTAAAACTCTGAAAATTTGTTTACCGGCAAAATTTGGGTCGTTGATTTCAAAAATGGGATCAAAAAATTACTAAAACTCTTAGTTTTACCGTTATTCACCGTCCATTATATTGGACAGTGGTACCCAAGGTTGGTAAAATGCGAAGTGATGTCAGTTATTTTAATTTTTTTATTTTGCGGTATACATATATTTTAAAACTAAGAATAACACTTAATATTTCCGCTATTAATTTCACCGAAAAATAGTTAACTTTTCCCATATATAGACACTTTTCACTTTTATGAAAAAAACACCTTCAACTGCAACCCGAAAATACAATAAAGGAAGAATGATATACTTTTCTCAAAGCAACTGTTATTTTTTAAACAAAAGCTATTATTTACCATTCCATCAATATTAATCGGATGCGCCTGGAGGAAGTTATTGCCAATGATTAATATCTGGCAATATTGAATATTTATAACAATATTTTGTAAAATTTATATAAAATCCAGTACTTAGATTTAACAAAAGCAAGTAACGTTTCTACATACATAACTTCTCTATTTGCTATCTGAAGAAAGACCGCCTACCCAGCAAGCAGATACAACGTTTTTTCAACCAAGTTATGGTTTGATTTTTGTATGGTTAACAAGCCGATTGTAAGAAATGCGATTCGAGTGGAACATTTGAGAATAAATTCGTATGTATGGCAGTGTTGTTGGCTTCCAGCAGTTGTGAGAGTGCGAATGCCGTCAGCGAGGCACCGAATTTTCATATTCTTTTTTGTTTTTGGTTTCCTTAATTACGAAAAAGCCTCTGTGAAGTGCAGAACCAGTTCAACTGACGAAGGAACTTGTATCAAGTTGAACATTTGAAGGCAGATTTATAAAGCGGCTGTAGCTGATTGTTCAGAGATGCTTGCTTTTATTTGCTAACATACATAAGATGCGGTTTCACATCTCATCAGAGGAAACTTGCTATTATGAAAATAAATTTTTTTTTGTATCACCGAATTATGAAAAAGCATCTGTGAAGTGCAAAACATAAGCGTATCCAAACGAAAAAATCGTCGACCGACAGTTTGGTTACTGTAAATAAAAGTTTGGTTAATATTACCAAACCATAGTTGAAAAAATCAAGGTATTGTTAATATTAACCAAAAATCCTATTGTTTCTTTTTGAAGTTTGAATTTGATAATGCTAATCAATTTTTGTTTGATTTTTTCACAGTGTACACATGCATTCTTAAATAAGTGCATATAACACTCCTTAATCCTAGAATTTTGTTACTTGGAAAATAAGTTAGGGCTATCGGTCCTGGGATCTTGGACTAAAAGACAAATTTAGATATACATATTCGTCATTTCTTCATATTTAGGCATTCACATAAAGACCTTAACCAGCCATGAAGAGGTCTCCAGAATTGACATCTGGCACTAGCGAAATATCGTTCTAGGTACGCAGCATCATTCGCTTTAGGTTAGCAGTTACCATTCAGTGTGCCCCTGCTTTTATGGATGCTTAAAAAATATTTAAAAAAATGTGCTGCTATTTTTTAGCTTAATAAGTATCACCCATAATTTTCCTGTTACTTTTGTCGTAAAACGTAAGAAACTGGAACTAGCAGAAGCAAATTAATAGGGCAGTTGAAATGGTCCCGCATCACTGCATTTGCAAACTTGTGGAGTATTTTTTTGCCTTGACAAACCAAAATGTGTGGTGGTGGGTGCTTTTTCCTTAGCATGTGCGGCAAGAGTGAAAAATTAATTGCTATTATTATTTTTTTCTAAATTATATGAGTCCATCCCTTAGCCTTGGTGTTATCAGTAGCTTCAGAAGTTGGGGAGTGATTCGAGCAAACTTTTAAACCGGGCCGTCAAAAAAAAAATGCTGCCGCTGCACACAAAGGGAGTATAAGCGTTCTTCAAAAAGGGCTGCTAGGTGGCATTGATATTTACCTAGAGACAAACACCGCTTCACTTTAGAGGCCCGATGGGTTTTTTTCACGGAGACAAGGAGTGAGAACTTTTCACTTTTTTTTGTGACATATTTCACTCTACGATATTGAATCTACCTACTTGTTGTACTCAAAGAAGTTGCTGTGATTTTGATTACGACCTTGAAAAATATTGTCACTGCGTCTAAAAGTTTCAGGCCTATTAGAATGATGTCCTTCACGCTGAAATGTTTGGCGCAGATTGGTTGATTTTCGCATTCGCCGGGAGGCGCTTTTATAATATTAATTCTACTAATAGATTGGCGCTCCTCCGATTTGTGGCATGCACCTTTAAGATGTCATACAAAGGTGAAGGACCTACATTTTAACGCCGACTCCGAGCGACGATTGTATTTTTATTAGAAGCTGTTTTTGATGGCAGAAATAATCTCGGAGGTTTAGCATTTCTTGCCGAGAGGCGACTGCCATTAGAAGGAACTGCTTTGTTTGTTTTTTTTTATGTTGGATTAAATCGAGCTTGAACCCAGGACCTTCGCAATGGTAGCGCGTGCTGCTAACCACTACACGACAGCGCACTTTTATAATATCCTACGGCATTCTGTGGGTTCGCCCATCGTCAGTTGTGCACCTATGGTCTGGTGGTGCAGACTCTGAATCTATAGTGCGGCAAATCTGCTCATGAAACTTCACAGAGCGATCGCCGTGTGCTGTAGGAGGGCTTTCCCCATAGCTGAACCTACCATGACGTAAGATCTTTATTCGCGGGGAGGCCCTTAAAATAACTGGGTGCTGTTATAATTACAGAATGGAGTGAGGCGGAAATTGCTGGAGGTAAACATCTAGATGTGCCACACGATAGTATGCCACCATTGCCTTTGCTGAAGAAATACCTATAATTTAGGGTTCCCTAAGGCTGAGTGCTGCTTTAACCCAATTACTTGCCGCGGACTTACGCTTTTGTAGAATTTTCATTGATGCTCCAAAACTGACTCAGGGTCAGAATCTGTGAGCTATGTATTTCCAAGTTAATGGAAAGAATATTCACTTTTGGGGAATAGGTATGCCTCGGTATTCCAAACCAGGTTATTTTCAATCCTTAAGGCCGTGTAATGCCAGAAAATGGGCGAAGAAGTAAGACCTTACGTGTGTCTAGCGGCGGCCAAGATACACTAAAGACATTGTTCAGCTCTCTAACTACTTTTAATCGGCAATGCCACTGTCTGTTAAATTACATATGCGGCAAACAAAATGAACTTGTTTCAATTTGTGTTCCAGGTCATTTGGAAAGAGATGGTTTAGACCAGGTGTTATTAACTTGGTCCAAAACGAGTTGTAGCACTCCCAACTTCGCCCATCGCAGCCACCTTCAGAAACTGGGTGAATATTTCGTTCAGCATTGACTGGCAATGATTCGAAGGTTGCAGGTATGCCAAACTCTTGTTGCCCTCTATCTCAAGGATCGAGCTAGGTAATTGCTTGCATTAAACAGATGGGACTGCATTGAGGACTAGTCACTGCTGGAGCCATAAACAACTGACTGTAATAACAACAATACATGTCCTTCTGCTTAGAAGGGGATGAGGCGGCGAAACACTTTTTGTGTTTTTGCCACTCCTTAACAAGGATTAGGTACCACACTTTCAATCAGAGAACAATATCATATATTCGTGGACCGTGTAGATTTAAAATGGATGGCATGCAGAGGTGGTGCTGTTTTCGAGTAGAAATCTTAGCTGTATAGTCCATATTCGGGTGTTATGGTGGAATACCTTCAAGAAAAAAAAAATTTGTATTACACATTTTTGATATTTTTTGCTTGTGCGAACTTCTTCTATTCATGGTGTACCTATATACATGCGTCTTGAAATTGTCATACAAGTGGGAGAACGTCGATTTTACGACGCTTTCGAATGGCAGATATGCAGTTTTTAATGGGAAGTTTTTTTTCAGGCTGAAATACACTCGGAAATTTGATATTCACCGACAAGGGATAACTATGTAGTGTTAGGAAACTTTTTTTTAAGTATGTATTATTTTGTGGATGGAAGTAAGGATTGAAGCTGAATCCTACCGAATAGCACTACTTTCTTGAGCGGCAGATCTTAATGAACTCCCTTCGGGATTGTCACTATGTCTGGATGATCCAGTTCAAACGCGTTCGTCAAACTTGGTGATTGGACTACCTTAATGATTTCCTACCAAGGCGAAATTGCTTACTTTCCCATTTTTATAATCCCCTTATATAATTATTTTTGGATTCCCTTTTACCTGCCCGCTGGTGCTTTGTTAAATGTACAAATTTAAAGCATGGATATAACAGAAATGTTGACTTGGCCTGCACCAATGTCACCGAAAACAACAATACCTACCGGTGGCAAAGTGCACTTTGTGGCATTCAACAACGCCGCTCACTCACACTCAAATCAAAAGCTTCAATGGCGAGCAAGCCACAATCACTCAAGTACTTTGGTAGCAGCACTTGAGTAATTTGCTTATCTGAAATTAAAATTATTTGCATAAATTGGCCGACGTCTTATCGGCGCTCAGTAAATAAAAATACAATAAAAACAATAATATGTATGCATGTATGTTCATATTTAATAAGGCAAAAACAAAGTGGCTAACACAAAGTGTCGAGTAAGCATAGCTGCAGCTCAGGGTGCGGCATGGAAATGGAACATAAATCTCGTAGAACACGAAGGATGTACAGAGTGCATGCCATAAGTGGCACTTGCGTTTACCACACAGTAAATTTTGCTCAGATAATTGTGCACTGATGCACTCCAACGATTGCCTGAGGCGCAAGCTCAGGTCGACGGTGGAAGGAGAAGAGCGCCAGTTTGTTTGGTTAGTCGTCGGCAAGCTTGAAAGGAAATATGTAGATGTGCAGACATGGCCGGCAAATTGTGGCAAGTGGTGAAAACCCCGGATCACTTGCATGTTACAATGCAACAATGCCACTGCTGCAATGTCGGGTGGCGACAATGACAATGACAGTGGCACTATTAGTGATAGTGGTAAGGGTAGCGAGTGCGGCGATAGCCAACAAACAAAGCAACGCACTTACACATGCGCACAAATGGAACACAGTTTATATTGAGCATCGTATCGGATCCAGCTTCGTTGCAGGGGGCATAGTTATCTACTTTTAAATCATATGCGACATTAAGGGGCACTGGCTAGTCCGTCCTTCGATGCGTGGTACAATTTAGCGAGTAACCGCCCTAGGTCTGCATATGTAGGTATGTATTTATTTATTTATGTTTGTACTTGGATATTCATATATGCATGTATGTATGTACTTACATATTTAAACTAGCAAGAATATTCACAGGGAGTAGAATTGCAAGGAAGTAAAGACATATATGCGTTATTTCACACAGATATTTGCATACATACATATGTTTGTGTGCGGTTTATAGCCATGTTGACAATGTTAGCGCACGTGTGAACAAGAACATACGGATATGGAAGGAGATATGTAAGTATTTACGAGTATTTGCATCCTCATGCATGCATATGCATATAAGTCAATGTATGTGAGCTTGTTGCATATGCACGCATGTTATGTTGAGCTGTGCGCACATTTGAAGCCATAGAGTAAATTAAGCGTTTAATAAGTTGCCGATGGCTCCCACGCACAAGGAGCAGCATTCAAATACATAATTGGTGCCCGGAAGCGAAAGTGTTGCTGACACAATTCGGGGATGGATGATCTGTGTTCCAATGTCATGCAAAATTGAGTATTTCCATTCAAGCTGTCAGGGTTAAATGGTATAAAAATGTAATGAATGAAATATATCTCTGCGTATACATACATATGTACACACATATCTGTGGCAATAAGGAATAACAGCTAAATTCCAAAGCTTGAGAAGCTTCTGAACGCGATGTATAGCCAAGCTGCTGGCGTCATGATAAGGGAGGTAAGGGAGGATTCCTGGGCCCCAGAGTTTTCTCAGGTATCCAGTGTAATTATTCTTCTTTTTTATTGGCGCAGTAGCCACCTGAGCGGTTTTGGACGAATCCAATGAAGCCCGGTCTGAAAGCCCATTTGGTAGCAAATCTTGAAAAGGGTTTTAAGTGCGTCATTCTAGTTATCTTTTCAGATAGCCAAGAAGCCATCCGGGCCCTCTCAAACTGTATAATGGAATCAAAACTTTTTAAATATAAAAAGTTTGTACTAGGTTCCGGGCTGTGCTGCCTCCTTAGGACAACGCCTGTCTTCTTTGTGACTGTTCAGCCATGGCTATGCAAATATTTTTTTACTTCAAAGCTCCACTCTTTAAACCCTTAGAGATAAGGAATTCGACTACCAAGACTCTTTAAGGATTCATCAAGGAAGCCAAGTTCTTCGGAATACTAAGGATACTTGGTTAGGGACCTTCTTTTGAGATACAAGAGAATATGGTCACATGAATCATGCCAGACGAGTAGAGTTTAAGTGTGATCTGCTCAATCCACAAGAAAATCGCCCAACCATACACTCTTGATACTGCGGGTTATGATCCTGAACGGGACGACAGCGCCCGGGAAAATTAGTATATGATAATAGCTTTGTTCCACACGCTTTCCGGGCTGCTCCGGTAACTAGAGCGTAAAATAAGTTACTCTCTCAAAGGTGTCAAAAATGTGTCAACTCGTGCCAAAAGGGCCCAGAGCGTGAGGAACGCAAAAAATCACATTTCGTGCCCGGAATAGCAAATCAGCTCTAAATAATGATTTTACGTATTAAAATTTCAAGCATTTCTGAAATTTACCGTTATATGAAAAGCGGCCGTAATTTTAGACCAATTTTAACAATTTTTAACGGTTAGCTTTTATGTGGCAAGCACAATAACCATACCGAGTTTGGTACAAATTGCTAGAACGGTTAGCGAGAAACATATATGTGATCACAAGTGGGCGGTGCCACGCCCATTTTCCAAAATTTTATCATAAGCGTATTTATTGGTAAAGAATTGTTGCAACCATAATTTTTGAATAAATTAGCTTTAATATTTACTGATTTATCGAAGATTTTGTATTTCTCGAAATTACCGTTATATGGGATGTGGGCGTGGTTATTGTCCGATTTTTAAAATTTTCGGCCATTTAGTATGTTGTACCATTTCCAACAACTGTGCCAAGTTTGGAAGAAATTGTTGTAGCGGTTACCAAGATATACACATGTAACCATAAGTGGGCGTGGCTACGCCCATTTGCCAAAATTTTTTAATATTCTTATTTTCGTCTCTTTTCATTCTGATCATTTATGTATACATTTGTCTATATCTATCTCGATTCGTTTTGCCTGTTACAAACAACCGTTATGTGAACAAAGTTATAATACCCTTGTGCACAGGTGCGCTCGGGTATAAAAAGCTATTATAATTGCATTTTTTGTTACCTCACGTCTATACCTTCTGGCAACAACTTTAAATTTTTTGTTTTGACTTTGTCCCGTTTTTTGATGTAAGCAACTGCTGTTTTAACATTTCATTTCAAAAGGGCATCAAGCCTATCGTATTGACAATATCAGCCGATTCTGAACAGGAACTCCCTGGGAGTTTTCTCTCTTTTCCTTTCCTCCTATCATGAATAAAAATTCCCTGTGGATTTTTTATATTAAATATCGGAGTTGAGCTGTCAAAAAAGTATCAGACAGCTCTTGTGATGTTTGAATCTTCTCTGTCCAAATTTTCGAGGAAATTGCTATTTCCTGGGAGTTAATTATTGGATGAATTCTTTTTCGGGAGAAACAAATTCCCGGAGATCAAACTGCCTGGGAGTATTCAGAATTGGGCTATAAGTAATAATAATATTACTTAACGGACTTACGGCTCTCACTTAAAACTTTCTTTTAAATGGGTGTTGCCAACGCAAAGTTCATTCAACAGATTCTTATGTGACAACTCTCATGCAACGCTAAGTATTCATAGGCTATTATAATTGCACAGCCGAAACTTAACGTAACTTAATGCCACGTCGAAATCTGTTTCATTTTGAGTTTCTAAGTTCTACGTTCCGTTAAGTTAAGTTAAGTTGCCATAATCTGGCTTTTAGAGAGAAAATGTAGGTGGTTGCCACTTTATGCAAACATAATACGATTTAAAATATTTTTTGTAACTATTCTTAGGTCAAATTAAAGGCATTTTATCCCTTTGAAATTTGGTTTGGAGACAAAGTGGTGTAATCTTTGTAGACAGTGTAGATATGGCGCAACGCCGAAGCCGGTTTATCTCCAAACCAAATTTGACGGGGTTGACCGAACGTTCTGCAATCGTTGTACACCTTTTTTTAGTAAAACATTGAGTATTATTAGGAAATAGTAGCATATAAAAGATATAAATATGCATGTTAAAATATAAATTTCATTTACCCTTGCACTGACACCAATTATGTATTTGAAGATCGCTTCGGAAGATTTCGAAACACATACATTTTAAATTTCCGATAATTCCGGACGGAAAGATGGCGGACCACCCCCATGTTTTCAATATATTTCAAACTCAGTGGGATTGTGCCATAATCAATTTATTTTGCACCAACTTCGCACATCGTATACACGGAGCATAACCTTTCATCTGAAATTCCTCTATTCAATTCAATGGGTATGGCATTACCGCAGCTGAATGTTAGAATATCGTTTACGACCAAGTTTACGATATTGCTACATCAGATTTTGACAGCAGGCAAAATGTAAACAAAGGGTTTTAACAATTGTTTTGCATTTTAAGACTTTCATGTGCATTTAATAAATAGACATCAATAAATATAACTAAATATGTCGAATATTGTCCAATATATAATTGTGCGCAGTGATTTAAGATCTACACTAGCGTGGCCATTAGGTGCAGTGATAGCCCAGTGTTGTCATGCGACAGGTAAGCATGGAGTGCGGCAATTTCTCCCTCATGGCTGGACGGTCGAATTTAACTTTCAGTCGCAGGCTCCTCCAGTTCTTTCTTTTGAACTTGATTGACTTACAATTGTTAAAATCTGTGTTCGTATGGAATACTAGCTTATGTCGAAAGGCTGGCTGTAGTATAATGTGGCGTTCGCAGCATATGATTGCGAATGGCTCACTGGCGCCGAGCCGTTGAAAAACTTTTGTCAAATAAATAAAATGTTCTTATTATGTCTCACCAAAAAATTCATTTTCGTTTAAAGAATAAAGGGAATGCCGCATTACACTAAAGCCAGCTTTCCGACATAAGCTACTATTCCATACGAACACAGAAATATACTTTTAGCTGCCGTCATGCATTTGTATGCCGACGATGACGACACAAAGGCCTATGTAAGTGACTTGGACAATATGCACAAAGTGGTATTAGAGGTGAGCCCAAATTCCATAAAAACAATATATGTATTTATTAATATAAATTATTACCTAATATTTTCCCTCTGTTATTAATATTACACAAACTGCAGGCCAAAGATGAAGGAGCACTGATCAAACTGGCTGAAAAATTAAAGGCAAATGATGTTAAACATAAAATGTGGATTGAACAACCGGAAAATATTCCAACGTGCATAGCGATAAAACCCTATATTAAAGACAATGTTCACAAATTTGTTAAACATCTTAAATTGCTTAAGGAATAAAGTGGTCTAAGAACACACATGCGAAAGCTAATGTAAATGCGATGATTATAATCAAATTAATTAATTTATGTATACACATACATACATATTTGGAAACGTCGTCGTCGAAACATATTTAAAGCATCGATCGTTGTCAAGTGAAAAACATGCATTTCCATCCACGAAAGCATATAGAAACATTTATTGTGAATATCTATTATAAAATTTCCCAGAGATATACTGAAATAGCAGTGCTGTATAAAAGATAATGCGTGAACACCTAAGTAGTCTAAAAAAGGATCGAGATTGTTTATAAGAGAGCACAGACTGAGAGAATGTGACGCGTTCCCATGAAAACGTAAAGCAATTTTCTAATTTTATTAAAACGTGGGTACCACTATGTAAGAGTAGTAGATACATACGTTAATCAGAGGTTAGTACTACATTTTGTTTGTATGCACTTCATTTACCAACTAATTTGCGAAAATGTTGGCTTTTTACAAATACAGCGCAACGGACGTTTCGGAAGTTAGAGTATTTAAAAAAAATCAATTTTAAGCTATATAAGGCACCCGCCTGATATGCAGACTTTCCCTGGAGAAGCAAAATGCACTTTCAGAGTGCTTCTAGTGGTGTTTTGAAGGCGCCAATAAATTCCGTATTTTGAAAAAATTTGCTAATTTTTGTTCAGTAGTAATGAACAATTTTGCACTATGACTAGCTATTGGTATAAACCAACTATGTAAGCGTAACTGACACTATTTTTGCAATAATTTTTTTTTGCATTTTTAAGTAATTTAAAAATATCTCTTTAAAAATTGTATAGCCATACTCAACAGTGTATGATACTTTCTAAGAAGCCACGACAGTTGGGTCTACGAAACCGTAACGACCCAGATTTTTATTTGGCCAAGGACTGTCACTTCAGCAACACTCCCCATAAACTCTTTGGGGAACTTGTATGCTGCTACAAAAACAACAACTGATTGGAACATCGACCTATCTCGTCAGCCAGTTCGAAAACGCCCTATCTCAGAAAATTTTTCAAAAACGCCCTACTTCAGATTTTGATTGAAAAACGCCCTATTTCAGAATTTAATTGAAAAACACACCATCTCCGAATTTGGTTGAAGAACGACCTATCTCAAATGAAAATATATTGAAATAAGATGGGGCGTTTTTGAATCGGCAGCTGAGATAGGGCATTCTTCAATAAAATTCTAAGGTAGGGCGTTCTTCAACCATATTCTGAAATAGGGCGTTGTTGAAAATTTTTCTGAGATGGGACGTTTTCGAACTGGCTGCCGAGATAGGTCGATCTTCCATTCAACCATCAATATACAGCATGAGCTTGAGGCTTGGATTTTTGCTTCTGTTAAAAAAGACAAAATAGGGATTTCTATGTAGTACATAATATGATCAAGGGTATGCCTGTACATATGAAAGTATTTGAAATACATACATTTTCGGGACTAAATTTTTTTTTTTATGAATTTACCTCATGATTCAATAATACAAGGTTGTGTAATTTGTGACAGCTAAAATTTGACACTCCTTTATCTAGATTTGTATTTTGGAAGTAGGAGAAAGGGGAAGAATGTGATCGCCTTTTGCGAAAAAGGTAGTAGAAAGGTACTACAAAAAGTACGCAAAGTATACAATTAGAAGTAAAGGTGTATTATTAATTCTACGCGAATTTGCAATATATTTGGTGTTATAATGGAAATACTAAACAATACATAAAAATATGCATTTTTGATTTCAGTTATTCGTCATTTGCTGGAAGAAATCTAGAATACCGACCGTTCAGCTATGCAAAAACGAAAAATGCAGATCACCACCAAGATAATTGATTTGTCTTCAGCTGATGCACATAATTTATAGCTTTTTGTATTTTTTAACCAAAACCACTAAAAAACGAACAAATGTTATTTTTTCATGAAATAACCTTTTGAAAAAACTGCATAATTAATGTTAAAGAAATAAATATTATTTAGAAAGTACAAGTTGTTACCTTTAATTCGATATTACATATTTTGTCATTATCTACTTTTGGGTTTCAACAATTTAGTGATAATAAAAAATACAAATACATCAACAAAAATGATCGCCTGACGGGCTAACCTCATATCGCGGCTTGTGTTTTGGTATGAGCCACAACTATTTTAATAGACGGCCGATAAAGTCTGTGTTGAGCGGCGGCTCTTATAGCTGTATCCTTACATCTATTCCGCGTGTTTAAACATCCACGGAAGAGAGGTTAATTTTTTCATAGTTTTTATGAAGAAAATTATTAAAAAGTATTAGGAAATTTCCCACTTACATATACATATCGTCACCTGGGTAAAAGATTGTCGTAAGTGCAATTTTGACGATTTTTAGTTCTAGATGCAGTTATATATTTGGAAATAAGGTCTTTCAATCGCGATTTCCCACAACCTGCCGAAATTAACATACGACAATCTTTTACCCAGGCGACGATATGTTTGGCTTTGTTTTATTTATCCAACGTCAAAAGCTGGATTTTTGCTTGCTTGGCGTCCATTATCATATTGGCTAAATAGTTGGAACATATAAACCTTGCCTTATTCTAATTTGTTAACTTTTCAAAAAAAAAAAAACAAGCAAGCTATGCCGAAGGCTTCATACCTTTCATGAACATCTGAAAATTTTACTTTAACAGATTACTGCATTTGAAAAAATGTATATATTTACAGAATACCTAAATTGAGGAGATACATATATGAAAAACCATATCTAAACAATCAGAGGTATGGAATATATACCTTATATAGCGCCAACCTGAATGATTTTCACTACTTCGTGATCGGTATGTAACCCGCTAACACAATTTAATGGGTTTAGACTCCTTCATTAAGGAGATACAGCATAGATTTCGACGATTTTCTCAGTAGACTTTGTATTATTATTTATACAATAGCTTACGAAATTGTTCTGTTTTAGCAGTCCAAATAAAGGAGTTTTACTTAAAACCATGATAAAAACATAGCAAGGTATAACCGTTCTCTCAATTTGTCGGCCATGATTTTTTTTTGAAGTTTGCCAACATTTTAAAATCATATAAATGTGAAAATAAAAAAATGAAATTGTTCGAAATTGTTGTTGCTTGAGATTGAAAATGAAAATGTGTGTGTGAGTTTGTGAGTAAATTTAAAAATTAAATTGTTTGGAAACGTCAAGAATTTTAAAAGTGACTCTCAGCGGTTCTACCTTACTATATTTTTATCATGCTTAAAACCCCATATCTGAATACTCAGTTGTATGGAAGATATAAATAGGTGACACGATCTATGTTAATTTTACTGTAAACTTTCTGTTAATAATTAGCGAAAATATTGCGATATTTCATGTTTCCAGCTGCATATATGGAGAAGTTATAACAAAGAATCTCGAATCTGAACAATCAGTTGTATGGAGGCTATAGGTTATAGCGACCCGATCTTCGCCATTTTCACTCTAAGTATTTTTTTGATAATGGGTGGAAATATTGCGAAATGTCATGTTCCCAGCTGCATAAATTGAGGAGTTATAACGAAAATTCTCATAATGGAACAATCAGTTGTATGGGAGCTATAGGTTATAGTGACCCGATCTTTGTAATTTTCACTGTAAGTATTCTGTTGATAATGGGTGCAAGTACTGCAAAATTTCATGTTCGTAGCTGCATAAATGGAGAAGTTATCGCAAAAAATCTCATATCTGAACAATCAGTTGTATGGGAGCTATAGGTTATAGTGACCCAATCTTTGTAATTTTCACTCTAAGTTTTCTCTTGATAATTTGTGGAAGTATTGCAAAATTTCATGTTGCTAGCTGCATAAAAGGAGAAGTTATAACGAAAAACCTCGATATCTGAACAATTAGTTGTATGGGAGCTATATGTTATAGTGGTCCGATTCTTCCGGTTCCGACAAATGATTAATACATTTTAAAAATACACCCACATGCCAAATTTCATCCGGATATCTCGAAAACTGAGAGACTAGATTGCATACAAACAGACGGACAGACAGGCAGACAGACGGACAGACGGACATGGCTAAATCGACTCAGCTCGACGTTCTGATCATTTAAGTATACATTTTAATGGGTGTATCTCTTCTGTGAGGAGCTGAAAACTGCGTTTCCTTTGTTGTATAAACAACCACGATCATATTTACATATAGTTGCAAGATCTGTTCCTTGCGAACGATTGTTTTCAAAAGCACAAGTAACAATAACCACGTCAAGAAATCGGTTGACTGGCAAATATTTGAAAAACTTCTATTCTTGGGAAATGCAACAAAAGAAGAATTTTTCCCTGAAATATTTTATTAATAAATGTTTTCTTAAATAAGATGAACTTGTAACTGTATATGTATTTGTATCTGTACCATTAAACATATAGTTCTGCTATCTAACGGAGTTTTATTTATTTACAGTTCCTACAATTATTAAATTTTTATTATTCGGAGTTTAGGATTCGCAGAGGATGATTAACTTGTGATTAAAAAATAAATAATTTCACTTAATGCGGATTACACAATGAGTACAGATTGGAGTTGGTATCGATACTTTAGGTCCGATATTTTTGAGGAATCGATACTTTTTTTGGGTTGGCTTTTTATTATAAAATCGATACTTCCATAAATAATTTACATTTTATTTTAAATCGCGCTATCATTATGTGTATTTTATTATTGCTTCCGTCTTGTGTTTTTCGGCATTTTTTTGTTATATATGGCAGCACCGACATGTCAGTTCAATTGGTGTACAAAGGAAAAAGTGAGGTTGAATTTGGTATTTTTTGCAACTTTAAATGCAAATTGCTTAAAAACTATAAGTCTCCTGAGGGGTCGGCCTTCAGATTTAGAATCAGGGGTACCCCCGCCAATAAATTTGGTCCCGATTGGAGTCGGTTAAGGTTAAGGTTTTTTTTTTTTAAAAGCCAAACACGCAGAATTGTTTTTTGCTCACCTGTAAAAAATGAAAAATTTTTGGAAAATATCAAAATGCTGCCCTTTTGGTTGTGTTGTTAAATAAATTTAATTTTTATTAATTGAATGTATATTTAAAATCTATTTATAAAAGTATTGTCCAAAAATCTAAATACTACGAACAATAAAAGAAGTATTTTAGATACATACATGATTAGTATTTTGTCTATATTTAATTCCCATTATTTGCGTATAAAATAAAGTACACATAATTATAACTGCATATTAAAATAATTTACTTAGTTTATTGTTTCATTACTAGTCAGTTTGGTTTGCAAAATGGTAACTATTATACGATTTTACATCAGTTTTATCGTCGCTTATAAACAAAAATTCGTAATAATTATATAAATGTTACCACAAAACGGTAATGAATGAGGATACTAACCAGCGCATACATTTGCACAGATATAAGTAATTATTATTATTATTGCTAACATTTGAGATTATTGGTCTGTACCAATACACAAAATTGAGTAAATACCAAATATTTATTTTAAGCTACATATCTGTGCTTGTGTTAACTGATTGCAGCACCATTGTATTGCTATGTATATTAATTTTGTAAAGGCTTATATGTAAATACATACATACATATGTCTATATAAATCTTCCATGGCATTTCAAATTAGCCGTATTTCGTTGTTTTTGATAACTGTATTTAATTTGAAGGGGTTAGAATCATAAGGGTCTAAGTGACATTTTTTGAAAATATAATTTATACCCATATTTGTATAGTTAAACATAGTGTTTATTTGGTGACAAAGAGTAAACATTCGCTGAATAAGTTAATTAACCTGCATTCATTTAGGCCAGAATAATTTCAAATGTATTTACCCAGAATTTACAATAAGTAATCAACTTTAACCTTAATTATCTAAAAAAAAAAATGTCCGATCTACTTAACTCCTTTTGATTCTAAACCCTTCATTTGTCATTAAGTCTAATAAATTGAGCATAGCGATCAGGTAGGTCGATTTAGAGATTCATCTGGGTTTAATGCTGCACGATGGTTATTTTTTATACGTATTTAGACAACATTTCGATTTCGTTTTATACTTCAGATGAAGTATGTAGGTATGTATATTGAAATTAGTTGCAGTTTGAAGTAGTACAATTTGTGAAGAATCTGATACAAAATGCTGCTGGACTAATTTTAATTTCGTGCAGGCCTCTGTATGGAATTTAGTTCTTCCTTTAACCACTGCTGCCAATTTTCCTGCAAAATTAAAAAAATTAGATTAATTTTTAAGAACAGTAAACAACTCTGTTATCTGTATGGAATTAGATTGAAATCAAAGCGTTATATTTTGGAAGTAAATTACCATCATAAAATAAATGAAATCAAGTAAATATGACAAAAATGTAGAAAAAAACAAAGTCAAATAAAAAATAAATAAAATAAGTAAATAAGTAAAAATTAAACAAAGTTCCATGAAAACATAATTTTGCTTTGATTTCAATCGGCATAAAACAAGTAACGCAAAATGAAATTACTTTTTTGAATGTTTTGTAAATCCACAACCAAAAATTTGAAGATAGTGCTGTAAGCTGTACAGTTGGTACAGTGAACTGCTTTTGCAGAGTCAGTTTGATTTGTTAAGTGCGTTAATTTAAACCATAATCCAACAAGAAATGTTAAGTCTTACAAAATATTATTTTAACTAAGCGCTTATATTAAGTTTTTATTTAGTAAAATTAAAAATACAATAAATAATTAAAAAGTATAAACTCTTTAGGTGAAAGAAAATGTGGTTAACGACAAAATTAAAGGAATTACTATTTTCGCTATAACTACATATTATAATTACATATAAAGCGGGTGATTTAAAAGCGAATTTCGCTGCTTATTTTTTTTACAGATTGCTAATTCGCTGGTTTCGCAACTTTCAGAGATTTTGCATTGTCGTCGTTGCTATTCTTTAGTGTTTGTACACTTATTCAATCATTATTGTGCAAATTATCTGCATATTCATCGTATTCCTCTTCAGCCTCATTCTGCTCATCTTCTTCCTCTTCCGCCTCATAGTCGCTTGTATTGCTTTCAGGCGCTGTTACATCGGGTAGGTAGTCTTTGTGTATGGGCGTGGAGATGACAGGCTCCTAGAGAGGATTTTGATTAGTGTGCATGTGCGTGTGCGCAAGGCATTTATATGATTATTTGAAAAGTGCAAAGAAAATGCTAAAATTGATAATTGAGTTACGTGTTACGGTTGGTCTATATGTATGCTAAACATGCAGCGATTGTGCTTTGTTAATTCTAAAAAAAGCCCGCGAAAATTTTGAAAACCAACACCAACACAAATTATTTGATCTATTAACTGCTCCTTTTTATATAAATGAATAAAATATTATCGACTTCATGCTAACCTTTGGTGGTCGCCAACCACAACCCGGCAATGGTAGGCCATCTGAGCCCAGCGGACAGGGCGCATCTAGTCCAGGCACGCCCTGCTCGCCTTTGTCACCGCGATCCCCTTTGCGTCCGCGTTTTCCTGGTGGTCCAGCATCGCCACGTGAGCCCTTCTCACCGCGCGGCCCCTCTTGACCGGGTATGCCATCGGTGCCCTGTTTGATGGCGACGTACATATTATGCCAAAGAGAGCAGCGATATCGCATGAAAACACACATGTACATAGTTACAAATACCAACACAGATACACATTGAGACACATTTGTGGGAGGGAAAGTCAATAGCAATGCAAATATAATTTCAGCGTTTTACGATTCATTATCCATATGTACATAGATATGTATGTATATATGTAGTTAATTTTTCCAATATGAGTACGGAATTTGGTTGTTGCATAGAGTGCAGATGCAATAAGAAAAATAAGGAAAAAATAGATTTGTATTTGTAGTGTGCACTTAAAAAAATATGGATGTACTATTATAAAATGTGTATTGTATAGCTTTGAATATGCACGCAGTTGACTTATGCCCATTTTCATGCATTTTTGAAAGAAAATCTTAAACCAAAAATTTACGTTCAAGCACCATTAAGAAAACAAAAGAAATAATTTAATTTTTCTTTAAATCCGTTAAGTACTTACCGGCAATCCTGGATCGCCGCGTTCACCTTTATGTCCAGTTTCACCTTGAGCGCCCTATAAGAAAATGTTAAAAATTAATTAAAAATTTATTTAATAGCTATTAACTCTCAAGCCGCTTATTTACCTTCATGCCATCTAGACCTGGTGGGCCCTGTTCAAGATGAGAAAAAAAAACAAGAGAGCAAAAAGTATTTTAATGAAAGAAATGTGAAAGAGACATAATTAATTAATTAATTAATTAAGAATTAAAAAAAAACATATGCATATTGGGGTATGTATTTATATTTCTTATTAATACATGTATAAACGTACATTTGTATGTATATATAAATTACAATGAAACGATCGACTGGTTTTCGGATTACTCCCAAAAAATCAAGAGTTTTGAAAATGCCTTACTGTATGTGTGTTTACAAAAACTATATGTTTATATATTTAAAAATATTTTCTTGTATGTATCGTCGAGGTCAACATTTGTTTTGACAGCAAATCGATGGCTGAGTGGAAGATCGACCTATCTCGGCATCATCCTGGTGAAATGAAATCTTTTTTTGACAACAGTAAATTTTTAACAACCGCAGAATAAAATATAAAAAATGAAGTGAAATGAATATTTTAAGAAAACTTCTACCATCATTGACTGCAATTCATCAATTTAAGTTTTTAATCAATTTAATTTGAATCAATTAAAGCGTTTGAAACATTAAAGAAATTTATTTACCAGAAATATATAATTTAGTGTAATACTTCTTAATATTGTCACCAGAAACTCCATTTCCTTATATTTTATTGTTTTTGCTTAAAATTGGGGCAGAAAAATTATACACATCAACAGTCTTTGCGATTGTCCAAATTTTATATCCATTTGTCAAAAAGTTTCTCGTTCATATTCAATGAAGTGCAAATTTGCTAAGTCCAAAAGAGACATCAAAAGTCCGATTGGGCCAAAATAATACCAAATCTTTTAAAAATATTGAGTTCTTCTGATTCGTATGTGGTTTTGCTTTGCTTTAAACATGAAAAATGTTTTTTTCTCGTCTCCTGTAAAATTTGTAAATATGATATGTTGTTCCTAAACCAGTCGATGTGTAACAAAATAGGTAGCTGTTTACCCATGATGCACTAATACAAGGTGGTATCAATTGTGACAGCTCGATTTGACACTGCCTTAGCTCAGTAGAATGATAAGAAAAACGGGAAGAAATAGAACCCCATTTGGGGGAAAAATATAAAATTTCACATTTTTTCCTAAACAAAATTTGTTTTTTTATAGTATATTCGCAATGAAATGAAATAAAATAAGATAAAATACCTTTTTAAGAAAAAAAAATGTGTATACTGAGAAAAAATAAAAAAAAATATTGAACTATATTATTAGGCAAAGAATTGTTAAAGAAGTAACACTGTCTCACCTAAGGCAGTCAATATGGCGGAATTAGAGCGAGAAGCTGCCAGCCGATAACACCTTGTATTATGGCATCATGCTATTTACCCCTGTTTAGTAAAATATGCACACATATCATTTGTTAATACTTTTACCCGATCCATGCAATAGCAATAAAAACAGTTAATTAGTTATTTGTAAAAAACTCAGTATTCTCATTCCTTTCTCTTTATTTTTTATAGCAATGCACAAAGAAAATTATTCGTATTTGAGAATTTTCACATTAGATTTCATAAAACACTTTCACATTTCCATTTTAGCATTATTGGCATTCATTTATTTATGTATATATGTACTTGTATATTTATGTGTATATAAATACGAATATGCATTTTGTTAGTAAACGTTGTTTTGTTTTGTTTTGTTGTTATTTACGCATGTGCCTTGTTTGCGCAACATAATTAATAGATACAAAAAAAAATAAAAAATTGGCAAAATGACTCTGGCAAAATGCAATACATTCCAATGGCTATTTTTCGTTTCTTTTATACCTTTTCAATTATATATGTATGCATGTGTATACATGTTTGTATATATATTGTAAATAATTATGCGTTGCATAAGCGTAGCATGGCATTTAAATCTCCACATAATTTTTTTTTGTTATTAACAGTTTGATGCAGAAATGTATATGTATGTATATGCTTGTATACATAATCGACATTTAGAAATACAAATTACACAGATACACACAAAAATTGATACTTTATTATTGTTTTATTTTATGTTGTAAATCTATTATTTATCTTGTTTAGTTTGGGAAATAAAAAAACATTTAACAATATACATGCAGCATTTAGATCTGTTTTTATTAATATGTTTTACTTTGTTTTAGTATAATACCTATAATCGTAATTATTATCTTTAAAGGTATTGTTTGTTGATTTTTATTTTATTATTCTAGCCTAAAAAAACTAACGAAGAACGCAAGTAAATGTGTTTGTGTGGTATTTTAGTATAAGTTTTGGGGGCACATAGAATGTATGTATGTATACTTATTCGAGCGAGTGTGAAAATGTTCTAAGTTTGTAATTCTTAAGAGAGTTTTAAGAAAGAAATAGAGCGAGCTAATAGACCTCTTTAATGAAATATTTGAGCAAGAAAGAAGGAAAGTTTGTTCTGTTTAGAGTTGAAGTCATATTTTGGATGTTTTTACATAAATCAAAGGATCATGCATTCCTTTTAGGCTAATTTATTATTTACACATGTTTTTTATTCACAAATATTAATTGTTTTAAGAGAGTTGGAGAACAAGATAGCAAGTAGAATTGACAACGACAGTTATTATTATGTTTTTTTTTTTTTATATATATTTTTTCATAAATTTTACCAATTAATTTGACCTGGTAAGTGGGGAAGTTGATTAATTGAACTCAATTGACATTGAAACACACAATAACAATGCTGTATGTACATATGTACATGCTTGTGTACTTTTTTGACTTGTTTTTCTTGCTCCTATATTTTATAAATCTTTGCATGTACTCTTCTTTATTTTCTATTCGTAAGTTTCGCTTTATTTAACTTTTGTGCCCTAATTGGTTCAGATAGATCACTTGTCATTTCTGTCTTGTTTGAACTGAATAATATTTTTTTCTTTTGAAAATACACACACACGCATATAACTTTGTTTTTGTAGTTCTCTAAGTATTTTTAGGCTATATTTATACATATTGTTGAAATGTCATTGAAACCAATAAGATTTTCAAGATAATTTTTTTTTATTGTTACTACGAGTATACACTGAATACATTCGAAATTTTTGGCTTAATTGAAAAATATTCTAAAGGAAAACTATTTATTTGATTGGCGGTCGTGAGCGAGTACGCACGCATTAGTACGCGACAGAACCCAGATTCGTTACTTGGTCTGACCAAACCTAAAAAAAGCTGAGTACTTTCCCCTCAATGTTGTCATCAGCAACTGAGGACTACTAATAGTCAAACTACATATTTATGCCATACTACAAAAACAAAACTGTAAATGTGTTAGAATTTTTGCCTAAAGTGCTCAGCAATATCTTGTAAGGACATGAAGATATTTTTGAATGAGCCGTATTTTTTCCAAACTTCCTTGTGTAAATAAAGGCTAATAATTAAAATTCTCCTCTTTATATATTATTAAACAAACTAAGCCTTTAAACACTGATTATAATGATTTTAAAAAGTTTATATATATATTTTGTGCTTAAATTTTCATTAGTTGTATGGCTACGATTCTCACTTTCACTGCCTTAAGAATAATAGTCGAATAAATAGAAATAAATTTTCAAGAAACATAAAAAAATCCCCATTCTAGGTTATTTGAAGCTTAGAAAAACGGCTATGATAACAGCACAATGGACGTAATGCCTTGACCTTCTGTGTGGCTAAGGAAACAGTTTCTTAGACTTCGCATGGAGGCCGCGTATTTAGATATATAATTTTGTAAAATCACTCCTAAACCAATTATTTGGATTAGGGTTCTCGGTAGAAAGGGCCACAACATCTAGTTAAGAATCTAGAATGCGTGCTTGGTTATCTTTCCTCTTAGTAGCCTACATACTGAATAACTATTGGAAACTTATACCAAACTAAATTTCACAAGAGATGACGGAAATTCGTTTCAAAATACATCATACACCCACCCTGTCGGAAACAACAATAAGTAAAAAGGATATATTTTAACTTGAAGAAACGGGTCGGTAGCCATCATTGCTATCGGTAAGTAGACCCTTCTTTACCCGCATCTACCCATGTACCAGTCGTGCAAACGTCCTGCAAATAAACTTTAAAATTGGTAGAAATACCTCCTTGGTAATGTTGGAGCTCATATCAGAGAGGTATTAGACTCGTTTAATTTATTTTAATAGCCGAATTGCTATACGGCATTATATTCCTCTCCTTCGGTCACATGTACCTATTTCCTAGCAAGATTACAAAAAAACCAAAGCTTGATCAATTGGCAAGGCACGGCACTCACAAGATCGTTTCTCTGCGACAGCTCACACTCTAATCTAAAAAAAAAAAAAATCTAAATCCTATTAACGCAAATTTTTTAGGTCCTTAGTACTTATTTAATTAAAGCCTAGACATAGCTCGCTGGGCCGTCAGATAACGGCCAAAGTTCGTTATATGTACGAGTGTTTTTTTCACATTCTCTTATTTTTTTAACCTCATGTGCTCGGGATTGAAAAATTACGTATCCGCGCGGAAGTCTACATTTGTAGCAACAGCTAATTTGTAGGGAAAACCAATTTAAGATATGCCAAAAAACACGGTTACGGTAACGGTTATGCTTGTGTACAAATTTTTACATATTTGTTAAAAAAAACTAAACACAAAATGAAGGCGAAAAAAGTTGACTTTTATTCATCAAGCACCTTTTACCAAAAACAAAAAAAAATCAAGACAAATGAAAAAATATACTCTCGAAACTAGGCGCCAAATATAGTAAAACTGCGTTTTAGTTTATCTCTCCGACGTCAGTACCTTTTTTGAAGGACTTTGAATCTTCAAGGATATGAAAAATTCTAAAAATTAAATTATTAAAAAAAATTCAGCGCGATGTAGAATATGGACACCAAATGAAAGAGAAAATTCTACAGAATTGAAAAATATTAAATGCTGTTGTTGGCGCATAAGGACGAATAGGTATTGAAAATGTCCTTTTAAATATTTTTTTGTTAAGGACAATTTCAGTGCTCTTTAGTATTTCTGCACCAAAACTTGTAATTTTCTTTCAATCTTACAGGGTTTTATTTTTTTTTTTATTTGACACCCATATTGTTATTCCACATTGCACTGAATTTTTTAAATAATTTTTTGATTTATCATATCCTTGAAATTGCAAAGTCCTTGAGAAAAAAAAACCGACATCAGAGGGAAAAACTAAAAACGTAGTTTTACTATATTTGGCCTCAAGTTTCGTGAGTATATTAATTTTTGTGTCTACATTTGTAGACTACCGGCCAGGAGATTCATCATTTTTAGTAATTTTTAAAGGAAGGGTTTTGGAAGGTCTCGGAAATATTTTTTTTGTACTTTTAACAGCCAAAACTGTTTAGAATTAATTTTCAGGAAGCTACTGAAAACCTCGGACACGGTTGTAGTGGAAATATTTTATTTAATAGACATTTTCGACGAATATGCTACAAATGTAGGCTACCGAGCACATGAAGGTTAAATCTATACTCAATAGAAATGTCTATGCGCACGGTATTCACGACTATGACTTTACCAAATCTAACCGCATTCCTATCTCCTGTTATTCTAGACCTTCAGTTCTTTGCAACTTTTCGTAACATCAGTAATAAAAAAACACACATCTGTATATAGTTTTTCTAGATCAGGTAATTTTTGCAAGATTTTGTCATCTTTATGAAAAAATTAAATTTTTAACATGCAAGAAATAATTTTTTTTTGTAAATTCTTTTTATTTGTATTAAAGCCTGTTCTTTGCAAAAAAAAAAATCAGCCTACTAACGATGAAAATCGATGGATAAATAAACAATTTGTGAATAGTCAAATGAAAATGTGCAATAACTTTTTGTATGTATGTAGGAGAAGGAAATATAGTTACTCATACGCCATGTCGTACCTGGTCGAACTCGTACTTGGCGTATGAGTAATAGTCTCCTTTTTAATGTTTGATTTTTTTCATCCGCATTGCAAACGTAAAATGCAAATATCTTGCGCAAATGACCTGATCTATAAAAACGGTGTACAGATCTGTATTCAACGGCCAAAATTAAGTTTAAAATCTCGGCGTTTTTCTGTGTCATTTTATCGTAGAGTAATGAGATGAGCCATATACATATAATAGTATTTGTTTACTAGTGCTTTGGCCAATCAGTCTAGCGCTTGACGTCGAAATATTTCCCTCAGAGATAATGAACATAAATAAATACTGTCATGTTCGGAAAACCGTACTGTTTCAAATAATGGAAAGTCTGATTTATTAATTTGACAGGAGATATTTTTAATTACCTAAAAAATATCGTTTTGCAGAGGAAAAAATTCTCTACATAATTGCAATAATCAAATATTATTGTTTTCCTATTAGGTTTGAACAAACGCGTGCATACATGGCGTATGAGTAACATTATTTCCTGGGGGTCTACTCGGTATTGCGATTCGAAACTCAAAGCGATTCGAAAGTCGACACGCACTAATACAAATTCAAAGGGCCAAGTATTCGAATCCGAATGATTTGCTTTTCGAATCGCAATAGAGAGTATACCCGCTGTTTATATTTCGGACAAAAATAAACGAGTCATTGCATTTAACAATCGATAACACGAAGGTGATAGTAATTATTTAGATAAGTTTTTCACTACAAAACGATATTTACTCCATAGTTTTTAAGTATCTAATTAAAAATATTTTCCGTCGAATTGAGAGTTAGGAATTTGGTTACTATAATCAGTATAATTTTTTAACCAACACGGTAAGAATATAGACTTTTCTATAGCTTGAAAAAATTATTATCTGTGAGTTCTTCAAGATCTTGCATTTACTTTAAGATACAAAAACTTGGGCATTGAGAAGGTAGGAAAACATCACCTACTCATCATAATCTGTCATACAAACATTAGAAATACTTGGCACAGTTTAAGCTGGCCATAGCAGAAGAATAGGCAAACCTTCTCTTTGTTGGAAAGCGCAGAAATATTTGGCTTCCGTCGATATTTACTAGTTAAATATACATAGTTTACGCACGAAAAAAAAAAACACTTTTACGCAAAGTCGCTCAAAAACAGCTAGGTAGTTGAAAAGAAAGAACAGAAGAAAAGATATGTCCTCTAATGGCAATTCAAAAATATTGCTTACCTAATTTAAACATAAAATCAGTAAAATCTATATCTATATATTAACATCCCTTTGCAAACTTCCATTAATTAGCCTAACTAATCTCTTCTCTTTTATATTGTTCTGTACGGCCTATAACTACAACCACAGACTATACAAACACATATAAATGAGCGTCTTATGTACATACATATATGTACGCCAACTCCTTTCCTTCCCTTACATGCTGCTTGCTATCTAATAAAATGGAAGCTGCAATCATTTATCAATCTTAAACGTATGATAAAACGTCAAAGTCATCTTTCTTACAAACCCCACTCTGCGTTTGTATCTATCTCTAAATATACGTACATTCGTATTATCAATATTATTGTACAATCATCAATTATATAGAGCTGTAATCCTGCAATAATACTCGTATTCGATATAATTTTTTCCCCATTTTTCTTTCAATATTATTATTGGTTTTGCCCTTGGTGCTGCTTCAAGATACTTATACATACATATTGTATGTTGGTATGTATGTGTGTATGGCTAGTGTGTAAGAGTGTAAATATATGTATGTACATACATATGTATATAATGCGTATCATATCCCATATGATGTATTAATTTTACGCAATAAATAGTTGCTTTTTATTGTTTTGATAATTTCTTGTAACTGCTTATTCGTATTATTTGTATAACTATTTATGTATAGTATAATTAAAATATTTATACATAACTCCTTGGTATTTTCTATATGCGTGTGAAGGTTTGTTATCTTTTGGTTGTTTGCTTATAAGCTTTGGCATGACGTTATTATGCATACATACATACATATATTTAAATATTCTTTGCATATGCATACATATGTATGTAGACAAAGCCCATGGACGGTACACAAAACTCTTATCATAATTATTTATGTCGCAAACGCGCATTTTTGAATCTATAAACATACATATATAGTAGATATGTATATTTTGATACCTCCTCTGCATATTTTCAAGTTACAGATTTTCTTATTTTAAATCAATATATGCTATTTAGTGTGTTTACATATTTAATACATGCGAGTTTACACAATTCATTAATCTACAAATGTGACAGGTAAGCGGGAAAATCGTAAGAAGCCCTTTTTCAGTGCAGCTTTTGAAAAATACACGTTTTGTAGATGAATTTTATGGTCACTATTGGTCACTGAGTGTCAAATCATACTTTAATTTTTCTTGTTTTAACTGCAAGTGTTCGAATTACTACCTGAATTGGACATACGGTGCGCAATATCTTTGACTTAATAATTTTGTAAGATTAACTTTTAATCCGACCGTGAGTGAGTTTGGTGATTTTTGTATTTTGGTTGTCACTTTTCGTAGTTCTCATAAGTTGTAACAATTTTATTGAATGTAAATACATTTTTAAATATATGAACATTAGACTGGTTAAAAAAAATCTCCTGTTTCAAAATCCCCTTTAGAATACTTTCGCGAGAGTGAAAAAAGGCCTTAGTCAAAAGCGCAGCCCTTAAATGTTAAGATCGCCTGCAAATCGAATTTTTATTTTCCACTTAAAAAATACTTGACATATTTTTTTAATTTTTAAACATTATATGTATCTCGTTTTTAAGTCACCAAATGAGCGATAAGTATTTTTTCCATAACATAAATTCATCCCTAAAAAAGATATTCAAGGTTAAAGTCGAACATATACAAAATTGTTTTAATTTTCTTCGAAATGTTAAAACTTATTACTAAATGCACCGTGCGACAAAAAAAAAATCAAAACACCCAGTAAAATCAATATGTTCACGCTACTATGGGCCAAATGTAGTAAAACTGACGATTTTTTTGAGTCACTAGGTATGTATTTAGATACATACATAAGTTATGTTTTATATTTATACTCGGTTGTTCATTTATAACTAAGTAGCTATACTGATATATTTCAGTTAGTTAAATGCATAAATGATATGAATGATTTTGTTTAGAGGTTTAGAAAACATATTTTGAACTATTGCGTTGTATGTTGAAAATTTGTCGTAAGATTTCTATAGTACGTACATATTTATATGTAGTTGTTGCTTAGTAAAGTTGTTAAAGTTAAGTAAATTTAAGGATATTTTATCATAAAATTATTTAAACTATTACAACTGAGACATTTTGATTACCACCCGTTTTAATAATCCCGGCAACTTGTAAATGTTTGCAATTACATACATCTGTGCTTTAAGAAGATTTCCTAAAACGGTTCTTAAGCTTGCTTATGGCACGCGAATATTTATCAGAATTAATAAAACTGATAGACATAATGAGATAATAAAAAGCGTTCCTCTATTATTGTTAAAAGGGATTCCAGTCGGCTTGAGTATGGAGAAAATTCCACGCACGATCATTTCCATAAATGGAGTAAAAAACCGCTGTTATAGAAAGTGTTGTGACTTACAGAAGATTTCTCAATTAGAACCCGAATATAAAAATACTATAAGGCTGCTAAAAAATAAGAGTTTAGTGGGATCCAAAAGTAATCGAATCGAAAAGTATTTATGTAGATATCATTAGTAACTATACGGCGTCTGCAAGGAAGTCGCTAAAACTGGGCGCCACCGAACTGACTCTTAAAGTCTACCCGAAATACCTTGCCGTAAAGAGGCCAACAAGCGCTATACACTGAGAGAAAAGTTAACCAAAAACTGGTTAATATTGCCAAATTCAAACTTCAAAGGAATCAATGTGATTTTCGGTTAATATTAACAATACTGTGGTTGATATTTTCAACACTGATTTGCTAATATTAACCACAATTTGATTTACATTAACCAAACTTTTCATTGTCGATCTTTCGTTTGAATAAGTTTATGTTCTGCACTTCGCAGATGCTTTTTCATAATTCGGAGATACTAAACAAAAATTTTTATTATCATCTTAACATGTTGACTCAGACAGGATAAACAGATAACAGCAAGCATCTCTACGCACTTAGCTATAGCCACTTTATAAATGTGTCTTCAAATGTTCAACCTGAATTACTTTTTTCGTCGTTTGATTCCTTCTGGTTCTGCACTTCACAGAGGCTTTTTCGTAATTAAGAAAAACCAAAAACAGAAAAAAAAATAAAAATCATGCGAGCGCATGAACAAAAAAGGCAAATAGTTGCGAGGTCGAAGAGCATAGATACCAACATCCCTTTGCAATTTTTTTCCAAACCAAATTTAAATAGCCATACTTATTTAGTACTGACGTTGGCGATGATAACTGGTTTAGTGAAAGATTATTGTCTGCATGCAGCACATATCACTGCTGGCGTCCAAACAAACACTGGAGCGCCCCCTATTCTTATGTGCGAAGATAGAGAGAAGTTGACTAAAATACATACCTGGGTGCTACTCAGAGCTTAAACCAAAGTAAGGCAACAGGAAGGAGCTCTTTCTTATTGGGCACTACAGTCGTGGAATCTTTTCACCGCACATTCTTCGTTGAATCGACGAGCCGACAATGTGTGTGGTTTACGTACACAAAAATAAGAATGCACTTCCAGGGTTAAAGTAAATAAAATGATACCATAGGCATACTTAAGGTTCGATCTTCACCTGGTATCGTTAGTGACCTTTACGGCAAATGCGTGGTGCACAGACAGCCAGATTGATCTAACATATAGAAGGTTTCAAGACGAAAAAGTCGAACTACAGATAGATATCCAGAGCGCGCTTAAATTAACTATGGAGGGTATACCCTACTGGATTTTTCCACTGGCGATCACAAAATCGATTTTGTGATATCTGACCAACGACGTGACTAAAAAATAACAAAGCTGAAAGGGCAGACTGTCTGCCAGCTGAGCTGAACAAGTACACGTCGATCGCCTCCTGCTATAACGACACAACTCAAAGTTAAAAAAAAAACCTTACTACTGTAAAGTGTCTCACTAAAGTAAGTAGTAAGGATAAGATGTGAATTAGACACGGATTAGAGACATGAGCTACTTAACAGTAGTGAGGGTTTTTATTTTTTGGATTGTGTCGTTACTTCTTTTAGCATTGCGCACTAGCACATTGCGTAAAAATTTTGAAATTTCACTGTTCACGAACTGACCAAAAGGCTGAAATTCCACTGTTCACGAACTGACCAAGTCTCATCAGTGAGAACGAAGATCGACAAGAACCATATTTTATTAATTTTTAAATCCGCTTTCGACAGCACGAGAAGGAGTTCTCTGTACGCCGTGATGTCCGAATTCCCTTCGTGAGAATTGAGATACCAAACGAGGTTTCAGACGCAGTCACTCCGTCGTGTGACGGTTGACGTAGCTCCAAGTTATCCGGTAACATACATATCGTCGATGGTTTTGCAAAACCGCCTATCTTACGGCACTCTAATTTTACAGGATAGCGAAAAAACGGGTTTTCTTTGAAGGCATTGCCTTGATAGGCGGTATTTTCTCTAGCTATTATTTTACAAATCTGTTGCTTTACTAACGATTTAACGATTTTTATGCATAAATCTCGATGCCTGGAGTTCAGGGTTACCAAATCTCATTTTTGCCACAACGGCGATGTAGACAGTTTTGCAACTGGTTGATAGGCTTTTTTGCAAAAACATCGACGATATGTACATAAAAAAAACTAAGATGAGTTGATTACCTTCCTCCTTTTATTGAAGTCGGTTAAAAAGATGGACATTTTGATGGAAATTTTGTTGAATTAATGTGTAGGAACGCTACCAGAACAAAGTCATAGAATATACTACTTACTTTAGCAATCCCTAATACTTACTTTAGTAAGGGTTGGATATGGATTAGACAAGATTTAGAGACATGGGGCACTTAAAAGTAGTCAAGGTTTTTATTTTTTCAATTTTGAATTGTGTCGTTATTGCAGTGGATCATTGATATGTAGAAAGTAGAGAAGTTGCATTTTGTTTCGTCTAGCAAAACTCTACATGTGAAATTAAAATTGCAGTTTTTTTTGCAAAATTTACGAAGCTAATATAAAATGAAATAAGAATATCACACAGTAGAAAGCTCGCTTTGTTGATAAACTGTGGTGCTACAATGGAACATGATTTTCTCTATCAACTTATTTCATCCTTGTGAAGTGATTTACTATCTCTTTTTGCGATAAATTACTCTCATGTACTTCAGAAAATTTGATTTTATTAAAAAAAAACCTGAAATATGAAATGACGGGTTGTTTCAACAACATTCATAACATGTTCGCTCTCAAATAGCGTAGATGTGCGTTAGGCAAAATCGATTAATAAGCCATTTTTCAGAGTATTATCGACATCCTATTTTTACAAATTAAAGTTTTCTTAATAAAAATAGATCTGCAATTTTTCTCCACAGGGCTTCTTTACATTTTATGAACCGTTAAACTAAAAAACGATAAAAAGGTTTACCTAAAAATATTGGACAAAAAATTGTTTGAACTTGGACAGAACGCAAAACGTCTTCTGCAGTACATTTACGAGGGAAGGTAAATATATACCAACTGCGATTGATAAATAGATTTCGTAGATATGTACATACATGTATGTATCTATATTTAAATACACATCTAATATTTACAATCTTAGTCGTATTCAAGAGTGTGAGTATTGTTTGTGCCTTTGCTATTTTATCTGCTGAATTTCACAGATACATAAATACTTGTGAATTTTTTGCTTCTCTAACTATTGTACAACTATTTTTTATTTTTTATTATTGATTTAATTTCGCTTCAACTTCAAATAACAATGAGCGTAAGCCTGACTTTCGATTTTATTGGTAAATACTTTTTGTTCTGTTCAAAGGAGGGAATTTTCTGCATTTAAAAGTTCTCAAAGTAAGCATTTGTAAGCTGAGTATTAAGACTTTTCGCATAATTTTGAAGTTTCACAACTGCTATTTATGTAGTAGTAAACAAATTATATTTAATTTGGTTTTTTGACATACATTTGCTCTCGAAGTTCTTTAGGTCTTGGCTTATATTAGTTTGTAGGTATGTATGTATGTAGTTTATGTATTTCGTCATATGTGTGCGATTAGTGTGAAACTTTAATGTACATATGTACATATATATAACTAGTATAAGTGAATGTATGTATGTATATGTATTGAATGTGTTGTGTTGCTTATTTATTATTGCATTCCGTGTGTGTGCTTATTTGTTTTCATGGGTATATATGTTTGTATGTTTGTATTCGCTTCATTCAAAATTTTCTTTCTTTTCGGGTTTCATTTTGGCTTTTCATTTGCTTCGTTTCATTAATTCGGTTATTTGCAGTTTACATTTTCATTTTCATTTTAATTTAAGTTTTAGTTTGCTTTTCTTTTATTTTTTTTTTGTATTTTTGCTTGCTTGTCTAGAATTAGTAGCCCCACACCTGTTGCATGTAAAAAGAGAAGAAGAAGAAGCACAAAATTTATGATTTACCATTTTGTTAGAAACATAAAATTTGCTGTGTTAGAGAATATTAGTGCGTATGTTGAAGAACGAAATAACAATATATGTATTTTTTGATTTTGAAATACATAAATTTAAGAATTTATTCTAAAACCAAATTTAAGGTGCGAAACACAAATGGTTTGTGGCATATTACTAATGAAATAGTTGTTTGAGTTCTGACCGATATTTAAAGTAAAAGCATGCTTACCGGTAAACCAGCTTTGCCTGAGGGACCAACTGGTCCAGAATCACCACGCATACCCATAGGACCCTGTCGAAGAATAATAAAAGTTTTGAATTCATTGTGAGATAGTTTATATGTACTTATGTTATATTTTTAAGCTATTTGCTAATGCTTAATGGGAAAAATATTTTTGTTATATTCTAGTCACTATCTGAGGTTCATTCCCTATTTCCACCAAAGGCTTAACTGCAGTAAAGAGCTCAGGTAAGTTACAAGACTTTTAACATGGGATGATCGGCAAGGTTTGTTTTTTTCCCCCCTTTTCACTTGCTTGTACTTATTAGGTGGAATTACCCCCTCCGAGTTGAAGTTTTCTTTTTCAATTAGGCATAAATTGCAGTTAAGGCTCGGTGGAAATAGGGTATAATACTCCTTATGAATTTCTTCATACTTATCTTAGACAAATTTTTTGGACCATTGCGTTCTTCAAGCAAACCCAGCGATTTGAAATTTAGAAAATTAAAAAAGTTTCTTGTGGATACCACTGAAGTGAAACTTGCCTTTTCTTTAATATTCATCTTAATCTTGAACTTTATCTTAATCTTAATTTTAATCTTAAAGCAAATTTTAGTCTTATTCTTATTCTTAATCTTAATCTTAACGTTAATCGGGCCCAACCACCTCCGCTTTCCTTCCTATGTCGCTTTTTCGTTACATCGATGTTTGCATTTACACCCTACCGATCGCAAAGAAGTTTCGCTTCAAAAACAAATATTTAAAGCGAATATTTTCGCTAAGTGTTGGGTCAAGCTTTTTCTCTAACTTGTGCCGTGCATTTTAATGCTTTCTCCCAAATGAAAGAACGGAGCCTTACCATTGTCTGTCGAAGAGTTACCGCTGATAGAAAGAACTTTTCCTGAGCTCTACCACAAATAAGTAAAAAAAATCGACCCACCCATAAATGAAAATCAAAAAAAAATATATAGGGTGAATAGACTACGTGATCGCGCGTCTGAGTTTCGATAGGTATCTAGAAGCTACAATAGAAATTGATGGTTGGGAAAAGGGCGTGGTGTGGCAAGGGAACGCAACGCACATCAAAACACAGACGATTCTAAGATACACGAAGCAGTAGGCTGCTGTATATTGTAGTAAACCTGTAATTCATAAGTCCGTTAGGCAACCAGATTATTGCAGGATCTATCAAGCCGATGTCTTTTTCATAAAGGAAGTGGCGGAAATACTACATGAAATTAATCAGACAAGCGAGCAAATAAACATTTACATAGATAGTCAGGCGGCTATTAAGGTTCTACTTTCATATAAAACAAATTCGATCACTGTCGTGGACTGTAAGGTGGCTATAAGAAAGCTAGCTGTGGCTAAAGCCATCCACCTGTAGTATATTGGGTCAAAGGACACAAGGGCGTGTAAGGAAATGGGAGAGCTGCCGCGCTAGCCAAAGTGGGCATCCTCTTCGGCAGATCAAAATATCACAAGATCTGCTTATATACCCAAGGAGATAGGCTTTGGAATGAACTCAGGGTTGCAGACTTGCAACAATTATGTGTAATTCATACAATTAGAAACAAGGTGAACAGACTCGAGGCTTCTGATAGGTCTTACAGATACAAAAATGTACGAAATGTAACTATCACGAGGGAACCGTGCAGCATGTAATTTGCGAGCGTTTGTCCTTCAGCAGGCACATACTCGCCTTACTCGGCAAGGTACAGCGGCAGAGCCTACATGCAGTAATATACAAAGGACCAAAGTGTCTATTAAAGTTTGCAAAAGGAACAGCAAGGTTCTTTAACATTAACCACCAAGTTAGCAGAGATTAAGTTAGGTAGAGATGATATCTAAGCGTTCGCTGAGTTATTACTATGTGTTTACGAGTGGTCCACATGAAACGTACCCTCCTGTATCGCTTCAAGAGGGTGCTTTTCCTGGATTTTTTGTAATCTCATTGTGACCTGACTAGGCCAAACATTTCACGTGAGATGTCGCGCATTGCAGCGGCCAATCGACTGCTTCCCTAATGGCAGCTACCTCCTCTTGAGAAACACTATAGTAATCTAAAAGCTCAAATTGAAGGTTACTAGAGATTTTCCCGTTAAAAGCTGTCCCTGTTAAGCTTAAACCTCTACGTGCACAAACCCAATCTAGCTAGATCCACGGTGTTTATATTAGACAAATTTACAGGCAACGAAGTTGGGGGCAACACACTTGATTCAACTAATCGCCTCTTAAATCGGCCCATGTAAAAACCGTATTGAAAATCCAGTTCCACTAAGTCTGCCAGCAGCCCATTCTTATCTACGAAGTCGATGGGCACTATGTTAAGCATGGCGTTAATAAGAAAGGTTATATCAAAAGTCCCAATAATTCTAATGAGGGCGGCTCGTTGCACTCAATCAAACTTTTTGGCTAGCGTAGTCTTCTCTCGAGCTTTCTACTAGATAAGGCCTTCATTATGGTTTCATAAAGCCTGGAACATACCATTTGAGACAATCCTCATTTCTTACCAGTGGCCTCCCTGCAGCAATAGATACATATGTATGCCTTCGTGACTATTTCCCGAGGCGCAGAAAAGGTATGTATATTTATATGTATAAGCCTGATAAAAACATCACAATGTAAAATCATTCTCTCATTTCGTTGGTCAAGATTTTTTTTGACGTTTGCAATCATTTTACAATCATATAAAATTGAAAATAAAAAATGAAACTGTTCACAATTGTTGTTATTTTAGAATGAAACGGAGATTGCCTGTGTGAGTTTGAGTTTTCAATTTTAAAATAATATTGCCGGCAAACATCAGACTGGCTCTCAATGGTTTTACCTTGTAATGTTTTTATCATATGTACAAGTATATAAAGGAATAGAAAAAGATAGCTCGGCAACAATGCCTATTTTTAATTCTTAATGACTTATTTAGACTTACCGGTAAACCCATTGGTCCCTGGTCACCTTTTTGGCCTTTCTCTCCCTGAAAGTATTACAATATTTATGTCAAAAATATATATATTACTAATCAGTTAAATTTTCTCTTCAGTTTCATAAACTTACCGTATCACCTTTGCGACCATCCATGCCGCGCTCTCCATGTTTGCCTGGTTGACCAGGAGGACCCATTGGACCGGGTGGTCCTGGTGGACCATAAAGCTAATTAAAAGTAAAGAACAAAAATATATTTTACATTTTTCTGCATGTGTCTAAGGCTTTAAATAAATATACATATGTAAATATGTACTAATGAACTTACATATTCAATGGTGGGCATATGGGGCTGATCCGACATTCCATCATCTTGTCGCCGACGCATTTTTCTATACTTCTAGTTTAAATTATGAGATCAGAATGTTTTCAATGAAATCCAAACTCAATACTGTATACTCACTGAATCACCGCGATCGCCTTTGTCACCCTTCACACCCGGATAGCCAGGTGGACCCGGCAGTCCAGGTGGACCCATTAGACCGGGTGGTCCAATATCGCCTCGATCACCTTTCTCACCAGGGGGACCTTGGTAACCAGGCAGGCCAGGTGGCCCCTCAATGCCTGGCTCACCAGGTAGGCCATCCAAACCACGTGGACCCAACGAACCTGGCTCTCCGGGTTCGCCCGCATCGCCTTTAGCACCGTCACGTCCGTCGCGACCATCCTTACCGGGCATGCCGGGCGGACCGGGTGGACCGCGCAACAGTTGTACTGGTGGATCATCGTAGTCTTCATCCTTAGCGCCACCAGGACCGAATATCTGTAGTAAGGTATCGTTTATAGATGTTGTTTTTGTTGTTGTTTGTCGATTCGGTGTTGGTGAATTTCCATTTCAATTTTCATAATGCAAAGTGCAGCAGCAGCAAAAGAATAAAAAGAATAATTTTGTGAAGTGGCTACTCAGCAGGTTGGCTGTTGAAAAGGCGGTTAAGCGTGTTACAGTGCAGCGTAAGCGCGCGTGCGTTCATGTGCACTTGAACGCGTGTGCTTGTGTGCGTGTGGGTTAGATTGCGAAGCGTGTTTGCCTCTTAAGGCTTAATACCTACTACTACGGTTGTTTATTTGTAGGTACTTTTACCGTTATTTTTGCCTACATTATTGCAACTTTTCATTTTGTTTTTGTGATTTTTATTTCAATAACTTTTCCATTATTTTAATCTCGCAAAAAGTATATTAACACTACAACACTACAAACAAATAGTACTACAACAAAAATGTACGGTTATTAAAAAGGTTAGAAAAAGTATGTGTGTATGTATATGTGGATTTTACTGCATACGTCCTATGTGAGTATTTATGTATATAAGGGTGCCTCAGAAATTTGCTTCAGATTTTATATGCATATCCTGTATTTATAAATTACGTAACGCGGTGATAACCCATGCCAGCTTGAAGTTATAGTCTTTTTCGGCTAAGAGCTTATACTAAGATTACCATGGCATACGACATTACTGCGCTCCTTATACTCCTAGATATAAAAGGCGCTTAAGGCCTTAAGTTCAGAAAAAGTTGTGATCCGTGGAATATTGCTGCTTCGAAAGCAGACAAATGCACAAGAAAAAGGACTTTTGGAACCGAGTCCAGGCATATAAACTTCTCTAAGGCTCTTGTTCTCAACAATTGTGGCGAAGGCCTGAGTAGATACCACCAGGTAGACCACTCTCGCCATCTATCGGTGAGCGTTAAACACTTCTTATGCGAATGTTTCGCACAACTAACAAACTGCTTCAGATTTAAAGGGAACCGTTTCTTTGAGGACCTGGACAGCTGAGCCCAGTTTTACTGGAGGAATTCGCTCTGGATCTGTCAACAAGCCTGATTGATTCAGGAACATGGAACCGATCCCGGTTTTTAGAAAAATAAGCCTATCTAATCTAACTCAACTAAGCGCAGATAACCATCCCTGAAACACTAAAAAGGTAGGAGCAGGAGTCTTCGCTGAATCCCTAGGATTAAGAAGATCAATCCATCCATCCCAATTTTGGACGCGTAGGACTCTTTAAATATAGCAAGTAGTTAGCTTGATCTAGATTTAGATTAGGTCCCTGGTCATCGCAATATTCTCGGGAAAGAGGCTGTCGAAGAGTTAGCATGATAGGGTTCCACATTGGCCTCTGTCGAGGATGGGGTCTCACTTCCAATTGCATATTGAGAAATATTTCTCCATTCACTCAACTTTATCAACCACGTGTTAGTTGGTTCTAATATTAATTCGAGCTATGTATAAGGTACTAAAATGGCATGTCTGCCACTTAAGTGTAAAAGCTTTTCCGCCACCATTCTAACCTAACCAATTCCCGATAGATTTAAAAAAATCCACCAGAGAGAGGAATTGCCTATCGATGCTTTCCTAGAGGAACTCAAATGCGTGAAAAAACTGGAAAACAAAGCATTGTCTTCTTAAAAATTTAACTACGTACGAGCCTTTTATTTCTTGAATGCATGTAAGAAAAAAACATTCGTCGCATCAGACGATTTGCAACATTTAACTACAAAATTCTTCCTCTATCTGCCACACTCTGTTGCACAATTGGTAGTAAGTAGCACGAAATGACTTTTTAAATTAAAAAAAGGCTGCGGTTATCAGCTAAGAACTTTCTTAACACATGTATCCGCATGTGCATATGTAAATGTATTTTGTGCATGAGCGTACATAGTTATTTGTCAGGATAGAATGTTGCAGCAATATTACTTTTTAGGGCACACAACCGCACGTGTCCCGAAATAAATTGTATTTGGTTTGCTTTTTGACAAAAAATGTACTGCATATTCGTATACATATGCACATACGTACTCACACACCTACATATATGAGGGAATGCATTGCTTACACGACATGAACAATGTATGGATAACCGCTTAAAACTTACTACATACATACATACTACTCACATGTGTAGAATGTGAAGAGTGGCAAATTTCTGCTTCCTAGCGGTGTTCTAAGTAACAGCAGCAGTTGAGATAAGAGCTGCAACAGTAGAATTTGTGAAAATGCTTACGACAACAAATTTTTTTCCGTTTTTTTTTTCATACACATTCGTATGCTGCCCTGCAGGAAATGTATCTAAGCGAACTTTATGTTAATTAGGAAGGAGCTATAAGTTACTTATTAACTGTATATTTTCTTTGGCGACGGCTAACTATATTTCTATGGCGATGGCCTCTGCATTTGATGTAACTTGTAACTTGTAACTAACTACCGTTGGACATAAAATATCAATAGGAAAACCAAAGTAATTTTTTTGTATTTTTTTTTACTTTATTTTTTTTATTACATTTCATATTTGTTTTCATACTCTACTGTAGGTGGTCCCATATTCGAACTTCGTCAGACATAACTTCAAAATGATAATATGAAATTTCGATCTTCCTTTTATTTGTCCTCAATTCGAAAAAGTATTTGCGAAGTGCAGGATATTTAAATAGAAATGCATTACTAGTCGACTTGTTTCAAGTTAACTTTTTGTAGCTAATTACAAGTTATATACTTTATAGAAATCCCGCAAAAAAGCTAACTATAAGTACGTTATTTTTTTCAATTGATAATTTTGTTCTGCAGGGTATGTATATATATAGTATGTAGGTATGTGTGTATGTCTTATGTGAGGATGCCGTTGTGCAAGTGTGACTTTTTGTATCAATTTGCGGTACAGTTCTGCAGTATTTTAAAGTGGTAATGGCAAGCCAAGTAAAGAATAACCAAATACAAACTTACATCTAAAAAATTCATATACACACATACATAGCAAACATTCGTGAATGTTAAAAGAAAAACATATCGCTCGTTTGCTGGTAAAAAATCATAGCTAAAAAATTCCAAATGCAAAAAAAAAAATACTTTAAAAGTGTTTTCCTCATTGAACTTAAGTACGAGTAGCTAACGGATAAAAAAGAATATCGATACTAATTTTAAAATTTAGTCAGGATTATAAAACTTGTTGATAAAACTTGAATTTAAGGCCTTAACTTCAAAATAGTGTTTGTTTTCTTGTTATAATTGCTAAACAAAATGGAAATGTTCCTTATTGGATTACAATGTAGGGGCGTTAAAATTATACAAAAAAGAAAAAACCGAAACAAACGAACCTAATTTTGGGTCGCAGATTACGAATCTGCATACCGTTTTTCTAGATCAGGTAATTTTCACAAGATATTATCAAATCAAGTTTGCAGTGCAATTTCATAAAAAATGAAAATATCTTGCGAAAATTATCAGATCTAGAAAACGGTACACAGGTCCATAATCTACGACCCAATCTTAAGTTCACGTGTTTCGGCGTTTTTATTTGTGTCATTTAAAAACTTGAAGCTTTCCCTCCAGCAAATGAGCTGTACACACTACGTAACTATGCAGTTAAAAGAATTCAAACCACCAACAATAACACAAAAGTAGTAATATTACAATATGAATCCTGTGTAAATTACCATTATTTGAAATTTTACACACCCATACTTACAGTCATTCATTTACATTAATATGTATTCATTTGTGAAAAAACAAAAAAAATACAAAAAATTATTAAAATAATAAATTTAAAAATACACTAAGTGAACAGCTACAACAAACTACATACATTTAATAATGTGTTAAATACAACATAGAGGCTTTGTTTTGTTCTCATATCACCACCAAAAATTGTATATGTAAATTAAAGAAGAATTTTTCGCAAAAATGTTATGACAACTCGTTGGCCAAATATATATCTTCGTCACAAAGATCCAAATGCAACCAAAAAAAAAAATCATAACAAAAAAGTTCAATTATTCCAGATATTTCAAGTAATGAAATACGATAATTGCGGTATAAGGTATGTATATATATATACGATTCAGGATTTATGTATAAAGCGTAGTACATATACGAGACAATGAATTTATAGAGGGGCTTAAGGGCATTATACCTGTGGTTTTCTAGACTGTCAAGTGAATTTTTACAAAAAAGTTTGAACTTTGCGCAAATATTTTTTTTCTTGATTGCGGAAATACCATATACAAAATATATTAAGGGGTTGGTCACTGAAAGAGATAGCACAGCATTAAAAAATATGTCTCAATACATATGTAGGTGTTTGAATTACTGGGTATAAGAAGAAACTGCAAAAGAAATTTGGCCAGGCAAGTTACGACCACTCACATACTTCCCAGAAAGTATACCCGTTAAATACATACACATATAAATAGCCCCCTTTTCTATTGAAAAATTTTACCTTCTCGTTGCAAGCTCTTTAATTTCTCATTTTTCAAATACGAACGACATTCGTAAAAAATGTATTCGCGTATCTATATCTATCTATATAAATATATAATACGCGAAGGCATTTTTGGTTCGAGATAAAAGATCCGCACCGTTCGTTCGATTTTCAAAAATGAGGCGTCAAATTAAAAGGCTTGGACTGTATAGGCAATAAGGTTTTACTTTTTCGATAAGAGTTGCCACCTTTATAAACTTATACTCATATTATTAAAAAAAATAAATCAATTATTACAAAATGGGTATCAGCCGAAATGGTTTTGAAAAGCTTTGTTTTAGAGCTGAATTATGGGACGGTTGCCCCCTATTTAAAAAGTCAGGGGTTTCAGAAAGTAGATAGTAGTTTAAAAATATTTTGAAGAGGGTTGCCACCTGCTTCAAATGTCGAATTTATTTAAGGTGGCGAGTTTAGAACTGATTCGGAATTATAGAAAAAGGGATGCAGAAATTTCCTTTGATATGTGTTTGTCGGCTTTTTCGTTCAAATGCACTTTCATTCTGCACTTCGCAGATGCTTTTTCATAGTTTGGTAATGCAAAACAAAAGCTTGTGATAACATTTTAACATCTTGAGACCGTCTGGAATCTAACCAATAACAGCGAGCACCTCTGCAAAGTTAGCTACAGCCAAAGGTATGTAAACGTACATCTCTTACAATCTTTCAAACAAATTTAATTTTAAATTGAAAAAAAACTTTCTTTGAAAATAATTTAAAATCGCACACAGAATAACCGAAAAAGGGATGCAGCGGGGGGCAATTAACACTTCCTAGGACATCGCCATGTTAAATTCTCCAGTTGCTTGCATGCAAAAGAGATTTATCGTGAACCAGTACTGGGTCTAAATGTACCAGAAGCGCACCAGTTCAGAAGAGATTTTCCCAACAAGGTTTGAAAATGATCATAAACATACATAACCACATGTGCACATATACCAGCCAAAATAATCTTATTTTTTTTTACGAAAATAACAAAGTGCAGGCTTGTTCCACGGAGTCACAGGAAACCGATAGGACAAAAGCAATTATAATATGAAAACGTTTAGCTGCATTCCCAGAATCTGTATGCTCTTGTGTAGTATAGAAATATGGATGTACTTTACAATGGTTGAAAATATCTACATACATACATATTTATCCTCTTACATACACAAGTTTATTGTATTTATCGCACGAGTTTGCGCATTAATTTATGTACAAGTATATAAATACTATATATAAGTATTGTACATTAGGATGTTTCATTAGCCAATTTTGGTCATAAATGCTGGCGATAGAAATAAAAATTTGCCATAAAACATTTCTTCCAGAACATGGCCTAGACATTGCCTGTATGAAGCTTTCATAGCTCTGCTACTCCTATTAAACTTGGAGTTCCTTTGTTTAAGTTGTACTGAATTTTGCTATAAAATCGACTACATTTGAATAGTAAAGTAAAGTGGTTGCCGCAGTGCTCGGAAATTTAATGATAAATTAAAAACTCTACAAGGTGTGCATGAAATAATTTTAAAATTTAAAATTACTTTTCAGTGCTTATAAGCAAAAACATGACAAATTCTTCCATGCTTGTAAGCGGGAAATGCTTATAAGTGAATACTTATATCGTGATTTTTTGTGTACATTTAAAAAGGGGAAAATTTTATTCCAGTTTTTCTAGGGTTTTTAAGCGAGAAATCCTTATGACCGGGATACTTATAAGCGAGAAATACTGTATACCTATATTTAGTTTGTAATCGAAAACACTGCCATCGGACTAGCTGTTGTTAAACTACGTAAAAACATGCCACTATGGCAGTTACTACTACATACATTTAAGAACGCATATATGTACATAAATACATACATACATATATAAGGAATTTGTGCTGATGCTGGCGCGGTTAACGCATTCACCACATGACGTATGTAGGATGTGGAACGCATGGTAATCGCAAATTGTGTGGGCGCGGCTGGGTGCAGTGCTGCTGGAGCCAAAGTAATAAGGCTTGCGGTTGCGGCTGCTACCGTAATTTACTTCCTCTTGGTAAACGCGCGTGCCTCAACGTAGTGCGGCAAAGCGTTGCATGCCATCACTAGCTGCTCTTCCAAGGAAGGCAACATACAAATTTACATACACGCAATTGGGTGCACAACTCCTATGCATTCGCACATACATACATACATACTTATCTTACAGCGTTTCCTCCTGTACAGCAGTTTTTATTGTTTCCGCTCCTTCAGCTGATGTTGCTTTTGCCGCTATTGTTGGTATTGTTTTGGCGTTGCTATTGTTTATCCTTGTTATTGTTGCCACTGTTTGGGTTAACAGTGAATTGTTGCTAATGCGGCAACGTTTTGTGATTTTATGTATTTAATCTTTTCATTTTAATTTTACTCCATAGCTTTTCACAGCAGCTTCTTTACTCTAACGCCACCATAGCGCCTTTATGAAATCCTCTTATTATTCACTTTTTGTATTTGTTGACGGAAATTAGTAACAATTTGTTTAAAATTTTACACCAACATCAAATTAACTTTTTGTTTTGGACTAAGAGTAGAAAAAAACTGAGCGAACACGTATTCGCTTTTCTTGCATTACGTAACATTCATTTGTATGGAAAACTTTTTGCGTTTTAAATTTTTTGCTCGAGCATGTAAGTGCTTATTTCCGGTTAACCCAATGGAGGTTCTAAACAATGGGAGTTTACAAATGAACACACCATTCAAAAGATGGTTGAAAATTGCATACTTGTATAGAATTTTTCACACATTTATCGTAAATATAATAAAATATTTATGCCAATTTAAGAAACATTTTTTTGTGAATACTTACGTAGTCAGTTTAAGAGCAAAAACAACTATAGATAGTAAAGTAATTCCATATAAAAACAATAGGGGATTTCAATAGAAGCACGTCGATATTGACGGGGGGGTGAAATAACACAAACGGCAATAACGCAAAATTTGCTTTATTTCACTTTTAAATGGGAAATAATACCAAAATCTGAGTTTTGCTTTATTTCCAACAAAGGTTGGAAATAAAACAAATTTTGCCTTATTTCCCATTGCTTATTTATACTATTTGTAAAAAAAAACACAGTTTACTGACAGAAGCAACAAGAACTTTGTTTATTCCAAAAATACAGTTAAACCAAGGCACATTGCACAGGTAATATCAGTATAGCAGCTGATTTGATTTATTTCAAATTATTTGTTCTCGAAAATGTCAAATATTTTACATTTCTTCTCAAAAAAATTCTAAATTGTTAAAATCTATTAGCATGTGAAACATTTTCCATACAAAACCAGCGATTAAATAGCAGCTTTTGGAAAGCTCGACCAACTCAGCAGCACAACCGCTGACTACTGGACCTGGCACAGGATGGTGGATCAATGCTTCGAGAAGCGAACCAATTTACTAAGAAAGAAAGCTGCAACAAATTTCATTTTTTCAATTTAAATTTTTTACCTTTTTCGTATTTCGCATGGCACGCTTTGATGTAGAAGAAAAAAATCAGAACAGGTTTTGGCACCTTCGATACCAGAAGCAACAACAAAATACAGGCAAATGTTGTTTTTGCTCAAATGCTCTAAACCTATTTGATAGGCCTTGAATTAAACAAAAAATGTGATATAATTCATATGAAGAAAGTAATATTCACAAAATATTTTTACTTATGAAAAGTCTAACAAAATATAGGAAAAGCATCGTCTTTAAAAACTGCTCCTCTTATTGGACATAGCGCTTTTGTATGAATTTATTCTGCATGCTTTTTAATATGTTGTTAAAAACATTGCTGGAAAACCTTAAAATGTTTGCATGGAACCATGTCGCAATAAACAGATGAAGTAATAAAACGGATTTCTCGCTTTATTTTCTGACATTCGGCTGCCTTATAGTCACATTTTATAGGCAAATTTTCAAATAAAGCAGTGGCACCTGGTAAATTCTACTATGGGTGGGATGCAGCATGCAATACACAATAATTCCCATTACTTGGACATTAAAAAGCAGTTTCAGAAGTGAACTAGTGTTATTTTATAATTTTTCCTTTTTCTAAACGGTTATAATGCCACCAGTACATAATTGCGAAAGGAGGGGAGGGGCGGAGGACGCGAGCGCGTCGTCGAACGCGGCGCGGGGTGGCGCGGGGCGGCGCGCCAACGCGGACCGCCGCGACGCCGGGCACTTTCAAAATTGTATACTTACAAATCCGTCCATTTAACTTGTTCATGTACTACTTTTTGTCAAATGTAACTGGGTGACTACGTACATATGTATGTGCACTAGTTTGCTTTATTACTCAAATTGTTAAGTATAAAAGTTGGTCTTATTGCTCAACGAGAAATGAAATAAAGCAAATTTGTGTTATTTCACATTCAAATGGGAAATAACACAAATTTGCGTTATTGCCGTTTGTGTTATTTCACCCCCCCGATATTGACAGCTATGTTGTTTTGGCGGTGTCTGTCTAAAGTTTAGACACAAAACTATTTTTTATGGTTCAGTCAGTAACGTCACATTACTATGACAAATAACAAAATTGAGCAGTACGTCTTAACGATAAAATTGCCTACTGAGCCCTATTTACTGAGTAGTATCTGCTGACAAAAATTATTCTTCGCATTATCTATAGGCTTACATTAATCACGCGACGAGAAGTGTGTGTCTGGTATTACGTATTTTCTTTGTTAACGGCTAGACCTAAATCTTTTGCTTCCCTCTTGCTGAGACCGCCGAAGTCAATGTTATCTGCATAAGCTGCCGATACGATTCAGAAGCGCAGCCCGTATTACGCATTCCAGCATCAGATTGAAAAAGTCGCATAAGCGCTAGTCGCTTTGCCTGAAACCTCGTTTTTTCTAAAATAGTATTACGTAGAAATATTAGTTTTACGGGGTTCTAAATTTTAGACATGCCGTCATCGAAGTGGATTCTCTTCATGCTTCTCTAAGCAGCTTTAAAAATTAACAAAATTGTAGTGTGTGATAATGTGCTTGTCTAAAAGTAAAAATAAGGCCTGTGGTCAATTTGCCAAGTATGAAGCAAAGTCTAATCGGTTGGCTTATAAAGGGCTTCAGAACATCTTACAAAATCGTCGTTGGACCTTATTAGCAGTATTAAAAATGGCTCTCCCGCACAGTGCCGCCTAAGTGGGAAAAACGAAAAAGGAAGCCACTAAAGTCGACAAATTTTATGCTAAGAATATTGATAAGAGCATAGCCATTCGTAAGCTCTTCACCAAAATAAATGTCAAAAATATATTCTTTGAAGTAAAATGATGGTTTGACGTTTTTTTATTTCCATATAGAATAAAATTAAACACAGAGTGTTCCTGTGGTATTCCAGAAAATCATTTTTTAAATAAAAATTGGAAATATAGTAAATTTTAATGGAATGAATAAAAAGTATATGTAAAGATATGTTGTTTTTTATTATTTGACTAAATAGTACGGGTTTTTAGCTTTAGAAAGAAGAAATAAAATCCTGTTAATTTTTGACCTTTTTGAAGTAATTCATATGCATTTTTTGTCAGTGCCATCAGATCTGCACTATTCGTTCTATATTCAAAAATGAAGTGTCAGATTAAAAAGCTTGACCTTGGGGGTATTTTTTTTTAAGAGTTGCTACCTTTTAAAAAATTAAATTATTTAATAAGTTAAATGAATTAATAAGAGATGGGTATCAATCGAAATGTGTATGAAAAGGGTTTATTTGTAAACTATATCTAGAGAGTTGTCACATGCTAGCAAAATCAAATTCCATTGGAATTAAACGAATTAGGTTATTAAAATAAATTGTAAATTCAAATTTAGTTAAACTAGAAAAATAACCGTGTCAAACCAAAGGTTTACGATATCGAATTTGTTATTTTATTACAAACAGCGACCCAAAGTAATTATTATCCTAATATTTGAGATCAAAAACATCGCCTTGTTTTAAGAGAAATTTTATTCGACTTTGTATATAAATTATTAACGAGAAATATCTTTTTTCGTCTCGTGAGATGACTGTATTTTCAGTGAAAATATGAAAGTTATCCAAAAACAAATTTCATTTTTGAATTTAGTGTCCTAAATTTTACTAAGAAGCGAATTTTCATTTTAATCCGTGAATATTTCAATTTTTGCCCACATTTCATATAGAAGGGAAGCACTGTGTACCGTAGCTATTGCCGCAAACGATATGATCTTCATTCCTTTGAATTGGAATATATACAACAGCTTCCAGTCTTCGGATATACAATTCAGTCTAAATTGCACTTGTCAGCCGGTGGATGACACCTTGCTATTCTTCCCTAGTTATACCTTTCATGAGCATGAAATGGTATTATAACTTTGGTCCGATGTTTGTAAGTACCAGAACAAAAAGAGATAGACCCATTAAAATGTATACTTATATGATCAGAACGTCGAGCTGAGTTGATTTAGCCATGTCCGTCTGTCCGTCTGTCCGTCTGTTTGTATGCAATCTAGTCTGTCAGTTTTCGAGATATCCTGATCAAATTTGGTAGGTGGGTGTATTTTTATAATGTATTAATCATTTGTCGGAACCGGAAGAATCGGACCACCATAACATATAGCTCCCATACAACTGATTGTTCAGATATGAGATTTTTCGTTATAATTTCTCCATTTATGCAGCCACGAACATGAAATTTTGCAGCACTTGCACCCATTATAAACAGAATGCTTATAGTGAAAATGACAGAGATCGGTTCACTATAACCTATAGCTCCCATACAACTGATTGTTCAGATATAAAATTTTTCGTTATAACTCCTCCATTTATATAGCTAGGAACATGAAATTCCGC
>NW_023458558.1:34611200-34694736 GCF_013731165.1 Rhagoletis pomonella | reverse complement strand
TTCGTTATAACTCCTCCATTTATATAGCTAGGAACATGAAATTCCGCACTGTTTTCAATAATTATTAACAGAAAACTTACAGTGAAAATTAAAAAGATCGGGTAACTATAACCTATAGCTCCCATACAACTGATTGTTCAGATATGAGGTCTTTTATCATAACTCCTCCATTTATGCAGCTAGGAACATGAAATTTCGCATCATTTTCACTCATTATTAACAGAATACTTACAGTGAAAATAACAAGGATCGGGTGACTACAACATATATCTTCCATACATCTGATTGTTCAGATATGGGATTTTACTGTAAAACCCCTTTATTTGAACAGCTAAAACTGATAAATTTCGTAAGATATTTTATAAATAATAATACAACGTCTACTGAGAAAATCGTCAAAATCTATGCTGTATAAGCTTTATCTCCTATACCACTGATTGTTCAGATACCAGTTTTTGCGATATACCTCCTTTATGTAGGAAACTAAACCCAATAAATTGTGTTACCGGTTTACATACCGATCACATAGCAGTGAAAATCACTTAGATTGGTGCCATATAAAGTATATCTTCCATACCTCTGATTGTTTAGATGCGATTTTTTATATAAGTATGTAACTCCTCTATCGATGTATGCAGATGTATTCAAAATCAGTAATCTGTCAAACTAAAATTTGCAGACGTTCATGAAAGGTATGAAGCCTTCTAGTCCGGGAGCCAGCGACAGTTTAGGGTTAGTCATTTTACAAAAGCTGAAAATTTGTCCTAAGCTTTACTTGGCATCGCTAGTAAGTGAATGGACCACCAGCTGGCGCACTTCCGGGGGGTGTAGCTGCGGCAGCCTCCCACACACGTAAAATAACAATAAAAAAAAACTAATACCGCAAAAGCTGAAATTTTGTTAATATGTTTATTATGTTATAAATAAATGAAAAAACGTGTCCAGCCGAATTTAGAGTGGGGGATTATGCTCCAGCTTTTCACGTAAAGAAGTGAAAAATATGCGCTGAGTAAACTGATACTACAAAAGCTGAAATTTTGTAAAGTAATAGTTAAATTAATAACTTAAACGAAAAAAACATCCAGCTTCAAATTTAGTGGGGGAAAAGTGTCCAGCTGATGCAGTGAAGGATGCTGCGCACGGGTATGCGCTCGGGCGCGTCGTATCTTTGACTGCATCGGCTGGACACTTTTCCCTCACTAAATATAAAGCTGGATACTTTTTTCGTTTAACTTATTTAGTCAACTATTGTATTACCAAATTTCAGCTCTTGCGGTATCAGATATCTATACTTTTCTCATTAAACACAGCGTGCCGTCCATACAGTTATTATACTCACTCACCTGTTTTTGAATTTAAAGTAAATATTTACACATTTAAATATGTATACATAACATAAAAAGTAAATATGCGGACATAAGAGCGCCAATAGTAAATATATAGAAAGCCACTTTGCATAATACTGAGCCAAGATTGAATATGGCAGTTTTACCGAATATTATAGCCCAAGCGACCGAAACTTCTAGAAGCGGACCGCACGGCGGTGAGTCTATTGTATCTAATATTTCAAGGCTCCTTTCTCCCCACCACACCGTCCTCAGATTCGGCATAGAATTCGAGCAGATGAATAGCTGTGAACCGGCTCTATCCCCTCTCCTACTAAAATTTGGATGCTCTGTCTTTGTCTCTCCCGCTCTGCTCCGAATTTGCCAGAGTGACGCCAAGCTATCCAGTGCGACCGTTGAACTTGTTCAAATCGGAGCTGCCACAATGTCTAACGTACATCCCTTTTGTGTATATTGCTCCAAAAAAAGCGGAAAATTACATCTTTTTGATGCGGCCAAATTAAATAAGTGTTTATCGATATTAAAAAATTCGGAAAGACGGTGATTTGACTTTCTCCAACGTTGTGTTGCCGGAACAGCCGAACAATTTTCAAAGATACCACAGCCAGTGCCATAACCGTTTTACAGCATTACCGCCTAAACAACGAGGATATGATCCCAAAAAGCAGGCATCTTCATCTTCAAGTACAGAGTAAGTACTTATATTTTTGTTGCAAATAGTATTTTTTAATGAAATATATACTTTTGGTATATACCTAGCTATATAGCTATACAGCTATATCAACGAATATAGACTTCTTATACACTCTAAAAAAATTTTGTTTAAATTTGCGCATATTAAGATAGGTAACCAGTTTCCTCTCTAAATGAATGCAAATTTACACACCGTGTTAATTAAATTAAACACTGCTTGTTTACTTTTACTTATCATATGTGTGGCGTAGAACAAATTTCAAATTTGTTTGTTGAGTTCTAAACATTTATTGTTCACATTTTCACAGTTTACACATAAAATGTTTAAAATTTGCTCTAAAAAATGTTTGTTTAAATTTACGCATATAAAGAGAGGTAACCAGTTTCGTCTCCTAATGTGTGCAAAATTAAACACTGTATGTTTACTTTTACATGTAAAATTTGTCACGTAGAGAAAAAATTACATACAAAGTGTTTAAAATTGAGTAAATATGAGCACTTAATGTTTATTATTAGTAAAAAATATATTTTTACTTCAAAATTTTTTACAATTTTAAACATTTCATGGGTATATTTTTGTGTATTTTTTAAACACCTCATGTTCAAATCTCATGTTCAAATCTTGAACATCTTGTGCGTATATTTACACAGGTTCTGGTTGAAAAATAAACACTTTTCAGTAGTAGTTTTACATGCACTTTTTGAATTAAAATTTTGCTCTTGCGTGTTAAATGTTTATATACTATTATCATCTATATCTTTTAATAAATTATTATTATATATGTTTACAGATCCTGACGAAGATCTTTCACGGGTCGACATCGCTGTCAGTGATAATGACAGCGATAATGAGTACGATGGCGATGAATCCGAAGAAAGCGAAATTTAAAATATTAGCTATTCACGTATTAGCACACTATGTATATTTATTTTGAATTTTAGTATGCTTTTTGTAAATAAATAATACATTTTTAAGTAACACTGGTCTACAAGGGTTTTGCGAATAAGACGGGACCTGGTGTTTCCGAACGGATTTTTCGTGCTGAACACGAATCTGGGGTCCAAAACTTCCCATCACGTCACGTTTTCGAGAAAAAAGGGGTTGAAACCCCTAAAAACAGCGTTTTTGGCCATTTTGGACTCCTAGACACAAATACACCCCCTGCTTTAAGGGTGCACGCGATCAATTCGGCATAGGGCTCATTCGAAAGGGCACGGTTTAGCCTTTAATTTCTGACATATACAAAATTTGTACCACGTCAGGGTTCAGCTCTATAATTTTTCGAAAATGGCCAAAAACGCTGTTTTTAGGGGTTTCAACCCCTTTTTTCTCGAAAACGTGACGTGATGGGACATTTTTGACCCCGGATTCGTGTTCAGCACGAAAAATCCGTTCAGAAACACCAGGTCCCGTCTTATTCGCAGAAAAAAAGTTGAAATTTGTAGACCAGTGTAATTAATAGTAAACCTACTTTTTATTATCCTCCTTTAGAGCAGAAAAGTTATACGTATCTATCATCCAATAACTGCATGGACGGCACGCTGTGTTTAATGAGAAAAGTATAGATATCTGATACCGCAAGAGCTGAAATTTGGTAATACAATAGTTGACTAAATAAGTTAAACGAAAAAAGTATCCAGCTTTATATTTAGTGAGGGAAAAGTGTCCAGCCGATGCAGTCAAAGATACGACGCGCCCGAGCGCATACCCGTGCGCAGCATCCTTCACTGCATCAGCTGGACACTTTTCCCCCACTAAATTTGAAGCTGGATGTTTTTTTCGTTTAAGTTATTAATTTAACTATTAGTTTACAAAATTTCAGCTTTTGTAGTATCAGTTTACTCAGCGCATATTTTTCACTTCTTTACGTGAAAAGCTGGAGCATAATCCCCCACTCTAAATTCGGCTGGACACGTTTTTTCATTTATTTATAACATAATAAACATATTAACAAAATTTCAGCTTTTGCGGTAATAGTTTTTTTTTATTGTTATTTTACGTGTGTGGGAGGCTGCCGCAGCTACACCCCCCGGAAGTGCGCCAGCTGGTGGTCCATTCACTTACTAGCGATGCCAAGTAAAGCTTAGGACAAATTTTCAGCTTTTGTACTTTTGGTCACTAAAAAATGTCGCTGGCTCCCGGACTATTCGGCATAGCCGAAGACAGCGCTGCTCTTACTTGTTTTGCCCTTACTTTGCTCGCTGGCATCGTGCCTATACATATGTACTTTTTATTGGAGAAAATGCACAACACCGTCAGAAACAAAATTGCTAAATTTCAATGGTAAACCTTAGCTACTTCAAATTCGCCTTTAATTAGACTAACATCTCTATTCTGTATCAGTGACAAATTCTTGTCACAGTTTTTTTTTTTGACGGAAAAATATATTTAAAGTCAGTAAAAAAAAATTCATCACCGATACAGAAATGAGCTAAAAAATTGAATGGGCTACAAAGCCGCATATTTCGAATTAAAACATTCGAAGTTGTTTACGACACTTTGTTGATTTTTTTTAGATATTGCGTAAAGTTTAAAACTTGCATTTATACGGATTTTTTTAGAGAATAAAATATATTTTTTTAATGTGTTAATGTGGTGTGCTTATAATTATGTCACGGGGTGTATGTATGTATGAATTTATATATATGTACATATTTCCAACAATGATTTGTGCGGTGAGCTTGGGACCCGTCACGTAAAAACCATTTCCTATTTAAAGACCACAAATGTCACCGAATACACCATCCATTAGTTAATTAATTAATGCGTATCTAAAATGAGTCCAATTACAATTTATTTGAAATAGCATATATGCTACAAACTCTTCTTTCCTGTTTAAACAATGTGTCGAAAGTATATTTTCAATTCTGAAACCAAACAACATTTCATTCCAATTAAAATAAAAATTGCTTCCGTTCGTACATTGCATTGAAATTTTCATTCTTAATATGAACAATAGAACTGTGCACTCGTTGCATGAGGAAATGCAATTTTTGTAAATGAATGGATACAAAAATTGTTTGCAGACGTATGCACTTGCTGTTTGCTTACCAGCATTGCACAAGTTAAAAAGAAATTCTTGACCTTAACAGACTTTTCAAAACTACTTGCAATTGTTAGACGTGACAGCTACTTAAGGCAGAGACCCAGAATAATAATTATTTTACGGTGGAGTTTTAAAAAAAGTCATGAAAATTTTCGTAAGAATTATAAAAGTCCCTTGATAATAATTATGTGTGAGAAAATTTTGTTAAGTTATCGATAATTATTGTTTTGAGACTTATATAATAGAAGTCTTTTCATATTAATATTAAGCGAGATAAATATTTTTATATCTTCAAAGACTTTTATTTTGAGACTTATATTATAAAAGTCTTGTCATAATAATTATCATTGAGATAAATATTTTTAAGTCTTCAAAGACTTTTATTTTGAGACTTATATTATAAATGTCTTTTGATATTAATTACGAGTGCGAAAAAAGTTTGTTCCCAAACTGGTCCCCAACTAATCCTGAAATCCTCCTGAAAAGACTTAAAAATATTTATCTCGCTGCTAATTATTATGAAAGGACTTTTAAAATATAAGTCTTTGAATAACAATTATAGATGACTCGAAAAATATTTATCTTAATATAATGATTATTGATTGACTTTTGTGCTTTTCTCTTATGTCTCTGTCTTAAGCAAAACAGATGATTTTGAATTTTCCATGTCAGCGATTTGAAATTTTTGAACCGAAAATTAATTTTTTAAAACAATTTAAGGTTTGAAACAAACGCGAATAAAGCTATTATCTCAGGGCATTAAAAAATGTATAATGCTAGATTTCCAGTAGGTATTAAATGGCAAAAATTGTAATGACAAAGTTGTGCATTAAAAAATATTCGTGTCATTACGTTATAAAAGTAGTCATTGCGTTCATTTCCAAATGGCATTTTTTAAATTTTTGCAAAAAATTTCAAGAGCAGTTTTCCTGTATTCGCTAACGCGCACAGTTATACAGCTTCAGCTTTTGTATAAAATTTTTTGCGACCTTTTATTTGATACTAGGTCAGACGGAAGCGTACTGACCTTCCCTTTACCTTATCTACTTTTAGGGTTGGTTGCACTGTGATTCATGACGTTGAATGAAAAAATTGCAAAAGATCGTTTCAATATTTGCCTGAATGACGCGCCGAACAACCTTAGGAAAAATTTTATTTGCTAAACGATATTGCAACAACGCCAACAAAAAGCGACGGCAGATACAATCAAATATTGCTACCAGCAACAGTGCCAGAAATATACGTAAATACGAAAAATGAATGAAGGCAGCAAGAAAATCAATAAACAGCAATCAAAAGGATCATTGGAAAAAGGACCTTTCAAACTGGAAAACAAGGAGAATAAAAATAATATAAAGCAAACACCCATACCTTCTTTTTCGATTGAGGAATTTATAAACTCAATCTTTGGTTCGAAATTTTTATTTGTTTGCTTGTTATATTTTGTGCTGCTACTTAAATAACGTTAAGCTGTTATTTATATGCAGTAAAGTGCAGTTTAATTTCAAACATCATTCGTCCAACGCCATTAAGAGTCAATCCGGTGTGCAAGCCCTTTTCCCGGTAAACGATGACCCAACTATCTGTGATGCGATTGATTGATAGAACGTATGAACAGCAGTGCGTTGAGCGGTTTTGGCTTGAGCAATTTTCGTAGCGTCCCTCAAGCGCGGTCGCTTGCTCTTACTTATACAATTAATAACAAATTAATTGCTTTGAAAGTGTCTGACGTTATCGATAAAGGCGAAATATAAATCAGACGACTACAAATTACTATAATGCGTTACCCACCAGTACATTCGTTTGAAGCACTTGAGTACGCAATAGCACCTAAAAGTAGGCCATTTGTGTGTTGGGTTTGCAGTTGCCACTACCCTCTTAGGGCCAACTTCAGATGAAAGTTTAAATGGCGCTTAAGCTTAATTTTAGTTTGTTATTTAAATGCCATTTAGCTTTCGCTGGATTTCAGATGAACTTTATACAAATATGCCAAGCAATTGGCAACACTCTTGCTTTACATTTTGCGCTAAACAGCTGATTGTTGTTTGGTACTAACCACAGGGTTGCATACATACATAAATCATATTTAAGTAGCCAATATTGGCTATTTAAGTGCAGAAATGTCATCTAAAAATTATTTTTTGATGTTAATCAACAATCTCTACCTAAATAGCTCATCTGAAATTGGGCCTTACCCTCAAGTAATTTCCATTTAAAGTGAAAATGTGTGACATAGCGGAAATACCAAAAGGCAAGCGCGTTTAATTCAATATCAATTTGACCTCTGACCCACAATGCTTTTTATGTGCTTTCAAGTGTAGCAAGCATTTATTTCGCGTGTTAGTCTGTAAGAATTCGTGAAACGGTTTTTCTTTATAAGCTCGCCGCCTTGACCTCCGAATCACATAACTCAACCTCTAACGTCAAAACAACTTCAGCATCGTGACCCCGTTATACAAATGCATACACGTCCTCAACTTTCAGCGCCCGTATTGAATTGAAATCATGACCATGACGTGCGTGAACAGCGAACGATGTCACCTTCAAACTTTCCCAGTACGGCATAGCTCAACAAATTACCTCAGAAAAACTAATTTATTTCTGCTTATGTAGCAACTAACTTCAATTTGATGTATAATCACCTAGCAGCCTCTTTTAGATAAACCAAATGCTTACACCTTTGATACCTTTGCAAATACATAATTCAATATTAGTTGAAAAATCATCTAACTTTGGGCAATTAACTATTTCAGCATTTAATACTAAGTAATTTTAAATTGGTTTAAAAGGCGTCTGTAAAAAAAACATACTGACTTTCAAGTGCTTTAAGCCAAGTGCATTTAAAATAGTTGAAATCAAATGCAGCATCGGATAATTGACTACTTCCTACGACATGGCACCATTTTAAAATAAGCAGTTCTTTCCAAGTACAAAAATCAGATATTCAATTAGTTGTGGTGGGTAAAAAACTGGTTGAACATCAATATTTACACTAGTTTCTTTACGTACTGGGTACTTAGTATCGCGCACATATTTGCACCCACCCATACATGTACAAGAACGTCATGCAACTTCGCTGGAATGTTTTTAAATGCAAACACTCTTGCATCCACTCAAGCGCTCACAAGAACAGCCATGGTTTCTTCTAAAAGCTACCAAAGCGCGCAATACGGGTATGTATGTACATGTACACGTGTTATCATTTCGTATGTCGCTTAGTCATGCTTTTGATGTGGGTTGAGTTGGTAAATTGGCGAGAATTGGTAGGTGGTGGCAACAATAATTTGCGTACACTTTGAGTGGCAAAGAGCGTGTGGCACTTGTAGTGAAGTGTCGTCTTTCACTGCTTTCATTCATGTCCTATATGTAGTTATAGATGCCCGTTTCTTGCTGGAAAATCCCATTTTACTTTCAAATTCATTTAGTGATTTTTATGTAAAACTAGCAAATACCCAGCTTTTTTCGTTGCGCTTTAAAAGTACGTATGTTTGTGTTGTTACTCCATCCCAAAAGTCTTTTGATCCCGTTTTTAAACAATAAAATAGATTTAGGGCCGTTTTCTCATCGAACCTTTAAATTACCGAACACTTTATCGTCTCGATATAGGAGTTTTCGTTTTCTCAGCAGCGTATTAATTTTTCGAATCGATAAATTGTTGCTCACCCGATGCAACCTGTAAAAATTTGTACCCAACTTTAAATTTTGGTTTAGTTATTTTAGTAGTTAGGTTCGTTGAGAAAATGGCCCTTAGAATATCTTATCATTTAAACTGATCTAGATTTTTCAACCGCTTCAAAAATATTGTCCACAGTTAACTTTCTTAGTTTGATACCCGTATTGTAATATTTCATTTATTTTATCAATTCAATTTAATAAAATATTTCCCACCCTAATTTACTTAAAATAATAATTTCAAATATGTGGAAACTCCGACATTTTTTTTTCTATATTTTAAGTTAGACCTCTAACGCTACATCGGCGATAACTGCATTCAATTCCATGCATTTATTTTTTTTTAATTTGTACTGGGGAAAATAAAAGGCATTTGACCGTATTATAATAGTAATATTATGATGTCTTATTGCTATTGACCACGAAAGATTAATTTAAAACATATCTTTAGTCCGCGCAATTGAATCAAAGTGTATGCATTTTGGAAATGAGACTTTGGCTTGTAATATCTGTGGTATGCATTAATTGTTATAAACAGGATGATATACCAAATTAAGGGTTACCAAATTTAGTATCTCACGTTCATTTATCATTTTTCAATAAGTCTACAGGTTTTTAAGATATTCAGATATAACTTATACAAACTATAATTTTCCCTTATGAATTTCCAATTCTTCATTACTTCAGCAACCAAGTGAAAAATACAAAAAAGTGAGATGAGCTTTTTTTCAAACGTTTTAATATTTTCGGATGTTTATATAATATTTTAAGGACCTCGGACTTGGTCACGCCGATTTGGTCAGTTTTCAAGATCGTGGTGAATGAAGTCAAACATATATTGCCAAAGATTAGGAATCGTTTGATAAGTTAATAGTAGTTTCAATCATATAAGTATTTACATGCATTAACATAATGCAATCAGGGTGAGAAACACCCATTTTAAGTCCATCTATGCAGTCTTGAAAATTGGTGCGTAATGGTTTCATTAGTCACCGAAGAAGCAAATTTCTCGCGGTTTCTAAATTTACCGTTATATGAAAGTAGGGGACGTGCAATACGTGTTTAGATCTTCTTCTTCTTATTATTTGGCGCTAAGCGATTTTGCCCGATTTCAGCAAAGCATGCCAGTCGTTTCTCTTCTGTGCCAACTGACGCATTCGCGGATGTTAGCTGTTAGATATTCGCAACCACATTCGCATCCGCGGATGTTCAAAATTCCACATTCGCAACATCCCTAGTATTTATGTATGTATCTGTATATTGCAAAGCTCCCTTTTTGCTTTAAAAAGCCATCTCCCCGCAAACATATTCTGAGCGTTCAGAATATATGAGTCCGAAAGGTGTCCTAGGTAGGTAAGAAATATGAGTTTCAAAAACAAAAATTTTTTTTTTTCTTATATGAATCTTATAGGATTCATATATGAGTCAAGTTATGAGCCAGCACCTTGTGCCAATATAAAAACAATAAAGATTTGAAATTTATATCTAAACTTGTTTATACAGAAATTGAAAATAATTAGAAAACAAAAAATGAACAAAATTTAGCTTCAGCTGCTGCTATTGAGTGCATGTTGGAATGTGTATATGCATGTAAGTATGTATGTATGTTATTTGCAAGGACTTTTTGCGGAATGCCTTTGCAAATATAGTAAGTTGAATAAGACTCAAAGAGCAACCTAAAATAAGAGTCCGAATGTAGCAATTTATGAGGCCGATAAGGGTCTCAAAAAGAGTCATATATGAGGCCAAAACTTGTTTTAAAAGAGTCCAAAATGAGCCGTATATGAGGGCAATAAGAGTCCAATATGACTCATATTGAGGCTCATTTGATGTATGAATTTAAGCTCATATAAGTCGACATTCAGAGGAAGGGAAACACACTCATATCGGACTCTTAAATGAGCTCATTATGAGCGTAATTGCTCCGAAATAGGACTCCTTGAAGACTCATTTATGACTCCAAATGTTTGCTGGGCTACGTAAAAAGTTTCTAAAATTTGCATGTCATTTGCTTTATTATTTCTACGATTATTATTTTTCACTTAACGAAAAATGGTTTAAGAAAATCACTGCTATGGATTTACGACAACTTTCTGCACTGAAGCGCATTGTACAGAAAGAAAGATAGGCACAAAAAATGTAAAAGTTTCAAACATTTCAAAAGCATTACAGCGGCAAACAACAACAAAGGCAAACATTTTCAATTTCATACGCAATTTCATGAAAATCATTCACAAAGTAACGCCTCCACAACATGGCAATAATAATAGCCAGAATATGATGTGCACGTCCAAGATAGATTAAGGCCACCTTTTAGCGTTATTTCGCAGCATTTCGCCTGCATCTTTTTTCTTTGGTAAACAGAAGGTGCTACAAAAGAAGTTAGTTCTCTTTTGAATGGTATGTCAGTGTAGAGAAAAACTTGCTATTTAGTATGGGAAGGAACCTTTTTGCTTTCTGACCAACATCTTTTGCAACTAACGAAATTACACTGGTTTCCGTTGGAATATTCATACGCAAAAATGAGTCTTAACTAATAATAAATACAACTTTTTCATACTCGTTGTTTTTTTTCTAAATAATGCAAAATTTTGTTGTTGTTGTTATAGTCTGCGGAAATATTTGCTATCAGGTAAAAAATCACCCCTCTTCGCTATACGAATAAAGAGTCCATATTTCATTCGTTCGCCTATAGCATTTATGTAGTTACAATGTTTGCGGTTCGGCTTGACAAAGAGCAGCTAGAACAAATTTACTCCGCTCCATATACATATAAGTATATTAGGGTGCGTCACTCTCCATAAAAAAAAAAATCGGTACTTTCAACATAATATTTCGGAAGAATATTAAGATTTATGTGTGCTGGGTTGCCGATTCTAGTTCTATGAAACTGTGAAGTGAAAATGAAAAATTCGATGTCAGTAAAAATTTAATTTTTTCACTTTATCGTTTCGTTATATCATAATAAGCGATTCTCGGTTATTGGAGGCATCTAGCAAGTAATTATTTGGTAAATTATTGTGAGTTTAAAACAATGATATTCTTTATCACAAGATGATGGTTTTGAGAAAACGCCCAACTTTTCTTTTTCACAGCCATAAAACTTTGTGAAAAAAAATTCATAGTGAAAAATTTTTGACAAATCAATTACATTTGAAAATAGAATCGTTTTTTTTAAATGAAGTGATGAAAAATGTTTTCACTTCACGTTTCCACAGAACATTGATTAGAAAGTATCTCCAAAAATCTAAAAATTTTTATGCAGACCTTTATTTTGATTCTGTTGATAAAATGCTGAAGCATTTTTATGCGAACTTTTAAGCTGATAGTACATCTGAGGTGATTTTTTGAAAAAAAAATTTTGTTTATAAAAAACTTGACTTTTGGAGGTCCTTTTAAATCGGCCCTGCTCACGGAAATCTAAATATTTTCTAAATATAGTAATTTATATAATTCCGGTGGAAAAAACCGCGAAATTTTTTGGTGAGGCCCCCTAATGTACATAAAAATGTGTCTTTGTCTATTTCACATTTTTTCGACTGTTCTACTTTTTGCAATCTCATTCACTCAGCTGAATCGCTTTTAAAATTATTTGGGTCCCCACTGCGTATACGTAGCCGCTATTGCAAGCTTTTGGGCATGTTCAGAGCATCCATTATATGAGTATGCATATACAAATGAAAGTTAATCTTTGCTTTGGAAGGCATGCACATACACACATGTGTTTTTGTATTATTGTTTCCAATCGCTGAATTGTGGCGCTGAGCAGTTTCAGCAGCGGAAGGCACAGTTGCAACCAAGGCCTTCGTTGATGTACGAGTACTTTATATATTTATTTACTGTTAAGGCTTTTGTTACTACCGCCCATATATTTTTTTTTTGTTATCGTTGTAGCTTTTGTTGTGTTATCCCCACTGCGCCGCCATCAGCAACCGCCATAAAATAAAAGTTACTTTCTCCCTAGAGTAACAATGCGGCATAAAACCGACATAACGCAACAAGAAAAACGACGCAAAACGCCAAAAATGTTTGAAAAAAAAAACAAAAATAACTTTACAGTAGCAAGAACGCACAGAGTAACGTAGCGCTAATGGAAACCATGCGGTTGAGTTTCTGCTAAATTTAACTGCACTCGAAATGAAGAACGAATTTCTCACCAACAAACTGTAAAAGGAAGTTTGGTAGAAGGAGGTGGGATTTTTGCCTGATACCATACTAAAGGCCGTTTTCACAGTTTTAGAACAAAACTCACTTAACTCATAGATTAAAAATTGCTAAAGCAAAAAATTTTCTGTACTTACATAGAAGCACGCGGAAATATGGCAATTTAAAAAAGTCCTTGTCAAATATCGTTAGCTTAGAGCGAATTAAAATACTTCGTTTCATTTCGATTTCATCCCGTGCCTCTTTTGGACTAAGCGAATATTCCTTTTATTAAATTTAAAGAAGATTAAACGAACCAATTACTCCAATCCTTTTGGAAACGAGGAGTATTTATCTTCTTTTGCTTTACATCAAAATATGGGGTTTAACAAAAAGTGGCGTTATAATAAAATACATATTGGGTTGCCGAGGTTCTCATATTCAAAACGAATTTTATCAAACCAAATATGTGCGATTTTGATTGTTCATCTTTGTTTTTTTTTTTTTAGTTTGTTATGTTGACTAGCATTGTAGAACTTCTAAAGGTGAAAGAGTTAATTAAGGCAATTTAAAAGTGAAGTCAACTTAACACCATAGTCACCATGCAGTGCCTGAAAAATCAGAAAAAACTTAAGCCAAGCCAAGAAATCAAAATTTTTGCTGACCCATCCAACTTATGATGGCGTGGTGATGCGGTAAAAGTAATGTGACCAACTATTTCATAGCTGAAAGATGTACAGGTTAGGTTGGGTTAAGTTAACGCCGCGAGCCGATTACGAAATTTCGAATGCGGCTAATTTCGATCGCTGAGAGCTCAGTGTTTATTCAGAAGTGTGAGTCAAAATGCTTCCATGTTAGCGTCGCGAAGGTTGGACAATCTAAAAGAAAGAGCGGAGAGGATCCCACTTCATCATCCTCTTGACAGCTGATAAAAAAGGATCAGTCGCAATTCCTAGTTTCACCGCATGAATACCAATCGCCTGTCAGAATCCCCACCACTAGATCTTGAGAGGTAACGTGTTGTAAAGTGCTCTATAAAAACATTTTCTGCGGCAGAAAAACGTCATCTTCTCCTTGTTTATGTCACTAAAGTACCCGGTTTCCCTTAGCCTAATAGCAGTTCGTGCTGCGACAATTCTGTCTGCAATATCCGCAGGCGCCGTGTTCAACATATGTATGTTAAGCGCCAGTGTTGGTGTGGTTCCTAATGTTCTGCTAATTCCTGTTACAAGTGTAGCCTTCTCTAGTGAGTTCTGCTAGACTAGGGCTCCTTGAAACAATATAGGCTTTAATCTTGTTTCCTAGAGCTAATTAATTAATTTTGGCGAGAGACCAAAGCTCCCCCTCAGCCGTACAAGGCAACTGACACCTGTTTTTTTACCCTTTCCTCAATGTTAGGCTTCTACGACAGCCACCATAGATCGCCCACCTAGTTACCTGGTTCAGGTAACCTTGAGCCAGATCAAAAAGGGTGTATAGAATTCGTCCCTTGACCAATAGTCATCATCATAGGCGATCTACATAGGCGATCACCCGACAGCCAACTTTTCCAGTTCCTCTAGAAGGTCGTTAAAGTCACGAGAAATCGCGTTTCTTATGTATAGATCTGTGGGTCTCTGTAGCGTTTTAGCAAAAGCGTTTTTAGCAAAAACGAAGACCCGGCCTTTCGGGATGCACGCATCATTGACTAACCTCAAAGCATTGGGAATGTACCCGGTCAACACGCAGTTTGCGTATATAGGATCTAACCAATTGCACGACACCCTCATAGCCCTTTGCAGCTGCGCAGGTGTGATGCAATCGGTCCCCGGCGGCTTTAATGGTTTGAACGCATTTACCGCCCAGGCCACTTGACGGCGTCCAGAAGATCGTAGAAGTACAGAACCTGGGGGGAGATTCTGCAACCAGTTACCGACAATTTTCGAATCGCTATCGCATTTTTTCGAGCTACGAACCGCTTATTTATAGATGGATACTATTATTATTTTTTTTCATTAGTGATAAGTTCTCAATATTTTTGATAAATAAACTCAATGCTGAACGTCCTTCTACGAACATAGCTTACTCTAAACTTAAAATGTCCTACTATTGTTTTTCGCGCGTAACTACACTAGCTGGTTGGATAAAGCCAAACGAAAAAAAAACTGCCATAAAATATGACATTGCAATACCGCACCGCTTGCATACGAAAGGAAATATTAAATTCTCTGCATGCACGGCTAAATACACAAAACACTCAGGAAATCATTCGTCATGACTGTAAGTGAAATGCAATAACATCAGCTGTGACATCTTGCATTTATGGCATACACTGCGTGTTAACAAAATGGTCGCCATGGGTGTCGCGCTTCAAAGAATTTTTGCGCAACATGGCGGCGGTATTAATACTGGGCGCCCACTGAGCAACACTGCGCTTAAAGCATGACAGAGAAAATGTAAAATAACAAAAATAAGTACGGAAAAGAACAACCGAAGGAGTGAGGTAAATATTTGAACCTATTATTTCAAAATCACAAAGTCGTTATGCATCACATACAGAGAAAGAGCACACACCCCAAGACACCCTTGTAGCTCCGCTCAAGGTATGTTGCAGCAATTTACATAGAATGTGCATTTGTATATGTATGTGTAAATATGCATACTGATACAAGTATGGATGTAACTCCGTTAGAATGTGGGCCATCGAATACCGTACCAGCGTCGACTGCTTTTAAGTGCCGCCAGGGCCAAATGCTTCAAATGTGCGAAATTTCCAGCATTACTTTATCCTTTTCTGCTCCCTTTTTCGGATTTTTTTCTATCTCATACGTGTTAACTTCGTTACATTGATGGTACTTGAAAATTTTCGATGTGAATATGATCGAATGCGCATTTTTGCTTGCGTTAAACGCAACTAGCTCGACGTGTTTGAGAAATGTGTGCCATCCTCAGCGGCGAAGGGTGATTGAAAACTGGGTCGAAAAATATTTACCGACAAGTCGTGGCTTTCAAAGAGCAGATAAAAAATCGCAAAGAGAATGCAGAACACACAAAACCCTAAAGACAACACAAAAAGCCAACAGAAGTAGCAAAAAAAAATTAGAAAGCAAAATAAAAAAAAATTCTTCAGCGAAAAGTCAGGAATTGAGTTGTTTGCAAAAAAGAAAGAAAGAAAAAATTAAGCCATACCATAGTGATAGAATTATTACGTTTTACGTCAATTTTTATTTGCTTATTTCCATTCTTCGCCTTTGAGAAGGCGTTATGGACACGTATATATATGTACATACAAATTTACATGCATACGTATGTTGTGATATTTCGCATATCACCCACTTTCCGGCTGATAAAATCGCTTTGAAAAAAGTTTCGTGTGCATCCAATTGTGACATTGTAGTTTAAGACTTTGATTTGCCACATTTTCTCAATATGGCATAACGGTCCTCACACCGTTGTGTGCCTATCGATGATACATCCACACTAGGAATGTTAATCCCGGGATGCCGGTTTTTTTTTTTACACTGATGGCAAAAATAGAAACTCCTTTTCTTGACCAGTGTTGGCTATATTTCTCTTTTTATGTAATATAATATTTTGTTATAAATGTCTAGCTCATTATACATATAACACCGTGCGTTAGTAAATTTTACACACAAAAAATCAATATATTCGCGAAACTATGGGCCAATGATGGGCATAAGGACTGGTAAGTATTGAAAATGTCCTATTAAAATTGTATGTTAAGGAGTTATATAAACTCGAATCGCATCCTTCTAACTTTATCAGTTAAAAAAATTACCTATTCATCCTTGTAAATCCAAAAAATTTTAATTGATTTTAAATTCTAAAGAAATTTCGATTTTCATTTGGTTCCCATATTTTTATTCTATTTCACATTGAATTTTTTTTTATAATTTTTGGAATCGATCATACCTCTGAAATTACAAGGACCTTTAAAATAAATCCTAACGCCAGAACAAATAAAAACGCCACTTTAAATAAAAAGTAGACTTGAAACCCATTTATTTATTATTTACTTTATGCTAGGAGAGCTTCTCAAACAATATGGAAGCAATTTTTTTCGATTTAAGCTGCTGAAAAGTAATGAATATCTAAATCCGGGACTAATCCCGGGATCCTGGGATTGTGCTAACGACATCCCGAAAACCCGGGGATGGTAAAAAGCGAAAAAATTAACATTCCTAATCCACACATTAGTACATACTATGTACATACGGCATATTTATTGACTTATCTATGTACTTTTTGCTCACATTTTTATTGTATAGAGTTTATGGGTTTGCTGCATCAGCAGTTCTATCCCTTCCTTTTTTAGATGTCTTAAAAAATGCCGTAACATCTGTACAAGAGAACTACTGCTTTAAAATAACCGTATGGAATTTTGCATTTTGGAAGTTAAAGTACATACATACATGTACGTAAAACGGTATATATGTTGGTGTGACCAAAATGTTTCATTGAGTGGAAAATATTGGCTTGACTTTATTAAAATTCCATCATATGAAGTTTGCACTTGTAAAACTAATAAAAAAAAAGTGACTGGAAAAGTTCTGTGCTGGAGTAAAAGAAACTTGCAGACATTTGTTCCGAAAAGTGTTCATAGCATGCGTTCCACTAAGCTGTTTCCCTAAGCTGTTCAGCAAATTAGCTTGTCACTTACATATTTAGACCAGCATGTAACCTTTAAAATTATTGGTTGATATGAAAATGGTGAAAAGTTTTTTTTCGTCTTAGGAAGCCTATGAAATGAATACAGGACGACGCATATATTTATCTTATTCATGTACGAATTTCAGATTATAAAGTAATGGAAAATGGAATTTCATTTAGGATGTGAATTGTTGCAAAGTCAATTAAGATGGATATCCATGAAACAATTTTTTTTTATTTTAAAATTACTAGTTTATTTAATATCTATAATAAATATAATATAATATGGATATTTATTACATTAATAGAAGCCAAATAACAATAAATTAAACCTAAAAAATGCAGCTAAATATCCTGGAATATAAGCTGACATATACCTTGTTTATACCGCCACATAAAGCGCTTTGACACAGTTCGCTGTGATTCAAAACGGAAGCATAAACCAACTTTCAATACGCTCAGAAGTTCAAAAGTGTGTTGACTCGAATTTGTTTTCAAATCGCTTTTTTATTTCTCACATCGTTTAGAAAACAGGTATAAACACATCACTCATTTGACGCGAAGTGAAAAAAGGCTGGTTTTCTTTACACAGCCCGTTTTAAATTTGAATTATTATTATAACAAATTTGAATTGTTGTTCGCTTCCATTTCGGTTAACCGCACAAATTAATTATTTAAGAAATATCGAATCAAAATAACAAAATTTTGTTTACTTTTCACTACGGTTTCTGCGAGTGCGCTTTAACGACACAGGTATAAATGCTTGAAAGAAATATGTGTTGAGTCAAATCAGTTTTTTGTTAATACGGTTCTTTCATTGGTATAAACAAGGTAATAGATTTTGTTTATTCCACTACATTATTTGAGTTTTGGAAGGCGGTGGTAAGCTTTAACACTTATAAACGGTTCTCAACCGCCCGGCATGACTTACAATCAAGCGGATGTGATAACCATTGGCTGCACTCGCCTTCCCCAAAACTTGATACATATATGTAGTTTAATAGCAATGGTTTGACTAAGCTTCTATTAGTTGTCAGCCAACTTATCTTCCCTCCCCTATTTCTTTTCTTTTTTTTTAGCTGCGAAATTCTGATCATAGACGCGCTGCTCGCAAGGACCATGTGAAATAGTAAAAGTTATGTCATTTTACACCACCACTCTTCTACATATCACAACCTGGTGTTTCTGTGACTTTTTTGTTGGGCTTTGCGGTACAAACCTCTTCACATTTGGACAAACCTCTTCACATCAAGACATTTGGATTGCATACAATGTAAAACAAAAATAAAACTCGTAATACTGCTCGGTTGGACCTGGCTTCGGTCGCTGGTCCGACTTACATTCCAAAATTATAGGAAAAAATAATTTTCTATATCTGCACGTGAGTATGCTTTATAATTGTGCTCAATGTCTTATGAATCATTTACGAGAAGGAACTCTTAGTTGTTGGTATGTAGAAGTTATTGTAAAAGCAAGGCTTATGTTGCATGTTTACATTACGATTACGTACTTGGCTTTTTTTACGCACGCAATCTCGTTGTCTTCCCTTTGGGCTTCATGCGGATTTTTATTAGTTTTCTTGTTTTTATTTTCATATTTGCTAGTGTTAAAAGAAAAACATGGAGCTAATATAAGTGCAGGAATCGACATCCGCTATCGCAGCGCCGCCAAGTTGTGAAGCAAAATTACCTTCTTGTTGGACGTCCTTTGAACTAAACTCTTCTTATTGCCAGATTTCCTTCAAAAAACATCCAAGGGTGCACACATTCGTTCCAGTTTTATGCTTTTGACTTGATTGTGTTTTTATTGTTATTATATTGCCTTGGTTCAGTGGATTTGTTTTTATTTTTTTCCATGCGAAGATTATTTGATTCATAATGAGGACAATCAATAAGACAGCGAACAACTGTTTTGCCAATAAAAGGCGCTAAGGCCAAAAAGAAATCCCTCTTTATTTCGTATGTAAGAATACGCGCCAAGAAGGAGTATACATACCTACATATATATGTAGATATATGCAGCGGCAAGCAGCGTAGTTATTGAGCATCTGCCAATCGGCGAACGAAAAGCGATTTTGCAGCACAAGTGCCAATAATGCGAATACAGACACCAGCAACAACTGCAGCAAATACAACAACCATGTCCACAAATGCCAATGCATTAATGTGTTTATATTTAGAAGCCAAATCAAGCCGGAATCCTACGTGGCAAAAAATGATCATTGATGCGTTAAGCAGTGTGGCTCGACTTCGCAGCCATGTGATACAGTTCAACCGTATAAATACGTAATAAATAGCGAGAAATCAAAATAAATAAAAAGTGTAGAAACAAGTGAAATGTACACTTGTATGTATTCATACTTAAGCATGCTTATGTTTTAAAAAATGCAAATCGCTGTAATAAAACTAAAGAGTCAGCATGAAAGATGAAACAATTGAAATTCATGTCACATGCGAGATATATGTATGTATGCATATGTATATCAATATTAATATGTAGGTATATGCATTTATGACTGGTAGCATCTGCAGGTTCCTTGAAATATGTGCATATGTACATATGTCTATGATAAAAGCGCGTATTTGTCAGAGTACGCTGACGTTACTAACATCTGAGCCCTGGCTTAGTAAGGTTTTGCTATAGAGATCGCACGTTTAAGCACAGTGAGGCAAATGATGAAAACATTATTTAACATACCAAAAGCCAATATACTACCGAAACTAATTTTTTGTTGCACAAGGACGACATATTTTAAAAATTGTATCCTTGCGTATCCTTGGAAATTAGAAAAAATTATATGTTACCGCCCAATATATACATGTCAATATTCTCGAATTTCGTCCTTTTCACTTTATTAGTCAAGGATATTTTATTATAAAAGGGGCATTTCCAATATCTATTCGTCATTGTGAATTTTTTTTATTCTAAAAAATTTTCTCTCTTAGTTATTTATGTTGTTGTATTGCATTGTACTGACTTTTTTAAATATTATTTTTTGTTTTGCTTTAAAAATCATTCCCTTGAAATTTTACAGTATTCAATAAAAATCCTGATGTCAGAGCGAAAAAGTAAAAAAAGATCAGTCCAGCGCCTTCGTCATGACCTGCAGGCTATGTCGGAGCTACAACCGCTTGAACTTAAACGTAGAACACGTGATATTACTAAGATCCCATTCGAGTTAAAAACGGTGCATGAAATATCCGTTTTGATGGTATTGAATTGAATTTAATAAATCAATATGAATTTCATAATATTATTGCTTGGCAATAGAGAAGCAGATCCACATTAATTTCAATCATATGTACCATCAGCTTATAAATAGATATGTATATGCCATGACGTGTATCACTACTACGTTTCATTTTTATTTCCCCGTATTAGTATCTTTTTCGTGTTCGTGCTCGTCTTCGCATTACCTTCGTCTTCGGATTTGTGCATAAGTTAGCTAAGAGTTCTTAAATAGTTGGCAACCCTCCTAAATATAGTTAAGAAGTAAAAAAAATATCTTGCGCATGATATTGTGATACGAACATATTTCATGTGGCTGATGAATGTTAATGTTAAGTTAAATTTGATTTTATAAATACGTGACAATGCTCCTAAATACAGTTCAAAAATAAAGCCTTTTTAAACACATTTAATTTGGTACACATTTTTTAGTAGCTGCTTTAACTTATTAAATAATTTGAGTTTACATTTTTAAACAGGTGGCAAACCTTTTTAATATTATTAATATTCAAACCAAGGATATCTTACCACCTTCGTTCCACGTCCTATTTTAATATTTCATTTAACGTATGCATACTTTAATTAAATTCTAATTTAAAACTAGTGGCAACCCTGTTCAAAATATTTTAAAACAAAAACCTGGGTAAACCTTTTTCGACTGGCACACATGTTGCGTTACATATTTAAATTATATAATTCAAGTTGAATTTAATTTCCAAAACACAACAAACAACAATATAAAATAAATAATATTAAGAAAAATACGTTTTTAATGAATGTCAATAATAATACTTTAATAATTTATTTCACTTATTAAATACCTTGAGTTTAACTTTTTACTTTTTTTTTAATGTTATAAATGCTGAAACTTAATTTTTCTTAATACTCTTTTGTTTGACGCCAATATTTTAATATTTCATATAATTTAATTTAATTCGACTTTTCAAATAGATGACAATCCTGTTCAAATTATTTTTAAACCAAAACCTCGTTAAACCATTTTCCTCTGACACTTGTATTGCGATACATATTCAAATTATCTAATCCCTCTAATTAAAATTGAATGTATGTAATTATAAAATCAGGTGGCAACATTTCTACATGCAGTTTGGAAATGAAGTTTCTTCAACGCAATTTTGATTTATATTCACATTGAAGTAATTCATTTAACTTATTGCTTATCTTGAATCTAACTTTGTAACAAGGTGGCAACCCTATGCAAAATATTTTCAAACTACTACCTCTTTCGTCTGACATCCACGTCAGGATATACATTTCAATTTTCTGCCTTTATTTAAGCCGAACTTGCTCTTTGAAACAGGCGGCAACCCATCTACCTACAATTAAGAAATAAGCCTTTTCAAAACAATTTCGATCGATGCGCATAGTGTAATAATTGATTTAGTTTAAAAATGATTTGGATTAAATTTTTTATCAGGTGGCAACTCTTTTTGAAAAAAATAGGAAGTTATTGCAAATCCACAGGCCGAGCCCTTTAATTTTACACCTCATTTTGTAAAATCGAACGAACAGTACAGATCTGATGTGACGAAAAGTTTTCGCGTATTATGCATTTATAAGTATGTATGTACAATGTACAATTTAATCTAAATAAACCTTAGGTATCCTTCAATAATTTTTGGGACGAGAGAGACAGGTAATCGTTATAAATTTTTTATAAGGTACAACCAAATAGAAAAACTAAAGTAAACTTTCTATTGAATGGCGGTGCTTAAAATTATCCGATCTCTTAAAATGTTTCACGAATTCTCCTTTACAACGAGCATTGCATACTAATAAACACTGTATGTTGCAACATCGATTGCTATCAATTTATTGTTGATGTTTTGCGCGAGATATGCTCATGCCTTTGAAGCTGTTGTTAACAACGTGCTTGCATACTTATTTATGCCGATAAATACATAAGTACAGATTTTAAAAATTTTTTCGTTTGTTTTGGCATTTGAAATGTTGACAGATATGAATGTTTTTTTTTTGCTTCAAAACCCAAGTTCCAATAAAAATGTTAAGCAGTTATATACTGCCAGTTAAGAGATACGCAACCCAAGTACACACATACACACGAAAAAAACTTCTAGGATTAAAAGTATGAAACTTCTTAGTTGAACGCATGCGGTGCACATCAGAGCGAATTTGATGCACATTTTTTCCACTAATAAGTAAAAAGTTCAAAAAACCAGATAGAAAATATAAGCAATGTGGGTAACATTTAAAGTTTTTTATTCATTCGTTCATTTCTGCATTTGTCTGGTTTCGAAACAGCCACCAGAAATGTGAATCCTCCATACACACCTCGCATGATGTCGATGAGAGTAAAACTAATTAAAATTATCTCAAAATACTGTTGTGAATTATTGATCCTCGTTTTGCCGAACTTTTTCTTGAAAAATTGAGACTAGAGTGAGCAGCTTTTCTTTAACATCAGAAGAATTTTTACACGAACTTGCAGGAAGTTACAGGAAAAATTATTCCGTACTCCAAAATCCTTTCTGGTAATATCATGAAAAGTGTCAGGCGATCACTGGTTGTCGTTTTTACAGGATAAATTCTTCTTTTGTTCCCTTACTTCTTATTGGTACTTACTTTTTAATCTCACTTCAGAGGCATTTTTACAGGAAAATAACAAAAAAAGGACCGTTAAAAAAGCTCAAAGTTGAAACTCCTTTCAGCTCCTAATTTTAGTTCACTCTTTCTAATTGACTGCTAAAGCTCGCCAAAAATATTTTGCTTACTGTCTGCAGTGGTGTCAAGTTTGCGCCAATGCCCTCAGTTGCCCGCATTACTTCTACACCAATTCAGCCTCATCAATTGCAAATTAATCTGTTAATATTTACTAAGTATGTGGCTAGATAGTGCCCGTGGGAATAAACCATGCGCCAAACATCAGGTGTAATATAGCAGTTATTTCGTACACACGCACAACATTGACGACAATTTAGCTGAGATTACGGTAGTTGCATATTTATATGTATGTATGTACATAGTTTGCTTTTGAAGTTCCCAATGGAATGCCACCAATTTATTGCTTGTACATAGATAGCGATTTTGTTTTTATTATTTTTGTCACACATTTCCTTCATTGCTTTCTCTAGATTTTCACCAAGTCTTAACGATGTACATACATATGTATATGTACATATATATACAAACATTCTCAGATAAATACGACTAAGTATTCACTACAGTGACTCAAGAAAATAGTCATTATACTAAGCTGAATTGCTTTTATAAAACATGTCATAAAAAAAACATTCAGTTTTATAATTATTTTTCAAACTTATTTTAAATTGTTTTTACAAGCACTTATAGAAATACATCTTGGGTACCAGCAAAAGTCATAAATACAAAACTTCACATCACGAATTCACGCTCCTTCACATACTTGCTTGCCTTGTCCCATCCATTTCATTTCTTGGAGGGCGCTGATGTCAGCCTTTGCCTTCATGAGAACATCAATAAGCCGGGCAGAAGCAGCTTCCTCATCAAGGGCGTGGATGTCCTTGAATAATGGTCCTTTAGTCGTTTCCCGTGGTCGTCATTAAAGGAATATGGATTCAAATGAGGTGTGGTTTCGCCTGCTCGCATCCGAACTGGTGTTGGGTTGGTGCGCAGAGGATACATGGTGTAAACATCGAACGGCTGTGAGCTGCTTCAACCGGATGCAAAATAATCGTTTTTGGGATTGGGTGAATTGCGGTCAGAAACTTTGTCCACATACGGGGACTTCTGCACGCGGAACCATCATCCTAAGGCCGAGGTCACGCAATGAGCAGCTGAGCGGTGAGCGGCTTAAAATGAAAATATATGGCATACTACTGAAGTGAATAAAGGCCACTCATCGCTCAGCCGCTCCTTACGTGGCCTCGCCCTTAGTGTCTCTAATTTGTTTATATCGCATACCAACTTCAAACGAGGCGGGTATAACAGTAGTTTTCTAATTGGAGAATATAATCATGAGGAAAAAAATACTTCCATTCATTGGAGATAAGTCTAAATAAATCATTTCGACTTATGCAAAAAAAGTCGAACTTCATTATTTTTGAGTTGTGCACCTTTTGAAGGTGGTGTGGGATATGTATGTATGTATATCTAATTATGCACCAGTAAGAACATAGTTGAATTACATGAACCTAGGGATTCCAGAAAACCGGCCAGGCTCAACATCAGAAGCTAGTAAATTCAGAATATATGTTTTGGTCTTTAGGCTTTTACCTTGACCACTTACTACTACAACAAAACACAATGAAGTTTACCTAGTAAAGGCTTCATTAATGGTGTCGAAGCATTAAAATAGAATAAATAGATGTTCAATTTCTATAAATCTGTTGCAAAAGTCGACCTTAATTACACACATTTTCACAAAAAAAAAAGACAGAGAGTAAAATATAGTAGAATGGCAATCAACCATTCCATGATAATTTGCCTGGACAGCGGGTTTCACTGTAGTTTCCTTTGGATTACATTGATGTTTTTTTGTGAAACTGTGTTTTATTTAAATTTTGAAAATCCTTAGTAATGGTTGCAACCAATCAAACAATAAAACAACCATTAGTAAACAATAGCAAAAACGACATTTCTGTGAATGGCCTTCATAGTCACTGTTCCGTTGTACGTGCGCGAAAGTTTTCATATTCACAATATGTACACACATGTATATACATACATATGTATATTCTTATGTCGCACATTTGGCAACATTCGTCCTTCAACCATTGATACACGAGCTAGAATAAATAGTAGGTTATGTTTCTGCTGCAAATCTTGAGTATGCTTGACTCAAACCTCGGTAAGAGACGTGCTGCATAATAATACGTACGAAAAAAGAAAATAAAGAAAAAAAAATATGGAAAATATGATCCCAACAATGCCGCGGCAACGTGTACGACAATTACGTTAACGAGTACACATAATTTCATTTCTGGATACATTATCCAATAATTTACGAAGATAGGTTAAAGAAGTTCGATAGAAAAATGTGCAAGCTTAGCAAGTTGAGTTGATGGGGAAAGTAGTCAGAGAATTTAATGATTATTACTAGTGCGAATGCATGCACGTACGGGTAAATGCTACGACGTGAAAGTGGACTTAAATTTTTAATATATATGCAACAAATGTTTGAATCCTTAAATATGTATGTACATATGTATGTATATACACCTGTAAATTAGATTTTAGCTGGTTCGGTAATGGGGACACATGCCTAGCGCTCGCTAAGATAGGATGATTTATATTTCTTTAGCTTAGCAACGTGTGGCAGAAGTGTTAGGCTTAGCAGGTATTCAAGATGCAAAAGAAGAGCACGATGCTGAGAAATATAATAGAATTCTTAGTTTCATACATGCGTACATGGATATGGGCAACTCCTAGCATTCGGACGTTTCTTTTAATTTTCGGCTTTTAAAGTCGGCAAAAAAAAATAGATAATTTAAAACACTTTTATGGCATGTAGTCGTACATATAATTGAAGGTTGAAGGCAGTACTTATGAGAACAAAATTTTGGAAGTTTGTATTCAAATTAATGGCGGTGTAATTGCTCTCGAAATTTGTATGCGGACGTTACACAAAATGGGAGGAATTTTGATATGACCAACAATGCAACATATTTCCGAAAATTGCCATGTATGGAGAACACAATCTACGAGAATACTTTGGAGAATAATGAAGTTAACAAAATGTATTATAAAATCGAACCTAAAGGTTGAATTAACTTCAAAATAATTGTATGTGTACGTTCGGAACTCGGCGTTTGGTTGAGAAAACTGATTTTTTTTTTTTAAGTGAGGTCGTCGTATTTTAATAAAAGACATAGGCTTAAAACTAAGGTTATTCAGAGCCATGTTTCAAGAAATAAGAAGAGCAAAGCAGATTTCTCTATTACGTGTGAAAGAAATATGAAATTAATATACAGTGTTGAAAACATAAATAGGGAAGAGACATTTTAGCCTCTTTTTGGCTATTTCGCTTTAGAGTATTTAATTTTTATTGTTTTTTTTTTATAAAAGTATAGCTCGTTATCTAGCAAAAACCATGCATGTCAAAATTTCAAACTTTGTGCAAAAATTAGGAAAAGTAGTTTTTAGCAAAAAAAACCGACTTAAATTCTCATATAAAATATATATATACAAATATCTCTTGTTCCTCTGATCGGATCTTAACCAGATTAGTATGGGACCACCTCTGAGACATAACTTTTCCGACGCAACAAGAGTTATCGAAATCGTGTACACACATTCACACACATTTATAGGAGGTTATATAAGGAGTGTGGTGGTAACTCAGATTCAGGCTTTGTCATATTTAAAAATCTTTGTAACACAATTTAATGTACTTCAGATTCTGTAACATACTCTTGCACAAATACAAATGCGTAAACAAAAGTGTATAAATTTATACAGCAACAGAAACAGTCTCACATAAACATACAAAAAACCGCGTTATTACTATTTATCATTCCTGTATACATCCAAACACATATATACATATATACATGTTCAAAATTCTAAGTACATATTTAAATAGGTACATGAGTAAGTTGTATTCATAATGCATGCATAGGTGCTTATAGTACATATGTACATATATTTAAAAAATACAAAATCTGGCAGCTACCTACAAACAAATTCTAGATACTTCATCCAATACTCCTGGGCTACTTCAAGCATTATATATATATATATATATGTGTACTTTAAAGTGTTTTCTACTTTCCAAATATTTACATTCTATCTACATAATTTTATCCTTAGTTTAGTAGTAGTATGTTAACATTTGCATCGACAGCGTCTTGAGATTGGTTGCGTATACGCCCCAACGTATTTAAGCGGCGTAATAGCAACCCAGACGCTGGATACAATTGTGTGCTGTGTTTGCAAATACAAAGCAAAGCAAAGCGTTGAAGGAATTTGATTATAAAGTTTTGCAACTGAATGTTTTGGCTGCTAGATTACTTACCCGCTTGCCACGTTTGCCGCGTGGACCTTTTTCGCCGGGCGGACCAGCTGGTCCAGCTGGGCCCACCTCACCACGTTCGCCAGGTACGCCTGGAGGACCTAGAAGAAAGATGTGCTGTTTAGTAAATGTATAAATTTGCATTCCATTTGCTTTTAAGGCTTGTGTTTGCGTATACGTATGTATTACGATTTCTAAATATATATGTATGTACATATAAACATAAGTGCACTACATACTACTAATACCGAAAAGTGTTGCTTCGATTTATGAAACGTTGTAAAAAAGTATTGAGGGTTCGTTTATAATTTATGCTCAAATCGCAGTCTTGATAGAGCTGAACTATTAAGGTATGTCAAGAGTTTTCTTGAGATATGAGGCATATATGTAGTATGTATGAATGTACAACACAGAGGTTTTTGCCACAGTTAATCCTCTAGGCTAATATTGTAATTTACTCAACTCGTGTATCCATATACATGCAAATGTATTTCAGAACTGATTGTTATATCAGTAAAAAAGCCTTTTAAAATTAATTACATTGTTTCAATTACATATTTTCAAAACAACTTAATAAGAACGACAGAGCACAATAGCAATGCCCGTCACATTTGCAAGCATATCGAAAACAAATTATCATAAATATATCGTCGTTTAAAGTACAACACCGCGTATCAATAAAATGCAAAACCGCATATGTGAGGTTGCATAAATTATTTTCTAGAGCGTAGAAACACTCAAATTTCAAAATGGTTCTCTTTTCTATAAAGCAATCGCATTTCTAGCTAGTATATTTCAGAACGAATGGATAAGGCCAGAGCCAAGAGCTTGTGTAAGCAAATCCAATTTTTGGCAGCAAATGTCAATTACGCGGTTTTACAGAAACGACGATATGCACGCACGTAGAAAATTATTTGCAGATCAACCGCCGACAAAAAACTTAAACAATTCTAGTATATGGTTGATCAAACTTTCAACTTAAATGCAAGAATTCAACAGTCCAAAATTCAATTACAAGAAATTTTCACCCTAAAAGTGTCATTTGAAAAAATGCATCAACCTTGCCATACATGGTTATTGACGGTGCTGATATGTATAGCAGTTATCATTGATAAGCTTTTATGTGCATACATAAAAGACAGTGCAATATATGACAGCTGACACAAACTCTTCACATATTGCAATCTCATACAAGTGACACTTATCGATATTAATTTTGAGCCATGGTATCCTTTAAAAATAAATAAATTTTTATTTGCTGTTACCCTCAAAAAGTTAAATACATTAAAATTTTAGTGGGTTTTCATAAGCATACGAAGTGGAAAAATTTCCATCTTTTCCATGCATTTCGCTGTCAAATTAAAACAGTGAAATTTTACTCTCTCGTTCTAACGCCCAGAAAGGTATTTTTGTTACTTTTCCGGAATCAGTTTCAGAAATGAAAATTCAAAGCTATGACTGCAACTGAAAGAGGCCTAATAGCTTTTGAAAATATATTTCAAGTTGTTGCACTGGCAATTTTTATTACTGCCTTAGGTGCTGTCAAAACCTTCGAATGTTGCCATGTGATTGATACTCATTGTGAATTTGTTTAAAATACATAATAAAAAAATATTGTTGAATTATGTATCAAAGAGTTTGAAAAACATTTTTTTTTTTGAGAACATAACTGTTTAGTCTTCCATAAAGGTTTTGGTATTTGCCCAAAATTAGGTGCAAATCGTTTCCCAATCGTGTGAATGCACAAATAGTTTTCTTCATCCCCATCGCAAAACACATTTTGTTAAAATTTTTCAATATATTTTACCAGTCGTGTGAACACAAAAAAAAATTTCGTCCCAATTTTTTCTTACTTTGTACCAATAGCCCAATGCTCTTTTCAACCAAGTTATTATTTGGATTTGTTGCTGGTAAAAACACCGATTGTAAGAAATGTGACTAAAGTTGAACATTTGAAAACAAATTCGTATGTCTCGCTGTAGCTGAACGTGCAGAGCAGTGTTGCCGCGAATAATTTTTAGTGGTAGCCAAATTCCTTTAAAAAAGGGCTAAAAGAGCTAAAAAAGTCGTTGTGGCTACAAATGGTAGTTAAATTTTTTTTACTCACATATATGTACATATATAAGTATACAAGCAAACATTTTCAATAAGTAATGGTATAGAAAAAAATGTACTCTGGGAAAAAAGCTAATATTTTATCCAACCAAAAACCTTTTTGTATAAAAGGGGAAATATACGACACCAGCTTGTTGCCTCCATCAAGTGATTGTACCATCAGACTCGAAGCATGTAACTTACCAGCATGCTGGTACACATTTATTTCTTCACAAATGAGGTCGAGGAAAGATTTTAGAGTCGAAATTTCATACTTTTTCTACCATTTTGTTAAACATTGTTTTTTTGTTTTTATACCCGAGCGCACTTGTGCACAAGGGTATTATAACTTTGTTCACATAACAGTTGTTTGTAACAGGCAAAACGAATCGAGATAGATATAGACAAATGTATACATAAATGATCAGAATGAAAAGAGAAATCGATTAAGCGGTGACTGTCTGTCCGTCCGTCCGTCCGTCTGTCCGTCTGTCCGTCTGTGCACACGATAACTCGAGTAAAAATTAAGATATCTTAACGAAACTTGGTACGTGTACTTCTTTTGTGCGTAGGACGGATGGTATTGAAAATGGGCAAAATCGGACAATAACCACGCCTACCTCCCATATAACGGCAATTTTCAGAAATACAAAAACTGTGATATTTTAGTAACTACTCAAGATAATTCACTCAAAATTGACATTTATAATAAATTTTAGACGAAAAATAAGAATATTAACATTTTTTTGAAAATGGGCGTAGCCACGCCCACTTATGGTTACATGTGTATATCTTGGTAACCGCTGCATCAATTTATTCCAAACTCGGCACAGTTGTTGGCCCTGCTACAGCATACCAAATGGCCGAAAATTTTTAAAATCGGACAATAACCACGCCCACATCCCATATAACGGTAATTTCGAGAAATACGAAATCTTCGATAAATCAGTAAATATTAAAGCTAATTTATTCAAAATGATGGTTGCAACAATTCTTTGCCAGGAAATACGTTAATGATAAAATTTTGGAAAATGGGCGTGGCACCGCCCACTTATGATCACGTATATGTATCTCGCTAACCGTTCTACCAATTTGTACCAAACTCGGTGTGGTTATTGTGCTTGCCACATAAAAGTAAACCATTGAAAATTGTTGAAATCGGACTAAAATTACGGCCGCTTTTCATATAACGGTAGATTTCAGAAATGCTTGAAATTTCAATATTTTGAAATTTAAGGACGCTAGTTTACTTAAAATTTATACACGCCGGCTTATCATGTACGGTAGCTTTCGGAAAGGTGGAAAACATATATTTAATAATTGCGCCGGGTATTTAATGTTCGGCTCCGCCCGAACTTAGACTTTCTTACTTGTTTTAATTCACAACTGCAATATCGCGAGCTTAATCTTCCACAAACACGGCTTTGACTCATATAGTGCAAGAAATAACCGCCAAATACTTTTTACTTAGAAAATTGAGCTAATTTCACCACTCTCGACACCAGCATGCTGGTACAGGCATACAATTTTCAAATAGTTTTTGAAGTCGCACCAGCAGCTGGTACAATTACACCACAAGAACATACACGGTCAATCGACTTGATGGGCCATTTAACAAATTAAGCATATTAAGGGCCGTAAACTTATCTATTTTAAACTATAGTTCAGTACAGTATGTATGTATGTATGTATAAAAACATAAGGAACATACAATACATATATGTATACATATCAGTCAGTTTAAAAATTCATCTCTTAAATAAATGAGATAAAATTAAGCATATACAACTTTTTCATGCCAAGTATGAATAAATTCTCCAAAGGGCTACGGTCAATTTTAAAAACCATGTGGTAGCTAAATCTAGCCACCAAAGGGCTAAAACGGCAACACTGGTGCAGAGATGCTTGCGGTTATTTGTTGGCTTCCAGCAGGTTCGAGTACGAATACCGTCAGCGGCAGCACATAATTTTTTATATATTTTTTCTGTTTTTGGTTTTTCTTAACTACAAAAAGCATATGTGAAGGGCAGAGGCTAATCAAATGACGAAGAAAATTTACTCCAGTTAAACATTTGAAGACACATTTATAAAGCGGCTGTAGCTGAGTGTGCAGAGATGCTTGTTGTTATTTGCCAGCTTTCAGAAGATGCAGGTTCGAATCCCATCAGAAGTAACGTGTTAAAATGGTCATAAAAATGTTTGTTTTGTATCTCCGAATTATTGAAAAGCATCTGTGAAGTGCAGAACATAAGCGTATGCAAACGAAATAACCGACAACCAAAAGTTTGGTAATGTAAACAAAAGTGTGGTTAATAATACCATATCGCTATTGAAAATATCAACCAAGGCATTGTTAATATTAATCAAAAATCACGTCGATTTTTTTATTATTAACCCTATTTTTGGTGGATTTTTTCTCAGTGTAGTTATAACCAGTTGAGCGCTAATCGTCAAAAACCGTAAGCGATTTTTTTTTGATTTTCCTTTCGAAAAGTCTCCGCGAAAAGTCTATCTGTAAGGTCAGTTTTATTCAAGTATGCACATTGGCCATTATTTTCTACGACCTCTTGCCATTTTTCGGGTGGCTTCATATTTTCATCGGTGCAGAACTTCTGTGGTTTATCGGCGAGAAACTTATCCAAGTGATTTTCAGCGGCACCTCCGTCGGTTAGATTTTTATCAAAAAGGAAGCATTAAAACATCTCAACTAAATTCCGTAGATTTGTTTAACCTGGCATTGACATGATGGAACCAAACTTAATTTCTGTTGCAAAATTCTGGTCGCTATTTCTTGATTGACATTGTAGCAGTTCATGATCGATAATTATTTTCCAATCCCATTAAACACTGAACATTTCCTTGTTTGCCGTCAGACCGGGCTTGAGAGTAATTTGTGGAAGGTCATCGGTCTTTGAACAACATGATCGTTTCCGTTGCTTATTCTCGAACTCAAACAAATTTTAATCGCCCGTAATTCTTCCCTTTAAATATTCTTCTACTTCTTTGCGTTTCACTGATGGTCGATCAAATTTCTTTGCGTTAATTCATATGGCACCGAAACATTCCTACAAGAATTGTGTGATCCCGTCAGATTGTCAAATAAGTGATGGTAAAATGAGGGTTTTCAAGCCAACGTAATATGTGCACCAACTAAATTAAATTTTTTAAAGATATGGAACAAATTTCCAGATTAGCATACGCTCATACGACCATTTTACCACCGAAAGCTTTGCTTTAAAAGCACGAACATATCTATATGTACATATGCATTCGAGTGAATCAAACTCACATAAATATGACCAAACTAATACACAGATTATGCTCGAAAATTCGTTAGCACAGCATCTTGTCATGTATTTTTAAAATTCAAAGCAATATAGGTTAAATACTATGTATCACCAGCAGTGTTGCCAGAACTTTTTGGGCCAACCGGCTAAATTGGCTTAAAAAAAGGCTAAAAGCAGCTAAAATGTTTCAACTGAAATTGGCATGTTTTATTTGAATAAAGTTGAAATGCATTCAATTATTTTTTGTTAACAAAAAAAACTGTCGTTATACTTGATTAATTAAAGCTCTACATGAGAAGTCATGTTTGTATTACTTACATATATAAATATAGATCAATTACAAACTTATGGCGTTTTTTTCTATTTAAAAATTTTGCTTTCTTAAATTGTAACATTTGCACTAGGTTATTGCATTTTTGCTTGTTCGAAGCGCAATATTTTGAAAAATTAACGTAAAGCTGTGAAAAGGCTGTGGAAAATAGTGCAATATTATTTCGAGAAAAAATCCCGTATTTTTTTATATTCAAACAAGCCAAGCCGGTCGCTTGTTAAGTTTTTAACAATTGAGCTATGTAATTTTATTTTGATGTCCATATATTCGAAGCGTTCCCGTTTTTAAAGACTTGCCACTCTATGCACATGCCTGTCTGAGCGCAATAATAAGCAACAATAAAGTATGTTGGCATCATGATACAACTATTCATAGGTATTTTCTTCCCAGAGAGTATTGCTTCACATGCAAGAATGATAGAATACAAGATTGCCCATTCCTGCGGGTGATGACGTAAAGATAGCAACGAATAGGAAAGAATAATTGGAGATGGAGGAGAGAAAGAGTGTTAACTGTCAAACCATGGAGGTCGCCATATTTACATACATATAAACATCTCTGCATACATACAAACAGTTTGCTAAAATGACGTCACACGAACACCTGATTCTGTCAAATTCACCAAGAACAAAGTAGCGGTACTGCTGATTGCGCCACCTCTGTCTCCCTACATCGTGCTTCACATGGAAATTCATGCTCTTTATTCTCATCCGTTTTTTCCAAAGGTTGTGAAAAAACTTAACATTAAAATTTAAGATATTCATAACAAAAATTTTATTAAAAAATCTCCGCTAATTTCTTAAAAAAAAAAAAATAAAGTGACCCAAATATAAACTGGAACGCGACATTTTAGCAAGCTTTGGCTACTTTTCTTTAGTTTATTTATTGTTTATTATTTTCTATAAAAATATAGCTGATGAAAAATTTCTCCGAGTTAAGGCTATCCATTTCTAATTGATTTCTAAATTTGTAGAAATGGAAACTTACATATATATAAATTTTAAGAAAGAAAACGGCTATCTTTTTTTGGCAAAGCGGCTGCCAGCTAAACCGAATTTTCTCCGGCTGTTTGCTTTCGCAACCGGCTAAATCTAACGGCTTAAATGGCAACACTGACCACCACCAGCAGTGTTCGAAAACGAAAGTAACAATATACAAAAATTGCTGGTGAAAAAAATCAAGGAAATACTGAATATTTCCTACCATTTTGAATGGCATCACTCAACCACATCAATATTTGATTACTTTTATGATTCCCCAGTTGACCATTTCAACCAGCAGCATCAAGCAGCAGGATTTAAAAAATGGTACTTTTAACAAGAGAGAGCCAAACTGGGCAAAAAAATATGTTGACAGTAGTAAAAAAAGTCGGAGGTGCAGAACGGGCAAATAATAATGACGCTATTGCAAGAATTGTAACAATAGTAAATATCTGGCTAGCGCTACCAATTTTATGTACGGCAGAGTGACGACGGTACATAGTTCATATGTACATAAATGGTTTTGTTTGGAATCGGACTGACTTGCAACAAGAGCCAGTTGCAGCATGGCAGAAAGTTAACTAAGAAATAAGACTGAAGCAGAAATAACAAAAGATGCGAAAAGGAAAAATAAAAGTTCGAAATTTAGACAATTTGCAAAATTCAATTTGGTCAAGTATGCGCTTCGTCTCAAAATTTTTAAAAGGCAAGTTGAGCTAAAATTTATTGGACATTTAAGATTTATCACGTTTCGAACATGTGAATGAATGAATGAAATATTATGGCAAACTGTTAGAGCATTACTGCGCTTAAACTAATGCTCTATTAAATACCGGGAACAAAATCAAAAATTTACAAACATGAAATTGCACTTGGGACTTTGTAAGCAATTTTTTATTGGAACAAAAAAAAAATTTGTACACACATTTTACTAATTATGTGGACAGCCATTTCATAAAACTTGTGTTGTGCGAACTGAAGCTAATACAAACAAAAAAAACAAGAACTCTTCAGTAACATGGTATTCCTTTGGAGGAACTTTTTTATTGTAAAAATACTATCTGATATTACCAACCAATAGTCGACGAAAAGTAAAAAAAAAAAAGTTTTTTAAATTTCATAGAAAAGATAAAATAATAAGAATAGGTTAAACAGATACTGAACAGTAAAAGATCAAATTCGATCTACTTATAACCCTACGTCTATTCGGCGTGCAATATTTTGAAAAATCATTTTATTTATTTCGCGAATTTAATTATGATAGTTAATATGACAATTGGATTTGATGTTTTTTCTTTATTAATATACAAATATTATAAACAACTACTTAAATATTATTCTTATAAAATTTCTTTTTAAACCTCGGTACACCACCATAGTTAGAGGCTAGTTTTCAACTAGCACGTATTCCACACTACAATTTTCAGCAAAACCGGAGCACATTTACTACTTTTTGCCACATTTTATATGGAGCTCTTTCAATGTGCGGCGTTGCTATGCTAAATAATTTTTTAATATTTTCATACTCAAAATTTATATTTACAATAATTTTTAAGCATAACTTCTTCGCCCACTTATATCAAATATGTAAGTCTTTGAAATGCTTCACTAATCTCTCAAATAAAACTTTTCTAGATAGTGCCCAATACTAAAATGGAGTTGCCAGCAAAAGTGGTGGTGAAACTAATTTATTAAGTGTCAGATCCAAAATAAAAATTTCTAAGATCGTGGTTCTAATCTTTACTTCACTAAGAGTGCTAAAAACGTTTTAATTTTTTTTTTTTTTACCACAGCATGAATATGAAAAAAATCGGTCTTTCATTTGATACCCCATATTTCTGTGTCTTATGACCTTCTTTTTGAAACCACTATCCTAGCGGCCGCTGTGGTGTAGTGGTTAGCAGTACGCGCTTCCACTCCGCAGTTTTGGTATATGTACCACTAATTGTGCTTTTACTTATGTGAAAATTTCGCTATGGAAGATATTTTGTCAGAAAGCAAGTACATTTTCTTTATCAAATTTATTTTTCTTAAGTAAAAAAAAAAACTGAACTAAATGTTTAATTAAATTTTAGGGAATTTTCATATAAAATTAGTAAGAAATCTCTATGGATGCATCCCATTAAGTTAGCTTACTAGACTGACACTAAACCATTCTATGTACATACGTATATATGTATGTATGCATTTAGATACGTAAATATTTCCATAGAAAAAAGACATATCGCTAGCTTAGAGTGCAAAGTTGCTAAGTCCATTTTTTTTCAATTGTACAGGAGACACAAAAAACGTTCCTAAGTATTTTTCTTTAAGTATTTTCCAAAACTTTGAATGCAATGTTTCGCGTTTTTCATTTACCCTTTACTAAAAAAAAAATAATAAAAAAGTCTGCTTTTTTACAAATTTTGTAGATAATTTTGTGACTTAGCAATTTTTCTAATTTTTTCTTAAAATTTGTTTGTTGGACTTAGCAAATTTTCGATGAATTTTTCCAATATGTACAATACGAAAAATCCCTCTCGTAGGTAAATTTTAAGAAACAATTTGTTAGAACAAATGGTTTAGGTGCTTTGAATAATAATAATAACAAAAGGGAACAGTGATTTTGTTGCATCAAATGTTAAAGCTTTTTGATAGACTTTTTTATGCTGATTACTATAAGTGACCATCAATTCAAGGTGCAGGGATGGTATTTTCAGGGATAGTAGTCGAGACTTCTAGCGTTAATTTAAGCCTAATATCACCTTTAGTTTCTTTGCTTTGGCTTCTAAAATATTGAAAAAAACGCGATTTTTTGACAATGGAGACTTTACACTTCCGGATTCGTAATCAGCATAAAAAAGTCTATCCAAAACAGCATTAACATTTGATGCAACGAAATTGTTTCCCATTTTTTTCCCTTGTGTAATAGATTGGCGCTTACACATATGTTAGTGTTTGGCCGAGCTTCTCCTCCGATTTGTGGCGTGCGCCTTGATGTTGTCACACAAAGGGAAGGGACTTACAGTTTTACGCTGTTTTTCATGGCAGAAATACACTCGGAGTTTTGCCATTGCTTGTCGAGGGGCGACCGCTGTTAAGGATAAACCTTCTCTTCTAAATTTGTTTGTAATGTTGCTTTGACCAGGGCTTGAACCCAGGCCCTGCGCAGTGGCATCGCGCACTGCTTACCACTACACCAGAGCGGCCGTTCTTTTACGATCCCATTAATGGTATTTTCGGTTCAGACTAAATAAATTTTCTGAAAAAGAAGATTGCGAATTTTTTTTCATATTTCTAATTTGAAACGTAGTTGCGAACTTGTTTATTATAAACAACAACTTATACATTAAAATAATAATGAACAAACAATTATTGGTAGATTAAATTAATAGTATTGTTCGCTGAAACTAAACTACACACCAAAAAATCATTCACGTGGCAAACTATCGTAAAAATTATGATGGTCTTTAGGCAAAGTTGCTTTTAAATACTGCAAATCTTCGTTCTTTCTTGCTGTAATTCGGCGTCTGCATTGGTGAAGTTGCTGCAAATTGGACCACTGTAACAGGACTATACTTCTGTCTAATCTTTGAGGAAGAGTTTTCCATGGATCTGAAAACCTAAGTTTAAAAAATATTTCTCCGGTTGGTGTGTATCTGATACCACGAACATCTGTTACTTGGCATCGCCTTTACAACGTCCAGGACGAATATTTTTACATAACTATACGATATTAAATGTTTTAAAAAAGGTGTGATCTAAATAAAGAACATCGTATGGTCTAGGTTTTGACGAGCAGCTTTACATACTCATAATATCATTATTATTATTATCAATTTGGTAATTATTACGTGCCGATCGAGTAACATTTACCAAAGTTATATCGAAAAACTTAAGTGGATCTCCAGTTTTTTTCTAAAAAAAATTCTCTTCATTTTTATAAAGAACCTTTTAATGAAAGAACCGGATTACAGAAAAGTATGCCAGAGAGTGACTTCTTTCGTTCAAGCTGGATGCAAAGCAATATCGTCCAATTGGAGAGTCCTCGAAAGGATTTTCTAGGATATGTTAAAGACTATTGCATTTACCTATCTACAGTTACTTTTTCTCATAATGGAATTAACTAAAATATTTATTTAAACACTTGTTGCACGTCCCCTACTTTCATACAACGCCTTATTGTATTATGTTAATGTATGCAAATTAGGGCTGTGCGATTATTCGATTACTCGAGCAAGTTGGTTAATCAATTATTCGGTTAATCAATTACTCGAGTAATCAAGATTTTGATTACTCAAAACGATGATTAATCGAGTTATTTGAAATATGATTACTCAAAAAAAATAATTTTGCTCGTTAAAAGAGTTTGTTTTGGAAAATGCTTATTTTCTTTTTTACATTCTGTATATGAAAAAAAAATTTTCGTTTTAATTTTTGAAAACAGAAACGTTGTTTTAAAAGTATCTAGGAACTTTAACTACTTTATACATATGTAAAGAGTTGAAATGTTGATTACTCATTTTACTCGAAATGATGATTAATCATAAAGCAAATTACTCAAATATTTTTGTTTTTGGTTAATCAAAAATCTTGATTACTCGAGTAACTGAACTTTTGAGTAATCATAACTTCTAATTAATCGAATAACTGAGTTATTTACTTTATGATTAATTAAAATTTTGAGTAATCAATTTATCGCACAGCCCTAATGCAAATACTTATATTTATGCTTGCAACTACTATTAACTTATCAAACGATTCCTAATCTTTGACAATACATGTTTGACTTCATTCACCACGATCTTGAAAACTGACCAAATCGGCGTGACCAAGTCCATGGTAATTTTAATATTATATAAACATCCGAAAGCATTAAAACGTTTCAAATAAATCTCGTCTCACTTTTTTGTATTTTTCACTTGGTTGCTGAAGTAATGAAGAATTGAAAATTCATAAGGAAAAATTATAGTTTTCTTATTTTTTATTTTAATATCTTAAAAATTTTTAGACTTATTGAAAAATGATAAATGAACGTGAGGTACTAAATTTAATAACCCTTAATTTGATATATCGCCCTGTTTATAACAATGAACGCATTCCAAAGATAATACAAGCCAAAATTTCATTCTCAAAATTCATACACTTTGATTCAATTGCGCGGGCTAAAGATACATTTTAAATTAATCTTTCTTGGCCAATAACAATTGGCTTAGACCTAAGATATCATAATATTACTATTACAATACGGTCAAATGCCTTTTATTTTCCCCCATACATAATCGACCCAGCCTAATATACATACAAAACCCTCAATACAAATCGAATTCGATAGCGTAAAAAAAATATTCATATTTTTTGGACTTATCAAATTTTCTGTGACTACTTTGGACGGAATAAAACGGGTAGAAATAAAACAAGTAGTTAGATCCTTTCAGAAACGGTGCATTTTCAATTTTCCTTGCTTCCTGCATCAAAAATTAATTGTTCATGAAAAGTGGACTTAGCAACATTTCACTCTAAGCTAGCGATATATAATATTTATATACATACATAAATACTCGCACCAGAACATCCCGTTTATTTTAGCTAAGCAAACAACTTTAATGACTCTATTTATATGCGCAGAAAAGTTGACTAATGTGCATTGCATAAATAACCGTACATACATACATACATACATAAGTGATTCATTTGAAATCATCTACGTGTAGGCAAAACACATAAACCTACACATATGCCGCTCAATCAGTGTGGAATTATAACTTATTTAAGAATTCTAGGATGCAAATGATTGCAAAAGAACGGTTGGTTGGTTTTCTAAATAAATGAAAATATTTATAAATACAGCAATGTACATATCCGCAGATGGACTTTTTAAACAAACATACATAGCTACAAATAATGATATCGTGATGCTTAGATTCCAGAATAGCTAAGAGCATATTCGTATTCGTGATGCGATACTTACGTTCAGGTTCGTTGCCTGGTCGATGGAATGTTTAAATGAAAGAAAAAGTTTTTTTTTTTTAAATAGTGGTTGCCCCTTTGCAGGCATAGAAAAATTTCCCAGCGCCTTAAAAAAGCTCCTCCTAAAATATTTTTTACAGCTACTATTATTGTTATTACGTCGGTTATACGCGTGCTCCGATCTAAAATGTTTTTATTTGTTGTCGCTCCAACCTTAGGCTATAGCTATTTAAGAATTTAAGTACACTTGAGGGGTACCATGTTCCAAATTTTGGATAGGAAGGTAATCGTTCCCCAAGCTGGATCAGTCTATGATTCAATAAACGTGCGAAGTCACATAAAATATGCTGAGGTTTACTCCACCAGTCAACAAAACCTGCAGTCCGTCCCTACAGAAAGTCCCATTTCATTCAAATAGTACCTCAACTTGCAGTAAAAGTTCTCCTTAGGGTCAAAACATAGAGGAGCGGCAAGCAAAGAGCATAAAGCAAAGCGTCGATTTTAAACGCACCTATTTAAATGGCAGAGTACATAGTGAAGAGCAAAACACGCTTGTGATTGAAGCTTTGCTCGATGCTAGCTCTTCGATTTACTCGACGCTTCAATATGTTTTGACTCTTAGCCGGGAGGAGTTATGAGTTTCTTTGGATTATCTCGTTATGGTTGACCTCCGCCAGTGCGCAGCTATCTGAGATTCTTTCCAATTCCTAAGCAGTTCTGCAGTGTATCCTTTAGATGTTCCGCAGAAAGGCTCGGGACCATGCATGCGTATTTGGGCTCCACGTTTTGCAAAACAGTCAGCCCTTTCGTAGCCTTCTAACCCTTCATGTCGATGGACTTACCACAGCGTCACTCTATGTGGACTACTAGGCAGCTCAAAAGAGTTTAACAATTGTCCAAATGCCTAGTGATGGCACGATTAATCGAATAACCGATTATAATCGTTTATTTTAATTCGGTTAACGATTTAATTGTATCGAAATTTTCCTTTCGATTATTCGAGCGATTAGTTTTCAAAGTAATCGAAAAGAAACAATCAAAAATTGACTACTTTACTCACAAAATAATGTATGAATCAAAATTGCGTAACAAAAGTTGGCACTCTTACCACTCAATAATATTAGCAATAATAAAAGTATCCACTCTACTCGGTACATGCATATGTATAATTATATTTTTTATATGGAAGAAAGTAAGCAACACCGCCAAGCAGATACTTCAATCTTGCATTTTTTATACAAAAATTTAATGGGCTATAAAACTGCACACTGAAAATCTTTCTAAGAAATCTCATTATAAAGCTCGAAATCTTTAGGAATGTTTGTTGAATTTTTTTAATATTGCACAAAGTTTCATATGTTTATATTTATACGGTTTTTGCTACAGAATAGGTTTAGTTTTCTTGACTTTTGGTGCACTGAATTCATGGCGCAAGTTTCCAGAATTTAACAAAAAATGTATCACTAAAAAAGTTCGTTTTTATAACTTATATTAATATGGTTTTTATTACTTTTCTATTTTAGTCGAAACGACTGATTAATCGGTTAATTTCTTACGATTAGCTTTAAATATTAATCGAATGCTTTTGATGCCATCCTAAATGAATCTAAGGCCTTTAATTCTGCCTGACTATCCAACATAATAATTATTCTGGCCCCGTTTGTCCTTATACGAAGGCATTATCGGACACAAACTTCGATTGCAAATACTTCCGCCTGAAATGTGGTTGGGTAAGAGCCCATTGACAGACTTTTCTGGAATTTTTGTCTAAATACGCTGACCCAATACTTCCGACGTCCATATTCGATCCTTCGATATTATTGCTTCACAGCAGTCCCTTTCAGGAATTCTGACCTTTTAGGGGGTGTTAAAGGACATTTTATGTAGCATGATACCTGTGAGCTTAGTAGCGGGATCACCAATTAATGGCTTGAGAATCTCCAAATAATCCCCAAAATCTCCACTTTTCATGCTGATTACATTGGGCAGCCGTAGGGCGCTCCTGCACGGCTCCCCTTCGATCAGAATAGACAGAGGAGTAATGCTTATAACGACCCCAAGGGCATCCGTGGGACAAGTGCGCATAGCTTCTGTGATGGCCACGCAGAACAAGCAGTGTAGCTTGCTGAGGGTGGGGCCCGCACTAACTTGCTTTGATTTTAGCCACCAGGCAGAATATGTAACAACAGGCTTCACGACCATAGCACGTTGGTTTGGTTGATATTCCTCAGGTTTTACCATCAAGTCACTGGGGGCATAAAACGCCGTTACAGCTTTATTGGTAACATTTAAGAGATGTGAATTTCAATTGAGCCTTTTGTCCAGAGTTTCTACTATATACCTCTTCTGAGAATTCAATTTCTATCCCTGCCAAGGTGATAGTCAAGTTGACTTTCCTTCTTTTGGTAAATGGGACAACGGTGGATTTCTATGGGTTTATTGACAATCCCCTTGCAGCACATCAGTCTTACTGAGCGTCAACTATTTTTTTTTTTAATTCAATAGAAGAATGGAAGAAGTTTTCTATGTTGGGAACTGACATACTTAATAACTTAAAACCGGATGCGAACTCGATAACTTAGAAACTCCAGTTGAATAATGGCGAGAATTATGTGGAATTGTATGAACGGAGAACTGTGGAAATATTAATGCATGCCTAATGCTTTCATATGTATGTATGTACATAAATGACTCGACACCAGCACAGCACGACCTCTACATACCAATTAAGTGCCTAAGCTAAATAATTTTAAATTGTTTCCAATGTGTCATTTGTGGCATTAAATTGTTGGTGCGAATGGAAATTGGTGTCAGCAAATGGGGTGACCGGCAAATAGGGAAAACTAAATACCGTACATATGTATGTGTATAATTTATGCAGAGATTGGGCGAACATAACCATAACAGAGTAATTAGCGTATTCTTAGCTAATATCTAAATGAAAAAGAAAATAAATTTTGAAACATTTAAAAATATTTGTTCTATCTGAAGTGTGAAATCTTTAACGCGTAGCAAAGAATTAAAAAAATATTTATCTTCCTTTGTTCGGCATAAAAATTCCTTACTGTTGGAGAGTACTAGTATGTTAAGAACAGCTAAGTAAATAAAAAAATAAACAATAACAAAGTGCAAAACTTTTTATCGTGTGTATTGTTAAAGGGGGAAAAAACGAGTCTACAAAGTGTTCAAAAAAAAAAAAATTATGTAAAAACGCAAGAATTTATTTGCGTGCATGTGGAAAGTTGTAAATGTTCAAAATGAACTGTGGCACATAAACAATTTCACACCATCAAACAAGTGTGAAGCATAAACGACTGTACATTAGGCTGTTCCTTAGCTGCATGAGGAATAGATCTCATTGTTAAATTTCCTACTGATACATGCAGTATGGATTTAATAAAGCAAATCAAGAAAAACAAAAAATTCTAAATTTCAGTATAATAAGGCGAAAGCCGGATTTTTATATGGACCTCCATTTTGTGGTTTCTGTTCATTCGTATGACATCACCCAGCCAATTTAAACTTTTTACAAATCCTAACTCCCACAGAAAAAGTTACTTACAATTTTGTGTCCTAAGCTAAAAACTTGGCAACCACACTGACCCCTAGTAAAATCTCTAGCGGCACTTGGATAGATGGGTATTTTTGGTAAGTAGATTAGAACATCAAAAGGAAAGTACGCATAAAAATCCAGCTTTCCTTTAATTATTCCGAGGATAAATTACTTTATTCCCCATACCAAAATGCCCTAAAGTCCCCGAAAAGCTAGAAAGAGTTATTGACGGTAGAGAATGCATAAGATCATCGTGTGGCCATACTGAACCTAGACTCTTCTCTCCCCTTCTCCCTGCCAACACAAATATTGTATGCCCAGTTTTAACGCTGACATTTTTACGTTACAAAAAAATATGTCAAATTTCAAAATCCCTTACAGTTTATGGCAATATTTTGAATTACCAAAAGTTTTTGTCCGGTTTTCAAATAAACAAAATTGTATACCTAGGGATGGCAAAAAAATCGATCGACAAGCTAAACAAAAAAAATGAATTCCAATTAATTGCAATTATTCAGAGATAATCGATTAATCGAAAACAAAACCACTTTTCCATAAAACATTTCTGATTATATTAAATAAAATAAAACGATTATTTTTAGCGGCGATAAATAATTATTAATTATTTAACCAAGTTTGAAAAAACAAAAGCTTTGATAAGCATTTTGTTGTTAAGCGGTTGCGTTTCTCTGTGGCTGTAGCACCAGCTTTTAAAAAAAGGCGCTCAGCAGGCACCGAGATACCAACTAAATGACAGTATTTTTTCGAAAGTCCGTAAAGTTTTGGGTAAACAGTTTTCATTTCCTCCCAAGCGTCGATGATATTCCGCTTAAGTTCTGGGACTTACTATTTAAATAAATACTAATTTCGTCTTGTGGGTAATCAGAATCATCATCACAATCGCCTTCGTTTGTGTACAAGAGATTTATGAGGGGTCCAAAGGTCGAACTCATTTTCTACTGATTCTAGTGACATCTCGCTGCCCGTTTCCATAAGATCATCTGGGCACATTATTTCATTTCGCAAGAACTTTATTACTGAGTCTAATGCTAACGGATCTTTGAAATGAATTTTGTTGAACCTCGGGTCGAGTGAAGTTAATGCCGCTAGCAAAAAAGAATGTTCGATAAATGGATTTTAGACAACTACATAATTAATATTTCTTGAAAATATTTATTTACTAAAATCATTCAAAAGCTCTCGACATAAGCCTGATATTTTAGAACTCTGTTTCATGCCCCCGAAAGCCAAACAATAAGGTTCTCCCTAATGTATACAAGTACGTAACTACATACATATGTATGCGTATATAAGTGATACCGGATGAGATGCCCGAACTCAAAGGAGGGGACTACTAATAAAATAAACAATCGCTAAATGCGTCGACAGAGTAGCAACTAGCGGTAGATGAAGGCAGCAATGCTTGCATATGTAGGAGTATTTCTGTAGATGCAGACTCTACGTACATATGTATGTATATGCATAACGCATTTTTTATCTCACTCCAATAAAAGCATTGACCAATACTTCCGCTTAAAAAATAATAAAAATTTGTTTTTTTTTTCCAATTATTCACCAACAAATTTTTGGTGCTAGGCTGATCGATCGCAGGAGCCACTAAAAGGGGAGACCAGCAGAGGCGACCAATCAAGAGGCAAAGCTGGATGGTTGTACTAAAAATTTTTTTATACATTCATTTCCAAGTGGCATTGTGCTGTTTGTTAGGCGTGAAATACGACGCGACACGCGCTAATCCCAGCAGCTTTTACAAATGATTAATATGCTGAAAAACCTTTTAAATTAAATTTATATATGAACACGCATATATAGCATGTGTTTGTCTACAAATGTTGATGGCTTAAGCTTCTATATTATTTAGCGCATTATTGTTCTTTCTTTATTGCGCGTGCTTTTCTTCTTTCTACTTTTATTTGTTTGTATTTTTGTGTGGGTATAAATATTTTTCATCTTCAGCGCATTTCTCCGGATGGATGTGGGACAAGTGTCGGTAGGTATGGACAAATTTTCCATACTATTTATGATTATTTACATAATTCTAATGAATTCCAAAAAAATTCGACGCGTTTCACAAATCATAAAAGCAGTGTGTACAGCTATTCAGCTTGTGCGAAGGTGAACACGAAAATATGAAATTACACGAACGTATATTTATGTCTTTAAAAAAATATATGCATGCATAAATCAAAAAAAAAAGAAAAAAAATCACCTAGAAAAAGTTTCTAGGAAATGAAATGGAAAATAAAAAACACACAGCGTGGCATCTTGAATGCAGGAAAAAAAATATATCGTGTTAAATAAAAACTCAAGTTTCATAAAATAAGTAAGTAAGTTAATAAGTTACTAGTAGAAAGAAATTTAAAACACCCTTTCTAAAGATGAACCAAATCAGACCATAAACTCAAGTTTTCCAAATATATCAACTCCTGCCAAAATAACGTAACCGACATTTTTTTCAAAATTTTCTTTTTGATGCAGAAATTCATCTATATGCTCTAGGAATATTTCTGCATTAAAAATAAAATTTTGAAAAAAATGTCGCTTGCGTTATTTGGCGGTTAGAGCTCGATATAATTTAGTACATAAACATATGTATGTATGTATTTCACGTAGGTTGTATACATTTCAAATATGAACCAAATCGGACTATAATACGAGGTTTTTAAATATCTCGACTACTGCTCCACCTATCGGATTAATTAATTCATCTTTCATACTGCATTATCGTCGGGTTCTGAGCTAGGTATGGTATTTCAAAGCTTTAGCTCATCGGGAAGTTGGTTAAACATTTATTGCAAGAGACCCAAACAATCATACTTACATACATACATACAAAGAAAATTGAATAAAAGCTTATAAAAGTGATAAAAAGTAGTGGCGCTTAGTCTACAAGTTTTCAATAGGATTGAACTCTGTTTGTCCTACATAGTTCCTCAATCAAATGTAAACAACTAATTTAACTGAGTTAAACCCTATTTCGGTGCGCATGGGGTTAAGGCCATTTCAAATTGAAAAACAAAAAAATGTCTTGGAATGGTTGGGGCGCGCTCGCGCTCTTTCTATCTGCCTTACTCCCCGCGGAGTACGTAACTTTGTCACGGCCAGTGTTGCCACAGCCGAAAAAATAAAATTTACCAAAATCGTTAACAAAAATTTACCAAATTCCGAAAAAATTAAGCAACTTATTTAATTAATTTGGCTCACCTTACCAAACAATAATTTAATTTTATAAGGATCTCATTACTTTGCGTGATACACCGAGGGAAAAGTGTCGGTCTAAAAATAGGAAAAAACTAACTCGATTTAAGTATATGGAATCAAAATATTTCATTATTAAAATAAGAATTTCGTACTCACATCAAGTATGAAACTTCTTTATTATGAGTACAAGTATTTTATTTTAAGAAACATTAGCCGTCATCGATTCGCCATCAGTTAGCGAGTGACGAAAGGAACGAACTCAATGAGGTAGAACCAAACTCGCTATTGTCTATCCGTGCTACCTAACTTTGTTGTTTTTACATGTTGGGTTAGAATGTTAGATGTATGTATATAAACAATGCGGCATATTCTGGTTTTCGTACGAATCGAAAAATTTTAATTTTCGTATAGAAAATGATAGGAATATTTCATGAATTTCGATTCGTACGAAAAGAAGAATACACCCCAATATTTTCACAAAAAGACGCGTGAAAACTGAATGATATACAATTAATTCTTTAAGTTTGCATGATCTTAATTTCGGTATTTGGTACTCAAAAATATCATACTAAATATAAGATTTGTGTTCTCTATTTTAGTATTTTCAATCTAAGTCCGATTTTAAGTTCGGAAATGCTAGAATCGTGTACGAAAAACTTGATTCCTTCTCTGAGGGTAGTATTTTGAAAAATAAGCGTGATGTGACTTAAAAAAGTTACTCCAAGGACTCCAAGTGGGTTGAAAACATTTTTTTTTTAATATTTAAAGATATGCAGAAATTAGTACACAAACAGACAAATTCATTGAGATTAGCCTGAAGCTTAACTACATCGTTCATGTTTCTTATTGTGGTAAAAATTTCAAGTTAATAGGACGAATTGTGGGTGGCAGTGTTGCCAGAAAAAAATATCCATTTATTTTATTTTTTTTTGTTTGGGTACATAGGCACATACAGTTTTCATTCTAAACAAATATACTGAGCTTAAAACTCGTAAAGAGAAAAGTAGATACGTTACGAATTTATTAATTAGTTTCAAATTTAAAAGAGCTAAAAAAGAGCTAGGGGCTATAAGCAAATTCTAGCCCCAAAAGCATCAAAATGGCAACACGGCTGAGGGCCTAAAACACTTCCTTAAAGTACGCCTGATGTGGAAATGACGGGAGTAGAAGATTCACCCTCAATCGTAACCAGACAAAGCCTTTTAATTAGATTTGATTCCAACCATTGAAGGAAAACCGAGAGAAAACTGAAAGAGCCCAATTTAGATAAAAGACACAGAGTTAAAAGCTGTGAAGAAATCTGTTTAGACGCAATGTACTTGAAGTTCGGATGAAAATTATTTAATGCTATATTCACTGAAAATGGCCAGGCTAGAGACTGTGGACCTGCCTGATACAAAACCATTTTGGTTGGAAGAAATTAAACTTTTCGTTGCTCTGAAAAATATTCTGAATATTTCTGAAAAAAAAAACAAAAAATATTTCGTGCTCTGTAATGATAGCTTCGAATAATTTGGAAGTAATCGACAGCTTGGGAATTCGTTTATTTTTTCGCACATCCTCGAAGACTCCGCTGGCTAGTGATTTATCAAAGATTATTTTTAGTGGAGTGACAATATGTAGTTGGAGATTTTTTTAAGAAAATTACCCAAAGCCCCTCCACGTCAGTCTGAGATGATGGCATCAAAGCAAATATTCCATCTGAGATGTCCTCAGAGGAGAGATTCAAAATATCAAAATTTAGAGGAGAAGACTGATTATATTCGGGAAAAGTATAGGTGTCCCCATTGTCTCGGACAAAATTTGACTGGAAAAACTGTGCAAATAAATTGGCCACCTCACTAGGAGTGTTCATAACTTTATCATCCAAACAAACAGGAGTTGGTGGATTTGATGTTTTCTAAAAAGCCTTAGGATCGATTTGATATTATTATCAACACTAAGTATGTAATTCCTATAAAGGAATTCATTTACACAATTACATTCTTTTAAACAACACTAATATTTAATGCATAATTATTGATCCTTACTTTTCGTATACTTTTTGTAGAATTTATTACGCAGATTTTTAAGTTTCTTTAACTTAGGTGTATACTATGGAAACTTATAACGCCGTTTTTTTTTATTCGGGGAATATTAGAGAAACATATGAGCCGTTTCACTCCGTTTGTGCTTACTTTTGTTACAACGCGTTGGTTATTCGTGCAACTTCATCGACCAAAGGTAGAAGATTTTGTCGTTAGTTTCTGACATTAGAGCGATTTACAGATGCATATATCCAACAGTGTCGATTTAAATGCATTAATGCAGTAAGTTAGATTTAAGCCCGACATAATATCTTCCCAAATAATACACATAACAGATAACTGCGGGGGTGCTCCCAAAAGTACGCGGCCTAACCTAGAGATGGCGGTAGATGTTTGGAAAATATCGCTGTGTTAAAAAGTACATAATCTATAAAGCATATGTTTCAAGTTTGAAGACTCCATATTGTTTAGTATATGCTATAAAATTGGTCATCGTTATGCGATACAATACTTTTATTTGAAAGGCCGCAGCCCATCCAATATAAAAGCTGAAATAAATTATACTTTGGGCGGGTCTACTCCTTCGTTTACAACAGTAAAATATTGGGTAGCAGAGTTTAAACGAGACCGTACGAGCTGCCAAGACGAGCATCGCAGCGGTCGACCAAATGAGGTGACGATTCCAGAAATGGTGAAGAAAATCCACAAAGCAGTAATAGATGATCGTCGACTGAAAGTGCACGAGCTAGCAGATATAGTAGGTATTTCAAAAAGTACGGTTCATCGCATATTATCTGAAGATTTGAAAATGAAAAAGCTGCGTCCAAGATGGGTGCCGCATTTGCTCACACTCGACCAAAAACAGTGTCGTGAAGAGGTTTTAATTGTGTGTTTAGCGAATTAATGAATTAATGTTTGAATTCCTACCTCATGCACCCTATTCGCCAGATTTAGCCCCCTCGGACTACTTTCTGTTCCCCAACTTCAAAAAATAGCTCCGTGGTCAAAGATTTTCTAACAATGAAGAGGTGATGTCGGCAGTTAATGGCTGGTTTGAGAATCAAGATAGTTCTTATTTTAAAAAGGTTATCGAACTTATTGAGCATCGCTGGGAAAAGTGTATAGAGCTGAAAGGAGATTTTGTTGAAAAACAAATATATTTTTCCCAAAATTTTTGTGTTTTCTTTGTTAGGTCGGGTACTTCTGGTACAACCCCCATAAGTCTAGATAAGCCAATTGTTTCGTCAGGTTTGCTGATAGAAAACTCATAAAATTCCACTCTAAATAGCATTGAAAAATGGTTTCTATCACCGGAAAAGAAGGGGAAAAGATAACTATTGAAGGATAGTAGAATCAAAGTTTCCAGTAACGAAAATGAGTTGTTCTACAAAACTCGCAAAGAAAAACTTTACGTTTAACTTAAATTATGTTTAATTCAGCACTGAAAATGCTTTTACCATAAACTGTAGCCAATAACTTGCCGGCTGCTGGCCTACACGCCATTGTAAGCACTCCCAGTTAATTTGTTTCGGGCGGCGCTCAAGTGACTCAATTAAATGATAAATCAACAATATCTAGCCAGCAACAAATTTCCAGGAGATCTGGTGCATTTGATGTGCCGATGCATCAATACACTAAGCTAATACAAATGCGCATCCATATGTATGTATGCATACATATGTACGTGTGTATGTGGCTTACTGCTTTGTTGATGCAGTTACGGTGTGTTTTAAGTAACACCAAGCAACAGCACGAAAACAAATGAATGCTCAAATGCATCTGGGAAATAAACTATTGCACAGTGTTTGGAAATATGAAGTTCAGATCACAAAATATAAAAACCGCAATTTGACAGAATGTTAACCCGCAATGCACCAGCACAGGCATGATGAGCTAGTTATGGAGTGTGTTTTTGTAGGACGGGAGAGGACCTTACGCGTCAATTTTCTACTCAGTTCAAAGTAGCACTTGCTGCAAAAGTGGCGAGGGTCAGCTCCTCCATTTACCAATTTGACGAGGGCGCTCTGCTTAGCTCCGACCAGGAGACGGATGTCGAGTCGGTCTTACGAAGTACCAGTTTAGCATAATGCTAAACAACACTTCCCTCGCAAATACATAAAGATGGTGCCAGCCAACGCAAGGTGGGCACAAAAAAGGGTAGTATAGTCAATAGTGACAACTATTAGTCAACGTAGTGAGAAAATTATTAGGTTAAAGTTAGCTGCAGCTGGAAACACAGATTCTGTCGCTATATGACTCATTCTTTTAAAAAAGAGGAGCCGATAGCTGGTTTCTCCTTAGATAGAAGTAAGGACTGCCCGGAGATATAGCGGTATGTTCATAAACCACCTGCACGTTGCGCTCATACATGATATGTCTAATGGCGGCAAACTAGTCCTCGAAAAGTAACCAGAGATCGAAGTCCGGCTGTCGGGCTTAGCGATGGAGAGCATGCTATCCAACCCCGAGGGCCAGCAGAAGTCATAAAAAGTGATTCGGGCCGAGAACGAGATCTGCTAGCAATTCCTTCCCAGGAGTATGGCTGAGAACAGCGATGCATGGTTGGGTCTCAAGTTCAAACTTTTCTGGCGGACTAAATTTCGGCGAGACCTCACTCACACCTGGATTGGCATATCCTAACTAACGATGGATAAGGCAAAGCCTCCGGTTTATGGCGTGCCTTTTAATGGTGTTACACAAAGAGGAGGGACCAACAGTTTTACGCCGCCTCCGAACGCCGATTGTATTTTTGTGAGAAGCTGTTTTTCATAGTAGAAATACACTCGGAATATGCTGTTATCTGCCGAGGGGCGACTACTATTAGAAAAAAACTATGATTTTTAGTTATTTTATTTTGTGGGTTTGGATTCAACCAGGCCCTGCGGAGTGGTAGCGCGCACTGCTAACAACTGCACCACAGCGGCCGCCAAGAACCTCCGATTCGAAATTTTTTATCCCCATCGGTAAGCCGAAAGCCAGTGTCCTGACAAGAAAGGTAGAAGTGTTTCTCTGTCCTTCTTTCAGCACTGATGACCTGACAGTCAAAAGCTTAACAAAACAATAAATGCTTCTATGAAATTTCAGGATCAGATGGTTGTTCTTTAATTACATTGCTAAAAAAAAATTGAAGTAAATATTTTTTACGAGTACTGTACCCCACGTAAACGAGCTTAGTTTGAATAAGTTTTAATTTTTTCTGTGCGAATAATTTTTTATTTTTTTTTGTTTTAATTAGGCACCAAAGACCTACAGTGCACTTTGGTATGTTTCTTTTGTGTTGCTTGTATTGTGGCGGCATGCAGCAGGCCATAAATTAACACAACCAACACATTTTACTCCATTGCAACAACATTAGGGAAGACAGCAAACTATGTGTGTGTAGGTGTGAGTGTATTCTTGTTATTGCACTTTTCCTGCCTTTTAATAATGTTTACAAATGGTAGGTAGGCAGCCACTTTGGTTTGCTGTTGGCATAGCAGCTATGGATGTGCACAGCCACAAAAACAAGCAAATAAATACATACACACATATGTACATATTTATTTATATATTTATTTAGTGATTGTGTGCATTGACTAACAGCGTGCGGCATAACAAATGCCAATAACAAAACACCTTTGAAAACAAACAAACAGCACGTGAGTTACGTTTCATCAGTGGAATGATCTGGCAACGGGAGGGAGGATGAAGAATTGTGAGTAGGGACATTCATTCCAGCAATAACAACAAATACATATGTAGCACGATATTTTTTCTACAAAGCCTCACTTTTTTAATAGATATATAAGTAGTATGCGCATATGTACGTATGTATATACATACATGTCCCAGCGTGTGTTTGGTGGTGCGTATGAATTCTATGTATAAGCAATTGATTAGGTACTTACCAGGTGGTCCTGCTGGACCTGGTGGCCCCTCAATGATGCCGGTGGGAAATTCGTCACCTTTAATGGTCGTTGTAAGGCCACGATCACCGCGGTCGCCTTTGTCGCCCTGCAAAGGATAAAAACAAAAACAAATAAAATAAATATAAATATTTTGTGCTAGATAAATGGGAAAACACAGACACAGTTGGAATGTGGGATGGAGACTACACTGATACATATATACATATGTGATATTGATGTAGCTCTACTCATAAATAAAGATATGTTAATTTTTATTGTTATGCCCATAGAGTTTAGAAGACACGTAAGCTAAAATTGAGAGAGGAAAACACTAATGTCTTAATACCATAAATAAATGATAAGTGATGCGACAAAGCCTGCATAAATATGTATTGTTAGACTGCACAGACAGCCAACAAGACAGTTATTTAGAGAGACGGCACATTTCATATTCATAGTCAGATTGATATCACGCTATTATCAAATCACTATCTCACACTCGACAGTGCAACAGATACCTACTCTTACTTAGGTACGTTGGGGTGAGTGCAGACACATAAATAAGTATCCATTTTGAGAGGATAATAGGCTGCGTTTGCTTTTATATAAAATTGGAATAAAAAGGTGCATTTTGCGGGAAAGCATTGTTGTGGACACAAAAGCATCATAGCGGATAATGCAGCTGCATTACGAAGGTTGTATATCTGCATCGCATATCATTTTCATTTTCGATACCATTTTCGTTTTTAATTTTCATTAGGGGTATTCACGATTCGGTGCATACTGACTAGCATTGTGTATAGATGGCATAAATTAGCATGATTGGCTAATTTTGCAGCTGTTTGAACACATGAAACAACAACAATCATGCTATTTATGCTATGTATGCACAGTATGCGCCGGATCGTGAATACCCTTATTGTGATGTGAAGGATGTGTGCATAAATTTACTTTTGCCAACATATGTGTGTGTGTATGTATGTACATAAATATGCATTTGCTTACTGTTTATTGCAAACGGGCCCGTCGATAGGGAGGGGGAAATACCATAACCATAACTTGTTATTATTTTTTTTACAATGTAAACGCTCCTTCGTTATAGGCTTTTATTATAAATATATTCCGATTCGTGTCGACTGTTTCTGACTATATACATTAAAGAAAATGATCACATGTATTTAAAGAAATACAATTTATGTATAGGTGCTCGTGATTTTTCAGTCGGGGACCCGAGATTTCTCTCGACAGCCCTGATTGCAAACAATAACGCAACGGCTCTTCCTTTTTTTATGCACTATTTTGTTACAAAGAAGTTGTAAGGGAATTTGAAAAGAAAGTGAAAAATAGTTTTCGTTAGCTATTTATATTGATTAAAAAATTTTCTTTTAAGAAAATTTTATGTAATTCAGGTATTTGGTGACTGAGTTGAATTATACGCGATCTAGTAAGTAAACTTGCAAAACAAAAACCTGCGCTATTGTGACTACTTCTCTGAAAGTTTGGTTAAGTTAGAAGCGCGTATATCAAAAAGTAGATACGTTCTTCCGCTCGGAGACATATTTAGTTAGCCGTTGTGAGTGCTTTCACGTTTTCCTAACCCGTGTTCCTTTTACAAAGTGGACATAAATATTGTTCAAACCATTAACCTACCGACAATAAATATTAAACAAAACAAGTTTTCACTAAAAACGGCCTCAAGCTCATAAAAATTGTTGAACAAAATAAAGAAAAATAGCCGAAACTAATCAAAGTCTCATGTGCCTTTTATTTTTCACAAGACTGTATGTACATACTTATAAATGGCTCAAGGAAAAATCATACAACTCACCTTAGGTCCTATTATGCCCGGCGCGCCAGGTGGCCCAATCGGTCCAGGTTCGCCAGGTGGTCCAGCAGATCCTGGTGGTCCAGTTTCGCCAGCAGGACCAAGTCCGCCATTCAAGCCAGGTGCGCCTGGCTCACCAGGTGGTCCGGGTGGTCCAGGTGGACCTGGTTCGCCAGGTTCACCCTGAGAATAGTAGTAAAAAAGAGAATAGAATTAGTATGAGTGGTTTACACAAGATATGGAAAAATCTTCTAAAAGCACATTTGTCTACTATTTAATGCGGAAATGTGCGTGACATTAAAGAAAAACACTTGCAACGCATGCACATGCAATCGAATTTAAAATTAAAGCAAGAAATTTAAGCATTTATGTATTTAGAACCTAACTACAATATTGAAAATAAAACCCATTTATTTAAAATATACACACACATTCATTCATACATCTATTTACTTACATACATTTGTATGTATGTGCATATATGTTTATTTTTTTTGTAAGTGTTTTGCATTTCAAACGAATTTTGATGAAATTTTCTTATTTCTTATTTTGAGAGTGCATAATAAAGTTTGCAAGTGACCAAATGGCATAATAATATTCACACCTAAGAGTGCACATATGTACTTGTAGTATGTGTATATGCGTATACGCTTACTTATGTATGAGAATATGCATATTCAAAACTGCATACGTTTTCCAGCCTATTAAATAATGCATTTACTTGTACGCTTGCGTTTGTACATATTTAAGTAATGGATTTGTCGTGATTATCTGTGTGCAAGGATGTGAAAGTGTTACCAGCACTTACCTTCAGTTGTATGACAGTGGCGGCCGACACATTTACACCGGCTTCTTGTAAACCCTTACAAATAATAAAAGCAAAAACAAAAGATTATGAAAAACTAAGAAAATAATATTTTTTTTTTTTTAAATTAAGTTAATTTAAAAGCATAGGCTAGCAAAAAATATTGTAAATATAAATCACACATAAATTATTTCCAATTGAATATAATTTATTAAAACAAATGTTATACAAATGTAAGAAACCAATAGACGCTACTGAGTATTTCTTTAAGATTAACACCACTGTATTTGATTTTTAATATTTTTTTTTCAATTTTCTTTGCTAGAAATAAACGCTTGAATTTCTTAAACGTTTCTTAAAATATAACTTTAGCGATTTTCCTTTCAGTTGAACAAAATATCGTGTGTATGTATTAGTGATTCACAGAACCGCGGAACCGGATTCGAAGAACCGGGTCCTTTAATTAACCTAATGGTCTGCGCTTTACAAGAATCGAAAAACTGGTCTAAGGGAACTGAAACTCGATTCCAAAAGACTCGAAAAACTGTTTCAGCAGAACCGAAGAGCGACTCCAAGAAACTCTAAAAATGGAACCGAAAACTGGTCCCAGTGAAACCGAAATATATATGGATGGATGGAATGATTTTAAAAAAGAACTCAGAACTTCGATTAAATATACTAATTTAAAGTGCAAAATCAATTTTGTGCTTTAGGTTTTTTGGAAATTTTTCTGTTATCCTTTCAGTGCCAATTTCAATATCCAAATGTATATGTAAAAGTGCTACACCTGTCAACATGGTACAGCATGGTTTTAACCGGCCAAGGGTTGAAGAACTTCTTTCTGCAGTAGCGTTACTTCGAGTAGCTTCAATTGAGCCTTGTCGGGCAACATTTGTTAATGGATATATGTACATATTTTGAATCCTTGTCTATAAACTTCTGTTCGCCAATGTCTGTCTTCTTCCGCTATTTAAAGTCGAAGTTTGAGATACATACTTCAAAGAGGATTTCGAGTGTTCGCATTATCAAAAATCGGTAAGTATGATCGAATATTATTTGGTAAAAAACTCGCTTTTACTACTATTTTCTATTTTTTCATTTGTAAAAATAGCTTAAGAATATAAGCAAAAGAATGCAGAAAATGTTTGAGTACCGCGGTTTACTGTAGTATATGTCCTCAAATTTTAGAGCTCTCAAAAGAAACTTTGAAGGACTTTATATCTGACAATACTTAACACTCTCTACTCAGCTTCGCATAACATACATACTTACATATTTATTTGCTTATATAAATAAAAAGTATAACAAAAATATGTATATAGAATTTGATTTTTTTTTTTAATTTATATACTTAAATAGGTAATCTTTTGTTTAGCTATTTCGATAGAGTCTAATCCTGTTACAACTCTTTTGAGACCCGGAATCTGTCTAAATATCCGGTTATCCTTGGATCACTTGGCACTTGGCACATCACTAGAATGTGTGAAGTCCTAGCTTCAAAAGAAAAAAGTCAGAATCTTTATGCTGAAAAGCCTTGCGTTCATGTTCATACATACGCACTCATGCATTTGTACATATGGATTTGCCAACATACTTATGCATGTTTATTCGAGAACATATCCTACGTAGGTATGTCTTAAAAACTTTGTAAGCACACACTTTACTTTTGGCCATTTGCAACATATGTGTAAAAATTTTCCGTCTGAAAGATTTCATAACATTGACTTGCAGATGCTGCCACATGTTCAAAAACTGCGGAAAAGACAGTCAAAAATGTATTTACGTTTACTGTTGGATTGCATGTACTATGCAGCATATTGGTACAAATGTGTTTAGAAATTCGCGATTTAACAAAATGTCAAACTATCGAATGTGGATATGAATATTTTTCAGGATAGCAAAAAAACTGTTGTAAAAAATGTTGTTGTCATTAGGAAAAAGTGTGGGATTCGACACTTTGGTAAAGCCAATAACATCTGCTTCTAAGAAGACTAGACATTTTACGATTTGCTAGCTAGCGTATCATTCTAAACCAGGGTTGTTGCGAATATTGTTCCGAAATAAAAGTCATTTCCGAATAATAAACAAACCGCTTTATATTATCTAAGAAATTTACGAACTTCGTTGACGTCAGAGAATTGGGAAGATCACATTTTGCTACAGGGAGTATTTCGGAACTTTGTACTGAAAATAATCTATGTATGAATCTCTAGGCATTACCTATCTATATGCTCTTTTTTCAATATTTCACTAGCGGTACCCTCTTGGTATTCGTATATAATAGCCTGGTTTTAGAAAATTTTAATGATTAAATATATGTATGTATGTATATTCATATACATATATGTAAATATGAAAAACCAACTTGTCCCAGCCTTTTTGCTCTTATAATGATTTTGGACAAAAAATTGATAGTTTTATCCATAGTGCAGTGACAGCACATCACAATTGTATCGTCGCCATCATTTCTCTTGTCCAGACACATAAATATACACATATTGCATACTAAAACTCTGCACCTTCATTTTTTTATATTCAAGATAACATAAAGACTCGACAAATGGCCATAAAAGGGTGAAGAATTGAAACAAAGTGCATTGATGTAGGCGAGGGAAAATGGTGAGAAAACGTATGTAAATATTCGCTTGAGCGCAAATGTATGTACATATGTAAATGTATGCATAAGCAAGTGGACTTTAAATAGTAGTGCTAAAAGCGAGTTGCATGAAATTAATAAACAGTCGTATGGAAAAAAATAAGGACCGTTAGATAGACTTAAAAAAAATTACTAAGATTTTTTCTACTTAATCCACAAAAAAGCATTTTAAACATTACGCAAATCAAATAAATTTTGATAACATATCTTTATCTGCCTTAAAGATTTTTCTCATAAGGTATACAATTTTTTTTCAGATTTTATTTTTAATATTGTTTAGAGGTTTGTACCACTATTATGTTTATTAAGAAAAATTGAAACAGCAACAAAGTCTAAGCGGTAGGAGCAGCTTTAAGATGGTTTGACTTTGAGAAATTTGCAAATGAAAGAGGTTTTTGATCCTAAATATACTGCACTTATGTATGTGCTTTCCATCTCAATTCAAACAGTCGATTCGGGACCTGATTTGAAATCAGCTAACAACATGAATATGGCCTACTTTGGGCTTCAAGACCAGAAACTCAATTCTTCTAAATAGGTTTTGTCCATGCATTAAGGGCTGTTTCCAGCTCTAAAGAAAAAAGTTAAATAAAATTAGGCAGAAGAAATGGAAAACAAATTTTCTTCTGTCAAAATGTCTTAATCGGTTTGCAGCTCTCAAGAGAAAAATTTTCTAAAAACTCCGAAGTTTGACTAATTTTTGTGAAATAGGTGCAAGTTTTGAAAATTCTCATTAAAAATTTTGATGAGCATTTTTTGAAGTTTCACTAATTTTTGTGAAATTTGTGGAAGTTTTGAAAATTCTGATTAAATGTTTGAAATTTTGATGACAATTTTTGAACTTTGACAAAATTTTTTTTTGAAATTTGTGCAAATTTGAAATTTTTATTTATGTAATTTTTGTTAAAGATTGAATTATAGTTTATATGAAATTTATAAAATTAAATAACTAACTTTAAATTGGAAACAATATCCTTTTGAATGTTGGTGCTAAATCTTTGACCATAGCTGTATATGACACCCTTATATTGACAAATTTTGACAATTTAATTTTAATAGTTTTTTTTTATAAATATATGGTTTATTCTTTGACAAAAACCCTATAAAACTAAGTGGTTTCAAAATAGTTTTAAGCTTGCGAAATGTAACGGAACAATTTAAATGATTTATTTTTACTCATGAATAATTAGTTATTAACATAATTTTCAAATTACAGAGTTAAATTTCTCAAGGCTTCTCAATTGTTATCAAATCAAAAGTGGTCAACTTCACTTCTTACGGATCAAAGCAGTATCCCAATTAACCAAAATCATGATAAGCGAACCCATAACACTAGTAGTAGAGTTTTTACTATTTTCATGGTAAAGAAACGAATTTTCGACGCTTGGATTTATAGCTGGAAGGGTAGCTGAAATACTATATACAATCTAGAAGATTTTTCGTGCATACAAAAATGTCCATCGCAGTACTCCAACAATTTTAAGATAATCGTTGTCGATGCACGGAACAAATACTGCAACCCAGAGATATTCTTCCGCAGATGAAGCTTGTGGATTAGCATTTTCTAATAAGACCTTTGGAGTATAGAGTACAACTTCAAATGAATCTTAAAAAAACACTGGTATGCAGATCCAAAAATTCCCTTGAAAAATCTATTGGACAATGGCATAGTCAGGCGGAACATGTAGGCGGACTTCAAAATTACTGCGGAAATGATATATGTAATATTTGACAAAGCCGGAAGACTGATTATAAATTGGGATAAAGTTAATGAAATCCTTGAGTTGCACGGGAGTTTTTTAATCCTGTATCAAGCTTGCTGGCAATAAAATAATCATATTTATTGCACTAAAAATGCACTTAAAAAAGGCGCGAGTACCAGGTGCTAACAAAATTTGATGTGTAAACATATGTATATGTTCCGAGATAGACCCGAAAAAGTCTTAAACTAGTCTCGATCTGAAGTCGAAATGATCCCGACGAAGTCTCCAATTAGACCTGAAATGGTCCCGAAGTAAACCCAACAAAGTTTCGAACCATCAATGAGCAGTGTTGCTGATTAGCTCTGTTTTCCTTTGTACTACTTCTGAACTCGTCTTGGCTTACGCGTGACGGTTTACGCAAAGTTTCCCTATAGCGGCAGTAAGGATATTGTATGGAAGCATAAATTTTATAGGAATTTGTAAACATTCGGAAGGGGCTTCTGCCCTCCCTTGCAAAGGGCCTGTATAGAAATGTCGCTTATTTTTGATTTCCGAAATTTACCCTTTTTAATTATTTAATTATAACTCGTTCAGCATTTAACGAAAATCAGTTAAGCAAAGATTAGTTTTTTTCTCAATGGATTTCAAACAATTTAGAGCTGTTTTGTAAACTTTTAAAATTTAAAAGGTACTTGAAAAAATCGCCCTGCGAGCAATTAAAAAAAATTTCGAAATCATGTCGTTGAATCGCCCAGTTCTGAAGATTTGCCATATACATACATATGTACATATATTCAAGTATATTTCCATATATATGTGTGTGCGTATTGTTAAGTAGTGTGGTAGTGTCCTTTTAAACAAAAAAAAATAAAAACTCGTGTGAAAAAATTAATTCGAAAACAAAAAAGATTTAGTTTTTTAATACAGCAATTCCGACAGAGATAATCACTGTAAAATACTTTGCGGTTAACAGTTATACATATGTTAAACACCCAAGGACTAAGTAAATATGTAGGTACTTACTTATGTTACATCTATAACTAGATATGTATGTAAGTATGTAAGTTAATGTGTACTTCATAACATTGCTTTGAACGACAACTACAAAAACGTTGAAAAAACTACAATAAAAAGTTATTATCAAACAAAATAAAAAAGTTTAACCAACAAATAAAGTAAAACTAAAATTCGCTATAAAAAGCGAGCAATAAAATGTTGAGAAAAAAATTCAAGTACGCTACTTCAAACTAACTACAAATTGAAATTGGCTGCGGTTAGTGAACCGTTCGTAAGCCAGCCATTTGTGAGTGAAAAAAAGTGCAACAAAATAAAAAACTAGCAACAACTATTGTAAAAAAGTTTATAGTGTGAGTGTTGTAATACCTTGACAGCAACAATTTCAGCATAACCTAAAGTGCCGCCATGTAACGTGGTTACCGATCGTTTCAAACCCTAAAAACGAGTTATTTATGTATTTATTATTAATTAAAGTTGTTGAGGAAAAAGGCAATGCAAGAACTTTTGAATTTAAATAATGTAGGTACATATATTTTCAGCGAAAAAATTCAATAGCACTGTACTTTTTAGTAGAAGCGCTGATTTTTCATTAATTTAAAATTATTTGCCATACAAGAATTAAAAATTAATTTTAATTATTTACACTGCCGCTTGCGCATGCCACTTACCTTCACCGTTTGAAAGACATCAATGCCCGGATGGCCAACATCACCCTTTTGACCTTTGTCGCCCGGTCTGCCCGCAGCACCCTTCTCGCCATCGACGCCATTTATGCCCTGCAGTGAGAAAACATAAATATTTTTTTTTTTGCCATTATCTTATTGCGGGTGCATATTTTTTGTTTACTTACCGGATCACCCTTTTCGCCAGGATCGCCCTTCTTGCCACGTTTCCCCCGTTTGCCTGGTGGCCCTGGTGGTCCAGGTGGTCCTGCAAAAAGACAGAGAAGAGGGGAGAAAACTATTTTAGTGGTGCCATAAAAAAGCACAACGACATTTATTATTATTGCCATAAAATTGCTATTTCAATTTAAAGTTTAGAAGATTAAGTGGAAATTCGCCCGAAAATCCGAAGTGCAGGCTTGAGGAGATGGCAACTGTTTTTTTTTCGCCTCAAATGCACTTTTCTTTGCATTGCAGCATCATCAATGGGGCGCTTGCAGAGTTGTCGCACCATCGCTTTAGCGCAGAGGAGATGAAGGTGCTGCTGTAAGGCGCGCACCATTTATTGTGCGGCAATCGACTGCTCGCTGTGCGGCGGCACTCATTAAACTTCTATTGAAGCCTCAAAAAGTGTAGACGCAGCCGTGCAACAGTCGCGTGACTTACTGTGGCTCGAACAGCGAGAAAACTTTAATGTAATTGCGGTAGCACTTAATTTCGCAATGACTTTATTTATTACGTGCCCTCACTACCCTAACTACCCTAACAACAAAGAAATGCACTGAATGCCGCATAGAAGCCAAATTGCATGGCCAATGCAGCGCGATAAAGTGAAAATGTAATGAAAAAGCTTTTTAGCTTTCGCTGAAGTTGCACTTTCCACGCTTATTCACGATTTTTGCAAGTCAGTAGTGTCTGAGTTGCGTAATTACGTACATGCGGCAATACTTTTACCACTACTGCTGCGGAGAGCAGAGGATGCGACGAATGTCACAGTAATCGCCGCCTGCGCTCTAAGGTTTCTTAATTTTCATTACATAACAAACACATTAAATCTACATTTCAAACTTTTTACAAAAATTATAAATATTCACCAAGATTTAAATCTTTTTATGCAATTTACAGAAAATTTTGGTATGCAGTTTTATAGCCCTTTCAATTTTAGATTAATAAAAATCGCTAAAATTCAACATATTTCTAAATATTGTCATCAACAATTCAAACTTTTTACTCTTTTGAGTATGCAGTTTTATAGACCAGTACCAGGTTGTCAGCATGTATACACTTTTTAAAATGTTCAAGGTTGGATATCAAATAATGGTCCTTGGATAGCTTTAATTTAAAAATATTTTTTACATAATAGTGTTAAATGCATTTTTTACTTAACATAACGCCTATTATGTCGGTGAAAAAAATATTATCAATGCTTATATCTATATTTAAGCCTAAGAAGTACCTCAGTAAAACATATTGAAAATAAAAAACTTTGAAAAAATAATGTTAATTATCAAAAATATTGTCAATATTTTTACCGAATCAGTGCCTCAGAAGAAGTGAAGCTAATAAAAAAAAAAATTCTTCATGAATCTATTGAATGTAAAAATATGTGACATCAATTAGGTGGCACCCCTATTAAGAAATGCGTCAGGTTGAAGAGTGCATAGTTTGAGAGCAAAAAATGTTCAATGAAATTAGTATGATACAAATTGGTGTTAAAAAAAAACGTGGCAACCCTCAACGGAAATATTTCTTCATATTACGATATTTTAGTGGAATTATGTAGAATCGGAAATAAGTGATAACCTTGCACTAACATCTTAAGGGACAACACTTACTATATAGGCATTGTTTAAGAGCTATCTTCCAGCACCCATAAAGAATAGTATTGTATCTTAACTTTCTAAACAAAAAACGAAATAAATGTACGATAGAAAAAAGGTGGCAACCCTACTAAAAAAAAATTTCTAAGTTGGGGATTTTCGAAGCACTAACTAATATTGAAGGCGTGGAAACCTTATACTAATATTTTCGAAGATAACACCTATCTATATAACCTTTAAATGAATACAAAATATACAAGAATTGCTCGTTTAAAGTAATAAGTTTTAATTTGGTTCAAAGTGAAAGTTTTAAGTTTCTAACAAATAGCTTTGATTTTGGATAATTTACTTTGCTGAAAGTGTTACGCATTTTCTTCCATACAAAGTATGCTCAAAAATCTCCTCAGCACTGTCAGCAAAAGACATTGAAAATTTAATATTTTAGTAACTTAAAACTTCCACTTTGTTAAAATAAATATTAGTGAGCTATAAAACTGCTCACATTTTTTCTAAATACTTTCGTTAAAAATTTCGAGTTTTTTATGAAACTTTGTTAAACTTTTATAATTTATGAAAAAATGTTTAAATGCGGATTTGCATGATTTCTGTTACAAAATAAATTTTTAAACAGTATAATTAAACATTAAATAAGCAAGTAAAATTTGCCAAAAATGGTCAAAATGGTTCCCTATTTTTTAACATCACTGTATGTGTAGTTTTTCGCATACGCTCTTCAAAAGTGCATTAATTTGGGATTACTAAAATTTCATATTGTGTGCTCAATTAATTCACGGGACGTAAAATTAGGCTGCTAATAAGCTTTTTAGCATAATTTTCTTCTAATTGGTAGAACATTTTTGAAGTTACCCATGCGATTAACATGATCTCTGAAAAAATATTTTTTGAGACAATTCTGAGTTAATGCACTTGTGAAGCACGAGCGCGATGTGTATTGTAATTGAGCGCTTATTGTTTCACATACGCTCCGGGCAACGAAATTGCGCTGGCGATTAAATAAATTAGGTGTGAAAATATTTAATTAAATAACAGCAGCCGTCAACAAAGAGCAACGACATAAGGAACGCCCAAAGAAAACAGACTTCTACTTATGTGATAATAGAAGTCAAGTTGAAAAAAAGGAAAGATTTTGTAGTAGAAAATAAGCAAAGATGTGTTGAAAATTGGGTTAAAATTTCCCAACATTTAAGCGGCAACTCGAGTGTGCCGGCATTAAGCGAATAACCCGCAAAAGAGCTGGCATTAACAGCCGCAGCACAGACGCACCAACATTTACAGCAGTACATAACACCAATAGAGAGCAACAATAACAAAAGACCAAAAGTTGTTTTTTTTTCTTGTTGACGGTTGCTAATCCAGTACTTGCCGTACTTGCGAAAGTTACAACAAAGGCAACGCAGTGAATAGCAGCAAAAATGATGAGTATGTTGAAACACCAAAAACAATTTGGAATACTCAACGCAAAGGGAACAACAATAGCTGGAATTTTCTAACTACTATCTGTGAAGTAGCAGCATCGCAGCCAGTTTGTAGCGCAAATCGCTTCAGTCAAAAGTAATCAAGGCAATTAAAGACTTCATTAAGCGACTCCAAGCCAATATGGATAGAATTCTAGCGACTTTACGTAATTGTTATATTTAGATAATTTTCATTGAGTTATAAAAGTTGAAATTAGCTATGAGAAAAATACTGCAGCACTGTTTCTGCAAGTGTGCGTTTGTAGTAGCGCAACTTTGGGTTTGGGAGCAGAGAAATAATTGAAATCCACTAAATACTACAAATTGCTTAAAGTAGCTAATTTATGTTTAGTCTCGTTCCAAACGATTAGGTGCGCAAGAGACTATTATAAAATCCGTGCAATAGAAACTGTCAAACTATGCAAAAATGTGTCAGAATGGAGTTGAAAAGAACCCAAGTTTAGGTCCAAATAGTATACAACCTAATAAAATTACAAATATTTTGAAATAAATATTTGAATTACAATGCAAAACCACATGTCTGAACAATTAGTTGTATGGGAGTTATATGTTATAGTGAACCGATTTCGATAATTTTCAGAAATGGTTAAGGTAGATAATATCGAAAAACCATCACACAGCACAGTGTTATAAGCGACGAAAATTTCACCGTCAGAACTCTAAAACTTCCCTCATATATTCGTTGATTAAAAACGAGAAAGCGATTAGTCGCACAATAGTACTTCTAACTGAAATCATGTAGAGAATCCTTCCTTTACGATAAACAAGAACCGTCGGTGGTATTAGCAGCAATGTGCTAATTTCAATAGTTTTTAATTAATTAAAAATATTTCCTGTCGAATTGAGGATATTTTGTTATAAGCATAACTTTTTTATCAAAGTGGCATATCAATTATCCTTTATGGAATTATTTCGGCTTGTCTGCATTAAAGTTGTCAAAGTTGTATGCATCCACTCGTAATTAAATCAAGTAATGGAGATAAGTTGATAAGGTATAAGAACAAGAGCATGAAGCTGGAAAGCAAAGCACCAATAGTAACTTCGTAGTTGAATCGATGGCTCTGACATCTGGTAATTACTTATAGCAGTCATATCTTTATATTTAAGTAGCATCCAGGAGCTATTTTAATTGCGGCGAAATCAAACAATCAAGAAGAGAACAAATATGCAAGAAGTATCATAAAAGATCACCATAGTTTAATATTTTTCTTTTCGGATTATGAAGGAACTGAATTCTATTTATATACATATACACACTATAATATGTACATTAGGGTGGAAAAAATAAAACAAATTCGTAATTTTAATGCTCTCACCCCCTAGGACTGTTCTATATCGAAAAATATACCCGCGTTTTTTATTTTGAAATCAAATGGTATTTAGAGGGCGCTCAAAGCGCTTAAAATTTTCCAGGTATTTTATATGAGAAAAAAACAACTTTTCGTAAAAATGGTATAAATTCCTGAAAATCAATATTTTTCGATTTAAAAACTCTGATTATCTTCAGGAGACTTCCAATAACTCCAACAACAATTCCCAATTGGAAGGCTAATAAATAATATAACAAGCTGTCACCAGAATAAGTTTCATGTGATTGTCATGAGTAGTTTAACTACTCATTAACTTAACTCTTAACTTGCCAAACCCGTATTTTCCCGGATGAAGTTTAGGTTTTATCAAAAGTTTCCGCGCATATACCATATGTACTTTTAAAGAATCATCCTTCGGTAAATCTTAACGTACTGTAGTCTATTTGAGTTTCGGCAACACAGTTGATTTTGAAGTGAAAAAAGGATATATGGAAAATTAAATGAACCAAATCGAACCACATCTACTTTTTTTTGAGAATATCTAGAATATCTTATGTAGCCTTTCAAAATTTGGCTGATACGGTTATTATAAAAATTCAACTTCAATACCAACTGCAGCATAATTTTTCGTTTTTAGGAAATATTTACTTGAATTTGGCTTTCATATCGACACTTATGAGATAGGGTGTTTTTCAATAAAATTCTGAGATAGGGCGTTTTTCAATCAAATTCTGAAGTAGGGCGTTCTTCACTGAGATAGGGCATTTTCGAACTGGCTTCCGAGAAAGATCGATCTTCCACGCAGGAGAAAATTAAAATATGATACCGATTTATCAAATAACTACCTCGACTTTGGAGTAACTCAGAGCGCTCAATTATAGCTTATACCCATCCTGAGAACCCAATAAATTCTAAAGATAAATTTCCATCAAAACAATCAATACGTCTAACAGGAGAACAATTACGAATACAGTAACACCGGAATTTGATATAACTATGTACGCGCATAAGAGAGAAACAAAAAAAGAATTGAAGTGAGACTGTAGTCTTGATTATTGTTAATTGCCTCGTCATTATCAAATAATTTCCGATATCTGACAATAAAATTAATGGGCAATGGCGAAAATATAAAATTGTATTGTTCTTGTTTTATTTGTGACTACTGTATTTGTCACAACGTTAGCTCACAAGCAGGCAAAAAATTTATTTCAAAAAAGCCAAAATTACTCTTAATCTAATAACATAATAATAATAATAACAGCTCACAAAGCCATTAACACATTTTCGTACTTTTCTGATTTCTTTTTATTCTCGGAAAAAGATTTTTATGTACTTACATAAGTATGTGTGAATATAATCTTATTGAGCCGCTTTCATCTACAATTCCAAGCGAAGTTGTACAATACATACATACAAATGTTCCCTCTAGGGAAAGCTATTAGGTGTAAACTAGAACACTAGCAATATGCGATTCAGCCCAACTAACCCACGTTTTATCCTTTTTCAGTATTAGCGCCTGGTATTTTTACCGTTGTGGTGTCCTACGAGATGTTAATTATCTGGCTTTGCATCAGCACCTACCGGTAAGAATACTACTAGCATCATATCAGTTGACGGGATTGCAAAATATGCCCCGTAAAAGGAATAAGTATATCATTTTGTTTGCGGTGCTAAAACAGTCGCAATGGCCAACAGATGACAGAAATATATAGCTTACCAATACTCAAGTCCGAGGTTCATCTCCTCGCACAGGGAACATTTTTTTAAATGTATTTTTTTAAGTAAGGTTTTTTTTTTGTAGTTTTTAAATTTTGTTTAAACGAAAATATTTCTTTGAATTTCATTTAATTTTTATGGTAAGTTTATGTATGGAAGTTTTTTTTTTCAAATGATATTAGATTTTCAAGTTTGTAATTTAGATTGAAATTGAAATTATCATAACTTATTTGAAAAATCGTTACCTTCTCCAAGCCGATGCGAACCTGCGATCTCAAAACCAGAACCGGTAGCTTTATCGCGATGCCACAGCTGACATTTGTCAGAAAAGCAATTAATTGTGTTTTATTTTTGGCTTTGACATATCTAAGGCAGATGTGCCTGATCGCATAATGGGTTTGAAATTGTCGAACTGGTAGGCCGTCGGCTTAGCTCAAATTAGTTAATGAACTGGTATTTTTACTGACTGGGTAGGTACGTAAGGGTGTGTGCCTGTGTGCGTGAAAGTACACCACCATGGGCTTTTGTGTGACTGCAAGCTGTCCGCTCGAAAACGGCGTATCTGTGTGAATCGAAAAGCTCCATTGACGACGGCCACGGCAACGTCAACGACGCATTACACAATTGGCAGACTATCAAGCGTTGAACTGTGGCATATTCAAAGAGTTTAGTTAGATTGTGTAGAGTTTGTGGGCGGTTGGGCGGCATGCAACTTGTGCGTTTGACGCTTAGGAGAATCATAGGCAAGAAGAAAAGAGAATATGTATACAAGTGTGGAGACTGAAGCTGATGAAGTGAAGCAGATGTTAGCAGATTTGTTAGCTGTAAGAAAAAGCGTATAAACGATGTGAACCGTTGGGGCGTCTTTATTGTTGATAAAGTTGGAAAGCTAAGTTTCTTTTTCAGATTATTGCGGCGTTTATTCACTTTTTAATCATCCGTGTACATTAGACCGTACGAACCCACAGACAAAAAAAGTTCGAATCGAGAGTATTTCGAATAAAAAAAGTTTTTGGAATAATCTAGGGAACGCCTTTTTACATTTTTCGGTAATTGCGATAGCATTTGTTTAATAGTTCTATTGTAATAATCGAAATATTTCCTTAGCAAAAGTAAAATAATTTTTGGCGAGTATTAATTTACTAACATTAGGGCGGTACGTTAAGGTGCGAAGAACTGAGGTCTGGTGGGTAAGTACTAGAAAGGAGTACTTGAGGACAATGAACTTTAGTTAAAAAAAATTGCACGATTGAGGCAAAAACATCGAAATATCTATCTGTAAAAAGGCGATCACTACTTGGAAAATAATAATTTTTTTCTGAAATTGTCTTACAAACATACTTCGGATTCCAGGGTGTACGAAAAACTTTTTTCTGGTACGGTCTAGTGTACATACTAGAGCTGTTATTTTTTTACTTTTTACTATCCCGGAATTTTCAGCATATCCTTATCATAATCCCCGGATCCCGGGATTAGTCACGGGATTTAGATATTCAGTACTGTTCAACAACTTAAATCGAAAAAATAGCATCTATATCTCCTACCATAAAATAAATAATAAATAAATGAGTTTGAAACCAACTTTTTTATTTAAAGTGGCGTTTTTATTTGCAATTCAATGTGGAATAAAAATATGGGTATCAAATGAAAGATAAAATTTCTTTAGAATCTAAAAAAAAAATCCAATTTTTTTGGATTCGCAAGGACGATAACATATAATTTGTTCAAAAGCAAATATTGCGAAATTTTAAGGATAAGATTATAAAGAATAAAAAAATCTAATCTAATTAAATTCTCAACTTCTTCTCAAAGCATGTTTCACTGAGTTTATTAAATTATTTTTGAATTACTGAGGTCAGAACGAGAAACTAATAACGCAATTGTACTATATTTGGCCCAGGTTGGCGGCAAGAAAATGTTCCACAACTTTTTCAATCCATATAGATATTCTGGCGAAATACACAATAAAGACTAAATTTTTGAACTTTGGTTTTAATATAGAAACGCCCATTTCTAGAAAATTTTTTGATTAAAAAAGTTGTGGAACAAATATTGTTAATGAAGCGATATTCTGCCGAAATCCGCAATAAAATCTGCGTTTTTCAAACTTTAGTCCTACAATGGCCACGCCCATTTTCAGGGGTTTGTAGCCTTAAAAAAAATCTTGCCGTACAAATGCAATACGCATTTTTGCATATTCGATAATTTGACATGGTAGCGACGATACTTATAAAGCTGCCGACTCTATCCAGAAATATGTAGGGGTTGAAGCTTCATTGTAAGCCGTTTTATTTGATACTCATGTTTTACTGTCCCACATGTAGCATGATTTAAAATTTTTTTTATTATAGATAAATAACAACTCTTTCCAAAAATATTTGTGAATTAAGGTATGTATTTTCAAAAAATTTGCTCGGAGTGCATAAACCTTCCATCTGATAACCATATTGTGGTGTTAAGTAAGCTTAAATTTTTATTAAACGTTGTTGTATTTTTTAGAAAGGTGGCAACCCCATACAGAAATGTTTTAAAATCTTTTCAATCGCTTTTAGTTAGGATGAAGAAACTTAGTTATTTAACTGAGAGTCTAAATGATTTTCAATTTCCCAATATCAAAGATCTGGCAACCACACTTCTCAAAATAGAGCGTATGATATATGAGGTTTAATATCTCTTGGCCGTACGAACAATGCCTCATACTCAGATTTACTAGATCAATTCGTGTTCTCGAGAAAACAAATTCATTTCAGGACCCAAAAAACTCAGTATAGGGGCCAATTTTTTTTCTCCAAACTTTGAAAATCTATCGGTTTTTGGCCTATATTTGTTGAAAATAGCGTACAAAGCAAATATAGACCACAAAACGATGAATTTTGAAAATTTGGAGGAAAAAAATGTGGCCGCTATACTGAGTTTTTTGGAGCCTGAAAATTTGTTTTCTCGAGAACAGAAATTGATCTAGTAAAACTGAGTATGCGCATTGTTCGTATGACCAACAGCTATCAAACCTAGTATATGCGCACAGTAGGTTTTTTTTTGTGTTCCACAGTGTAACAGATAGGATTGTCGGTTATTAAAACACAAAATTTTTGAGTTGAGTCTTATTCGACCATAAAAAATATTTATTTTTAACGATTTTATAGCAATTCTACGAAAGTTTCCCCCCCCATGAAAAATTCATGACAACCTTCAAAGCCCCGGCGGCGCGGTTAAATATTAACCGATTTGAAAATAAAAAATACGTGCCTCCTTATTTCTGATATTCTTCAGTTTAAGAAAGTTGATTTTCCTATATATTTTTGGGCCACCCTAATGCATATAGTACATTCGATTCGTGCGATAACGAGAAAAGCATAATAACAACAAGCATTCTTAGATAGCACATAGGACTTACACTAATTGCTGTCCACTTGTATTCATATGTTGCATGCAACCAAAAATGTAGTAGAGCAGAAGTCACTGCCATCGCCTTAATTTCCTAACTCCTGAGCATATCAACCAACAGTCGTAGTCGATACTTCAGGATATAATTTTGAAAATTTTCCCCCAGTGCTTCTGATTTAATAGGTTATTGAAGGTGCAACAGGTTGTAGTGGTACTTTATTTGCATATAGTGGAATGAATATGTATATATATTAGGTTGGGTCAATTTGTAAGAGAGATTTTTTTTACTGTACGCGTATAGCATAGGAGGATTATATATGTAATTCTGAGCAAATTTTCCGAAGAAACCATGGGTCTAAAATCAATTTGGAGTTTGCAAAATTGCAAACATAAGTCACTTTTACTTAGCATTTTGCTCTGGTGTCGTAAATAAGTGCTTAAATCGCGTATAAAAACATGCTATGAAGGGTTTTAAGTATACGGAATACATTTCTGGACTTACCCATATGCTAGCTTTTGGCCGAGCTCCTCCTTCTATGCTATATATATGTATAAAAAAACAAATTGACCCGCCCTAATACATATCCATAAACGAATATAAACATTTATGTGTGTGCGCTTCTAAGAGTTGTATTTCAAGTGGGCAGATAATAAAGGCTTCGTCCGTTCGTTGCAAGTGCATAAGAACAGAATTAGAGAATGTACATATATGTATGTTCATAACTCAGGTGGTGCTTCACAACAACTTAACTCATAAATCTTTTGAAGCAGCAGCCATCGGCTACGGAGATATACTACATACTTAAGTACTAAATTTGTACATTACGTTTATTTATGTACAGTACATATGTAAGTACACGGCCAGCACAGCTATCAGTAAATCAATAATATACTTCTGTTCGTGCAGCAGTTTTGCTTTCGTGTTGGTAAAAATATTGGCAAAGAAAGGACGGTTTGGGAGCACTTGAAAGGGATGTTAGAAATTCCTACTGGAAGTTGATTTGACGCCTAAAATATATGAACGTGCCCTAATTTTACAAATATTTTCATTGAAAATAAATAATAGGAAATTTTCAATTATGTCAGTTTAAATCTTTCAGTCCGCCTAAGATAAGAGAAGGTCACAGGATCAATGAAACCTTTTTAACGGCCGATTTGAAGTCGCCACTGGCGTGGGCTTCCCTCTGTATTTTTTAAGCAGCAGCAGCTTCGAGGGAATTATAAATGAAAATACATATGTGATGGTACTCACACATGCAACATAACCCACCATGCAAAACATGAGAAATAGGCAACAATCGTCAATGGCAACAAATTGGCGACTCACCGATTTATTGCTGTGGTGACAAATCGGCAACATCACTTCATTCATGTCAATTTTGAATAAAAAAGTTCTCAAAAATTCCGAAACTTATGAATATGGCGTCAATAGTATTGGCCAAAAGCATCAAAATTATGCCCAAGGACAAGATTGAAAAAATAGGAAGCCTCACAGCGAGAAAATGAATTAATTCCGATTGTAAGTTGCAATTTGGTATACAAAAAAATAAATGAAGTATTAAAAAGAATAAAATTATTCCAAATATCGCCTGAAGCGATAAGAAAAGGACTTATTCAGGTAATAAGAAAACGACTCGCCCAGGCGAGTTGCCTTCCGCGGACGTTTTAAAGCGACCGGTAATAGGAAATCGATTCGATGGCAATATTACCGGCAATAAATTTGTTTCCGAAGGCGACACATTTTCTTATTGCTGGCAACACAAATTGTTTGGTGGGAAAGGTATTTTGAGCTAGGAGTATGTATGTGCGTTTACTCACTCAATGCTAGAATAAATTGTCTCTCCAAGAAAATTTCAGGTCAAGATCTCAGATTAAGAGGAGTGGTACACAGATGGGCCAAAGATGGAAGGTTAAAACAACTGCGGATGTCTACGGAATCGGCATTAAAATTTCCACCAAAGTGAGCCTGCAGTATTACAGGCCGAGGTACCAGAAATCTCAACCTATGCCAGATTAAACCTTGAAAAGGGTTAAAAAGGCGCTTTTGTGGCTATCTTTTCTTACAGTCAGTCACTATTACAATAGAACGTTCACCTTCGGATTCGTCACAGTGCATTGACACTCTTCAACTAATGGCGGCGAGAAACACCGTAATACAATGCTGGGACTAGGACAACGCGGGATTGAAGTTATCGAGGTCTACGACGAAATGGCTGGAAAAGTCTTAACGTCTGACCTTGCAGGACCGGCACAACTTCGCATCCAATTGGCCCCTGCTCGAGACTTATAGTTACGCAGTTGGTAAATTACGAATACAATAAGTGCTGGGAAGCAGTAGGGGTCTCAGACAGGCAAAAGGTTTTCGATGCACTATTGCTAGGAGAGACATAAATATTTTGCAAAGAGCGAAATTCAAGTTGCTTTCTGGTTACATAATCGCTCATAACCTATCTAAGCTTTCACCTGCACCGTACTGGCCTATCTACCGAGACGGAATTTCGTCTTTATCTTGAAGAGGAGGAGACGTTGTAGCCTATTATGTGTGAATATCTGGAATCGGATAGCCTCTCACTGCAATACTTACGTTCTTCCCAGTCGAACCTCATAGTATCAGTAATTCGTCTGAAAAGTACTTTTAGCATTTATTGTCTGTTCCCCAACTTCATTGGAAGCGATTAGTTGAATGACCATTCACATCAGACGGTTGTTGCTTTCAACAAAATTTTTTCTATAAAATCGCCTCATTTAAACACCGTACTAGGAACTTATCAAAGAGGAACAAAACATCTTCCAGGTCGCGGTGGTCTATGTTGCTATTGCGTTCAATAAATTAACTTACTACTACTAAGTCGAAAATAAATAGTAGTAGCAAATTAGTTTAGTAATTATTTTCGTTGAGTGAACTCAGGTTTTAATTTGTTGTAAAAGTACTCGACGACCAAAAACCTAATTCCGCAGTAAGGCAATGGGATATTAAGTAATAAAGAGCTATCAACATTAATAAGCAACAAGTGCTTTATGCGGTCATATTCATTAAATATGCTAGATGGTAAGAATAACATTTTTACAGTTCAACAATTTAGTATGTCAGATAAATCTTCGACATTCCTGCATAAGAACATATTTATGTGTGTATGTACATATGTAAATAAGTACCAGTGATGGGCAAAATTGTATTTACTAAATACGGAGTACTAGACCCAAACAAATTTTGATATATTGTTGCAGTAAATAATCAAGTACTATTAACTTACTTAAGCTTCAAGTCTTTATTACGGGAAAAAGAAAAATTGAATATCTAAAACTTCCACTGCTTAAAGGCATAAAAAGAGGAGTTCTGAAGCAAAATATCAAGGGTAACTCCAGGTACGAAGCTGACATGAAAAACTCACATCGAGCTGATGCTAAACCGAGCGCAGAAAGTTTTCGGACATAGTTGGAGAACCTTTAGTATGAGCTGGGCCCGAAACCGGCAATGGTATTCTGGCTCTTTAGTCAGACGTATTCTCTTTTAGCATGCTGGCGTAGAAACATGGTCAAAGCCACGGCTCCTACGTTGAACAGGCAATAGAGTGCGTATAGGCATCTTCTGAATTAAATATAGCTCTACGATAGGAGTTCCGTGTTAGAAAGTTGTTGGAAAAGTTGTCAAGCAGTACCTTTTCTCTCTGGCACTTAATGAAAAACCGATACCTGGTATCTCTTCTAGAAGGAAGCACATGGCTAGCTTTCTTACAAGAGAGCAATCCAGACACTCCCTTGAGGAGCTCGGCTAAATCTTCTATAAGAAAGGCTTCAAGACTAGAAATAGAGCTGAAGCTGAATGGAATCTGCAAGGTAACTTTAGATGCTTTACTGCTTTTGGTATAATGGCAATGGTTTTTTAATCGGAAGCCTTTGCAATACTTAAAGTAGCAGACTTAATAATTGGCGACAGGTGGCGTGTACATAAAGGCAGGGTCTGCATTTACGCCCAAGTTGCTCTATAAGCTTTTGATGACGCTCGTACCTCTGCAGAAAAAATATAGGAATTTAAGTTAAGCCTCAGCTCCGTTGAAAACTGGACTGAGCTTGAGCTTGTGTGGGTACTGTGATAAAGTGGTGTTCAAGGCAATGAACTGATTGATGAATTGGCGAGCTGCGGTTCTTTGAAACGTTCAATTTGAGCGGAGCGATTTCTAGGGACAACCATAGCATGTACATCAAGAGACAGAAAAATAGTGAACTGAGAGTTCTGATAAGAAAGTTAAATCCATAGTGACCCTCATCGACAATCCTCTGCCGCTGTACGAGATTTGTCAGATAAGATGGTATATCTTTAGTTCGGATGCATTGAAAATAAACAACCTCCACACTCATTCCCTCAAAAAATTACTGGGATTCATAACATAGTTGACAACTTTGTGGAGGCCTTAAGTAAAATGGGCAATATTGCCTGAGTGCTTGGAAAAAATGTTTTTGGGTTTCTGGACATCCCCAATTCCAGTTTCACTCCCTGTACTTAGGTATTTTGGATGTGCTAAAAAATTTAAGTAAATCTATTTACTTACTTATTTTCATAGGACTAAATGCTGAGTAACAAATATTAAGATACCTTCATCTTACGAAATCACCCGTACAAAAGTACTTGCAAGTTTTGCTTCGCTCAAAGCTGAATCCGAAAGCAACCCCGAAAAGGCCGCTAAGCTTAAACGTAGAATACGAGGGATTATTAAGATCACATTCAAGTTAAAAACGGTACATGAAATATTCGTTTTGATTGTATTGAATTGAATTTAATAAATTAATATGAATTGTAAAATATTAATAATTAGCAATAGAGCAGCAGATCCAGAAAGGATTAACTTCAATCATATGTACTAGGGACCGTAACGGTTATGCTTTTTATCAAAAAAGTAAAAAAATAATGGTTATTTTTTCACCGATATGTTATGTTGGTATACACGAAACAATAAGTTTTTCTAACCAAATCTGTTAACCTTCTCAATTAGATCGGCAACCATTTTTTTTACCTGTATACTCTACAGGACTACCCCTCGTGAACAGGGCGTATCGCCGCCCCTGTCCATATCGAAACGTAAGACGTATTTTACGTCAAAAAAGAGTCCTGAAAACATTCCTAAACTTAAACCTTAAAATAAATCACGAAAAGTTAAACACCAAAATATTCCAGATGTCAGGTATGTATTTAGTATTTAGCATCTCAAAAATACCCAAGTTTTTTCTTGTTTTTAGCAACTCCTAAATACACTTGAGTAAATATTGCTGAAAATTTTAGTATTTAGTATCCAAATTGGTAGCTCTAAATATAAAAGTCAAGTATGCCCATCACTGATATGTAGATATATATACATGCCATACCATATTCTTACGCATATAGTTTATACTAATATTACTAGTATGAGGGATAGAGGTAATATAATTGCATGAAATAATTAGTAAGTAAACTATAAATGAGGAAGCAGTTACACATTTAATTACGCATTTTGTCGACTGTAATATAAATAATTTAAGTCAGAAATTATTTGTGGCGTGTGCATAAATTAGCATACATGATTTCTACACCAAATAGTAATTATTACATCCTTTTAATATACAAAATGTTTGCAGTTCTGTGCTCTGTAATTGAGTACACCAACTATTTCTGCATAAATGAAATTCTTCGTACCCAATATTGAATTGCGTGCTTGTTAGGTTCAGCGTTGCCGCTTCGGTAATTTTTTATCAAAACTGGAAATTTTTTTCTTCTTATTATTGTAGGTATTTTTTTTTCAATTTGGTATTTCTTTCAATGCAAGTCTTTTCTTTTAAGTTTTTAATACTAAATTATTACTTATAAAAATTTATAACTCTGAACCTTGCACAAAATAAAAAAAATGTGCTTATGTACTTACATACATATGTATGTGTCTGCACTTTAAGAGAGCCAAAAATTTAAAGGGCTCTTTAATGTAACAATTTGCCTTGACACCTCAGAACTTTTAGTGTGAGTTTGCAATATAGCAATTTAAGGAAACCACCCATTTTGCCAAATATGGCGGCTCGATCACAGCCCCTACAGTCTCCCAAATCAGGGTTTTGGATCATTTTTTATCTGCCGGAACCAATGGTGAAAGAATATAATTTCACAGGACTAATTAAAATTTTCCATGTTTTGATTATAAGTTATGTAAAATACTTAATACTGTAAAAAACTGTATGTTAGAGCCCATTTCCACCAAACGCTTTACTACAGTTAAGAGTTTAGATAATTTTAACAAGAGGTTTATTTATTCGTTTTTTGTTATTTTCCTTTAATTTTCTTGTAATCTGCTTTGTTGCAATATGCATAAACTGCAGTGGAAATTAATTATTAAATACATACCTTATAAATGTTTGTAAATTTCTGAGCGATTTTTTTTTGTTTTATGTTTTAAAAATATTTGTGAATTGTTATAGTCGGAACACATTGAAAAGGACAACCACAGTTGTAAATTATTCATCTTCGTTATCTAAACGCTCTGTCGATGGTGATATGAATTTTTTGAACGCGACAGCGACATCACGAATTTTTATGAGTTTGTCATAAAAGAAGAGGAAGAACTCATCCTTTGGTCGAAAAATATACTTAGATATAAGCTGGCCATAATCTCAGACGCGATGTAGTTCAGTCGTCACCAAAATAGTTATCTACACATGTCGAAAAATAATTACCAATTTGTTTAGAATATTATACTCATAAAAATTTGGTAGTTTTTTTCTGAGTTTGGTAATTTTTTTTAGAGGTTTGGTAAAAAATTAAAAATCTTTGTGGCAACACTGGTTAGGTTATGTGACAATTTTATTTTTACTTAAACTTAATCAAATATATTTAAAGACTTATTCATGAAATTATGCCTACTGTATGCAGTGTTGTCACCTTAGTGGTAGATCTCTAACAAAGTGTGGTAGAATATTTGTAAACTTTTTATTCGCGAGTTTTTCTCGATGGAAGCAGATGATTATCTGCTATTGTATTTGAGAATTCAGAACAAATACAAGTGCAATAAGTTTTTAAGTAGATATAACTTTATTCATACGAAAGATGAATAAATAATACAAAAGATGTGTAACGAGGTGTTCGTTTCGAACAAAAAATTTCGCCTTTTCACCTCGCTTCGCGTTCGATTCTAAAATAAAGGCAAACGGTGAGAAACATTTGGAAATGCTTGAGCTCGACAAGGAGAAGTAGACATACCCTTTTACAGGGTTGCGCGTAACATCAAACACATTTCGCACTATGGAAGAGCAATATTTTTTGGAAGAAACGAAATCACCGTAAATAATATCACAATTTAAAAACACTGAAATTTCATTGCACTCGTTCAACTTTTGTTTTACGTGGAAATATATCGCCAGTAAAATGCAGCTTTAGACTGGTTTCCATTATTTCGTATTTTGTCAACAAATTTCGGCAACATTTTATTACACAACTTTATCTCCTTTTCCCGTACCTTTCCCAAGTGTATTATGGACCAAGAACGGACAGATAGTCAATTTAACAACACATGTACACGACTTGTCGATAAATGCCACTGAATTTGACTTAGTGAGAACCAGGAATTATTCTTTATGTACGCAATAGAAATTTTGAAATGCTTGGCAGCTCTTGCACTAACACAATATTTTGATTTTTAAATTGATATTTAGGAGAAAATTTGCTGTTCAACTTTTATGAAAGCAACATTTTGGTCAATTAGGATAATAATTTTTTTTCATTAAAATTGTGGTAGATTTTTTAAATATATATGTGGTATTTGTGGTAGAAGTGAAAAGTTACCGAAAATGCGGTAGATCTACCACAATTGTGGTAAAGTGACAGCACTGACTGTAAGACGTTATATGGCATGCCCAAAATCTGTAGTCATACTAGTAAAAAAAAAAAAAACACCTACAACTTGTGGGCATTGTGCGGTTAAGCATTTGTGGCCAAAATATTTCACTTTCGACTTTCTTATGTGTGAAACCGAAATGATGGCAATTTTGACACAAATGTTTGCCGGCTTAGTTCAGCACAAAAAAAAAACAAAGATACATAAATTTGTATACAAAATGAAATGGGTAAGCTAGCAACTCCCCGGCAAACATTTGCTGAAAACTTGTCTCCAACTTTTAAACGCTTCGATCGTTTTCGCTTTTATGTAAAATGTTGTGTCTGAGTACGTGTTCATGAAGTTACTTGAAGCCATCGACGGCTTAGTGAAAAACTTTAGGAAAGACGCTGAGGGCATCATCACCAAGTCTCATTGATGACGACTGAGTATCAGCTGATAAATAGTGGGGAAATGAGGTATGAAATATTTTAGGTTGATTTCTATGGATACGGGTTCGAATTTTTTTACTAGAAATGCAGACTCTCATACTACATATATTTTTGTGAGTTTAGTAATAATAATTATTATAGATTGGGGCTTACACATATGTTAGTGTTTGGCCGAGCTTCTCCTCCGATTTGTGGCGTGCACCTTGATGTTGTCACACAAAGGGGAGAGACCTACAGTTTTACGCTGACTCCGAACGGCGATTGTATTTTTATGAGAAGCAAGGGCAAAGAGGGTTTGCATTACCTGCCGAGGGGCGAACGCTGTTAAGAAAAAACCGTTTTTCTATATTTTTTTTTTGCGATGTTGCTTTGGCCAGGGCGTGAACCAGGGCTCTGCGGAGCGGACACTACACCACAGCGTCTGAGTTTGGTGTTAAATAATTCGATAGTTTGGGTGTTAAGTCATTCGATAAAAAAAACGGACTTTTTTGATTTAATTGTACTTTTGAAAAATGCGTAAATTGCGAAGTAAATTTGGTATGTAAACTTTTTTACGAAGTATTTAGGATTAAGTATGTGTACATCAGTTAGCGCTTTATCAACCTGCATGTACCACATTTGGTGATCTAATTACTTTTACTAAAATTAGTTAAAAAAAATCTTCAAAATGGACAAAATTCAGAAGTATGAAAAGCGATATTTACCTAAAAGTCGTGCACTGGTATTCATATACAGTTTCGTTCCGCCCGAACTTAGGTTCCTTTACTTGTTATATTTTATTTCAGTTGTGCCGCTTATTGTATTTTGTGTATGCAGGAGCACTGGAAATGGTAGCGTTCATTTGTTCTTAAGCACATATAAACAGTTGCTTCTTAACGAGCAAATACCTATCCCCTGAAAAAAGATGTGTTTCTATGGACATATGTACATAGGTAAGGTATGCAGTTGTCAAGGCGTATACGTTACGTACTATGACTTTCGCAAGAATGTGTACAGTGTTGCCATTTTGGTGCTTTTGGAGCTATGTGGCTCCTAGCTCTTGTCTTAGCTCTTTTCAAATTTATCACCACTTAAACTTATAAAATTTGTTGTTTTTATTAAATTTGCCGAAAATGTAAAACCAACCTTACGTCAATAAATGCTCAACCTTAACAAAAATATATAGCTCTTTATTTTAGCTACTATTAGTACTATTTAGCTCTTTTTAGTTCTCTTTTTCGACCGTTTTAGCTCAAAACGAAATTTTCTCGGGCAACACTGAATGTGTAGTTTGTCGCCTACATAAATACACATGCATACCTATGTATTATTGGTTGGAAATATTATCTATACTATTAAGAAATTCAATATTGCTAAAGGCGCTAATGTTTCGACTAAAGTAGGTTATATTTTTGTTTCCTCATTATTGTTGGGTTTTGCTTAAGTATTCACGTTCAAAGAATATTATGTACTCACACAAGTATACATACATACATATGTACATACATATTAATGTTCACACTTGCATTAAGGCATCTTAATTGAACATCTCATGCGATTATACTTGAAAGCTTTTCCATCGATGTCTAAAATAGACAGGATGCCACTAAAGTGTAAATGCATACATATATCTCATATGATGGTATGCCAATATGCTAACGTCATTTCGTTGATGCGTATACATATACCATTTGTAATAGTTTACTTAAATTTGCAATAATAATTTTTAGGATTAAGAGAAATTAATTTCAACCTAATTTTGCAGAAGAAAATAATTCCGGAAAAAAGAAATGAAATAGGGCTACACATACATTCATCTAGCAAAAATCTAGTTACATATATATATATATATGTAGTTATACAAAAAACATCAAAGTAGTAACTAAGTAATAGGAAGTTTTAATCTTTTTTTTCACGGTCCACACTGGAACCACAGCGGCCAAAAATATTTAAAACAGTCTGGCGGATTCTAATAAGAAATGTCGCAGATTCATACCAAAATATCCAATTAACCAAGATCAAAAAGAATTTTTGTTAAAAATGTATACTTGCAGTACTGTGCTGAGCTTAAGTTGGTAAGAATTTAAAAAAAATTCCCTACAAAAAGACTTTTAGTTTGTTGTAAGTATTTTTAATTAGTTTTGCTGCTAGTTCTGATGTATAACTTGCCAATCGGATTGACGACCAGTTCTTCTAATACATATAATAATCAAGTATTGCCTTAAATTTTTATATATGTAGTAGTTACTTAAACTCGGTTTCATTTGAAAGTTTACATAATTATATGAGTATGAAATTTTTCGAGTGCATTTTTTTTAAAAGGAGATATTTAAAGAGTTCCGGAAAAACATGTAGATATTTATGATCCCAGAATCTGTTCACAAGTGGGCGCTTCTCTGGACAAGACAGGGTTTCGATTGAAAAATTCGCGCATTCCTTAGTCCAGCGTTTTGTTATTTTTATAAGAACGAAATAGGAATTCCTCAAAATTAATAAAACTTATTGCTTGGGGACAAACAGGTTTTGTCGGAGTAAACAAGCAAGGTAGGTATACCAAATTTCATCAAAATATGGTTTTTTAAACATTTTGAGTGTTAAGCAAATATTCAATATGTTTTTTGAATTAGATTATAATTTATCCTCAATATGTATTCTATCTCATTTCATTTCGAAGCCATATTTATACAAAATCTGTCAAATAGCTCACAATATATCTAATAGAAATTGAAAACAAATATTACAACGTTAAATAAAATAATATGTTTAACAAAAATCAGCACTTCAACGAAATTTGCAGTTGTAGAACTTTGCTTTTCGGTAAATTTCCAATCTGTGTTTGAAGAAACAAAAGTGTGAGATAGGGCCTTTCTATAACAAAGAGACGATATGTAAGTAAATAATAATAACTAGTACCGCCCAGTTGTCGAAATTCGACTTCTTTTTTCATAAAATTTTGAATTTTACCTATCACCATTACTAACTCCTTTATGCGAATTACTATTTTTAAGTCCACCAGCATAATTTATAGCGAATTTACAGGAAAACTTAAAATCGACTTATGAACATTAATACCGGATTGATTAATGCTAATTCTACCAAGTCTCCTCCGAATTTCTTTTATATTTCATTTATAAAAATATGCATATGTATTTTTATGTATAGATGAGATGTTCATCACAGACTAATATGTCAAACATATACCAATTCAGACTGTACATAAGTTTTACGATTATATTTGTTTGAGAGTCTCTTGGAGGTTAAAAACTAAATTGCCCACATCCATGTTAACTCTTTCTTTTTCATCAGAATCGTTAACGGTTGAGAAAATATCTTGAAGGTTTACAACAAAAGATAATATCTCCTTCTCTAACGGCGGTTTCACACGGGTTTTTGTCAAGACTCCGCCAAAGCTCAATATTTTTTCATCACACCAAGCTACACTAAGTTTTATGTTACTAATATGTGTTCTAAAAGTGAAACAAATAACACAGATGCTTCTAAACCGTTTGCACAAAACAACAATCATGTAATGGAATTTTAAAATCTGGGACAAAATGGATCCCATATGAGTGATACTTGCGATTTTATATGTGTATAAATGTAGGTGTATAAAATTCCATTACCTTATAATAAGTGTTTCCAGAGATAACCGATATGAGAATTTCAGTTTGCATGGGCGGTGCCACGCGCCTTTTTCCAAAATCTACCACTCTTCGCCATAAGTACGGTATTGACAACATACGTTGCCGTGTTAAATTGCAGGTCGTTAGCATAGGCGGTTACAGAGATGACCGATAAGAGAATTT
>NW_023458558.1:34565612-34566200 GCF_013731165.1 Rhagoletis pomonella | reverse complement strand
GCATATATAAGTTTTGCAAGTGTCTAACGCATACACTGTCCACAAAAGAAAATCAATTCGTGCATACAAATGCAAGATATATACATATGTACTCTTTAGTAAGTGTTTACATATGTATCGATACGTCTAAATAAAATTATATTGCAAACCATACCAGCGCCAAAATAAACAGTAGCTACAATAACAACAACAAACACTTTTCAGGTAATTCGAGACATTGCTAGCAATGAGGCAACAAATCAAATAAACAACAAATAAAAGTTGCAATAAAATAAACAAAAAATATTGCCAAGACAATTGCAATTAAGTTGGCAATTGCCACGCACAAAAATAAATAAAAACACACCAGTTCTGTTTTTTCGCAGTAGATTCTTGGGTATCTAGATAATTAAAAGAGGTATACACTGCAATCCAAAGGACCTATGGTGCCCTCTACTCATCACAGCATCTCGGTTAGTCCTACAATCTCCAAAAAGTTTAGAATACTTTCTGGAGATATTTAACCAATGCTTTTCCATCTTTTTTCTATACAGCCTTAAGGAGGAGCTGCAACCATGTCTTCTTTGCTGAGTCGCATTAGTCGACAGA
>NW_023458558.1:34556318-34565512 GCF_013731165.1 Rhagoletis pomonella | reverse complement strand
GAAGCGAAACAAATAAAATATTGTAGGACATTCTACTTTGCATTCCCCGAAATGAAACAAAGAAGCGAAATAAATAAAATATTGTAGGACATTCTACTTTGCAATACTAGCAATGCATAAAAGAAGCGAAAAAATTCGAAGGCATTATAACGCTATGCCTTCTAGAACACGTTACCACTAAAAGCGATTACCCATTTTTTGCTGGGAGTTACTTAAACTCGGTTTCATTTGAAAGTTTACATAATTATACGAGTATGAAATTTTTCGAGTGCATTTTTTTAAAAGGAGATATTTAAAGAGTTCCGGAAAAACATGTAGATATTTATGATCCCAGAATCTGTTCACAAGTGTTAGATAAAATATTATGTTTAACAAAAATTAGGACTTCAACGAAATATGCAACTGTAGAACTTTGCTTTTCGGTAAATTTTCCATCTATGTTTGTAGGAACAAAAACGTGAGATAGTGCCTTTCCCTAACAAGGAAACGATATGTTAGTAAATAATAACTAGTATCGCCCAGTTGCCGAAATTCGACATCTTTTTTTATAAAAATTTTAATTTTACCTGTCACCATTACTAACTCCTTTATGCGAATTACTATTTTGAAGTCAACCAGCATAATTTATAGTGAATTTACAGGAAAATTTTAAATCTAATTATGAACGCTAATCCCGGATTGATTTCTTCAGTAGCTTTTGAAATTAGACCGAAACCTCGATTTTCATTTATAAAAATATGCATATGCATTTTTATGTATAGATGAGATGACTAATATCTCAAACATATACCAATTCAGACTGTACATAAGTTTTACGATTATATTTGTTTGAGAGCCTCTTGGAGGTTAAAAACTCAATTGCCCACATCCATGTTAACTCTTTCTTTTTCATCAGAATCGTTAACGGTTGAGAAAATATCTTGAAGGTTTACAACAAAAGATAATATCTCCTTCTCTAACGGCGGTTTCACACGGGTTTTTGTCAAGACTCCGCCAAAGCTCAATATTTTTTCATCACACCAAGCTACACTAAGTTTTATGTTACTAATATGTGTTCTAAAAGTGAAACAAATAACACAGATGCTTCTAAACCGTTTGCACAAAACAACAATCATGTAATGGAATTTTAAAATCTGGGACAAAATGGTTCCCATATGAATGATACTTGCGATTTTATATGTGTATAAATGTAGGTGTATAAAATTCCATTACCTTATAATAAGTGTTTCCAGAGATAACCGATATGAGAATTTCAATTTGCATGGGCGGTGCCACGCGCCTTTTTCCAAAATCTACCACTCTTCGCCATAAGTACGGTATTGACAACATACGTTGCCGTGTTAAATTACAGGTCGTTAGCATAGGCGGTTACAGAGATGACCGATAAGAGAATTTCAGTTTGTATAGGAGGTGCCACGCCCACTTTCCCAGTACCTACCATTTTTCACCGTAAGTAGGGTATTTACAATCTATGAATCTGTGCTCAGTTTCAGTTCCCCAGCATAATTGCTTTTCAAATTTTAGTCTGTATGTCCTTTTTTCTAATTTTTTTTGCGATGTTGCTTTGGCCAGGGCTTAAAACCAGGCCCTCCGGAGTGTAAGCGCGCATGTTAACTAAAATAGGTATGTATATAATTGAAAGACTGTCTATAACCAATTATCATTGCTGCACTGAGATTTTCCAAGAAATTTTAGGTTGACTTGAACATCGACAAGAGAATTTTCAGATCAGCTTGGAAAATAAATTTAAGATAATTTCTACGGGCCCATGGATGTTAAATCCCTGGCAGTCATGAAGGTACTTACCCCTTTTCTGAGAAATAAAAAAGAGCTTGACACGCACAGGCTTATAGCAGATCATTAACTGACATGAGTGTTAATAAGTTAAATTTGTGTTTACTTTTTTCCAAAGCCGAATTTTTTCAATTCTGAACAGTACTGATGGCAACTGTATGTAGTTTTTAATAAGCATTACTTTTTTGTTTTATCAACATAGTTATTCGCGATATAATTTATTGCGGTCGCTACAGCTAATAAGTGACAAATTTGCATGTTTTGCTACAATGCTACACATTTTTTATTCGACTATAGTATTTACAACAGCATGTGTAGTGGGCGTATGTTATTGCCATTGTTACAGTTGTAAAATTGTGCAATGTCGCTACAAAATTAGCTGAGGACATCTGGTTGACATGGATAATGCGTAATGTGGGAAAGCGACGAGGCAAGCCCCTAAAATGCGGCGGCAACAGGCTAATTAAATGGAAGCAATAAATTTCATAAATAATCAACGTGCTACGAGCAAGCGGGGTGAGTGCGCAACAATGAACAAATTGCAATACAAATGCAGCAGACAAAATATGCACATCCAAGCACCGCATTCTACGCTCTCACTTTCGCTCTTTCGGTTCGTCCTTGGGGAAATACAAATGTATTTATTTACAAATTTAATAAATTATAACTTTGCGTGCTTCCAACGCGGCATGTTTGTTTGAATATTTATGTGTTGAAACACTGTCAACAGGTTCGCAGTTTTTGGCGGTTACCTCTATAGCTCTCTTCCGCTGTAGCTTTTCCAAAATAATTAGCATCACATTTACATACTTAGGAGTGAAATGCTACTTCCTCACCTCTCTTTTTTCGAACGTATTCATGAAAGTCTTCACCTATGCGAAAATTTGAAAAGCGCTTTCAGGCAGGACTTTTTCGGCAGGACCTTCTCTTTCGAACATTTTCGATTAGCCCTTATATTTGAAAACAGATAAGCAGACTCATTTCTATAACAACGGAAGTAAAATATCGGTAACATTGGCAATAGTCGTGCCTGGAGTCGAGTTACAATAGTACGGAACTAGCTGCCATACTGGAGCAATACGGCAGGCAAAAAAAGTCCATACATTCGGGCATTCTAGATAACTATAGAGCGCCATAGAGCACCCAATGATCTAGCCGCACAAAATAGGGTCTACTTAATTTGGGTGCCTGGTAATGAACGCTATGATGGCAATAAAAAAGGGGGAATTCCATTGTGGAGTGGACTGTGGAGAAGAGTGGAAGATCGACCTATCTCGGCAGCCAGTTCGAAAACACCCTATCTGAAAAAAGTTTTCAAGAACGCCCTATTTCAGAATTTTATTGAAAAACACTCTATTTTAGAATTTGGTTGAAGAACGCGCTATTTCAGAATACGATTCAAAAATGCCCTATCTCACTTCAAATTGTGTTGATAGTGGGCGTTTTGGAATCGGCAGCTGAGATAGGGCGTTTTTGAAATGAATTCTTAAATAGGGCGTTCTTCAACCAAATTCTGAAATAGGACGTTTTTGAAAGGTTTTTGAGTTAGGGCGTTTTCGAACTGGCTGCCGAGATATGTAGGTCGATCTTCCAATCAGCAGTCGATATGATATACTACTCATCCCCAAATAATCTAGGATACAGTTTTGAAACTATTTAGGGGCTTCCCTTGCACTGAAAAACTTCAAAAAACCCAGAAGTTTTATTCAGAGGTTTGTTCGATCAAAAAATCCGGTTTATTCGATATGCAAAAAATAAAGGTAAAAAAAGCCTATAGATTTCCAAAAAAAAAAAAAAAAATCGGTTTGGAAAAACCGAGTCAATTACCCTAATACATACGTATATAAATATATGCATAACATTTTTGTGGTTATTATTTTCAACACTGTTGCTATAGTTATTAGTTATAATTCGCATTCGCGTTGATTTAGTTCACAACAGAGCAGTTAATCAAGCAGCCAGTGCGCCGTGCAGTCATTTATACGCTCCATTTAGCTAAGTCAGTGATACTTTATGTAGTGAAACATACATTTTATATTTGAAAATATTTTGTTTTCGCATCCAGCTTTATTGTAAGTTTAGCCCGAAAAATTTTCATCCTCCCGTAGTGAATACACGGAAACGAAAATTGAACCGGTTCGGGGAAAATGAAACCCACATGACAAGGCTGAATACGTTTTTTTTTTGTTTTTATTGTTACAGAATGTACATATCGACGATCTTTTGCAATAACGGCACAACTCAAAAATTCGAAAAATAAAAATCATTGCTACTATTAAGTATCTCATGTCTCTAATCCTTGTATAATCCATGACCATTCCTTGCTAAAGTAGTAAGAACTACTAAAGTAAGTAGTTATGATTTCATGAATTAGACATGGTTTAGGCTTATGAGATACTTAACAGTAGTAAGGGGTTTTTTTTTTGGATTTCGAATTGTGTTGTTATTGAAAAAGACCAACGATATGTAGCATGTGGTTTTTATGTTTGCTGTTTTAGAAGTATTTGAACTTCAAACAGAAAAATAATAGAGCTTTTTCCGATCTGCACCTAACCTTTCCACTGATTTGTCACTCCGTCACTGCAGACATGTTGTTGTGAATTTCATTGGTTTCTCTGTTATTGTTATTGTACATATGTATATATATTATATATATATGTATTCCCGTTCTTTCGGTGTGACATTTTTCACTTACGCCATTCTCCGAATTTCACCTCCAACCTCAGCTATTGGGTAGATACAACAACTCTCTAACTTCTCAATGAGACGTGCATAATTTCATTTTTCATTTGTTCAGCTGCTCATCTACTCAGTCATGCCATCCATGACTGCCAACCAGCCAGTCATCCATTCATTGTGTGCAATTGCGTGGAAACGATTTTAGCGCTTATTGAAAACACTCCCATTCAACGAACGACTCGATATGGCAGCACTCGTGTAGATTGACTGGGCTGTGGCCCTTCTGCAATATGTTACATATACTACATAGCTGCTGTTACTACGATTAGTTACCAACTAAACTTTTTCACTAGTCATTGTCAACGTCCGTCTGACCTGACAGTCCCTACAGCGTGCATATACGCTTCAGTTGCAAATAGAAAAATTAAATTTTGCCACTTTTTTGATTGATTTGATATTGCATTGCATTCGCTATTCGTAAGTGATTATGTTTTCATGTGTTTGTGTCTCTTTTCGCTGCTCAGTTAAATTGATGTTGGGTGCTGGGATTATATTTGCTTGTCATTTCGCGTCTGCTCTTTCGGTAAATTCGTTTCTCCCTTTTTTGACAAAATTTCCATGAGATTATCTGAGATTTAGTTTTATTTAGATTTTGCTTTGCAAATATCGCAATAGACAATGCTATTCTTTATTCTCTTCCATTTAGAATATTCATTTGTATACGTGGCGCTTTTCATGTTTCTAAAAAGTTGTTTTAAGTAATAGGAAAAGAAAATAAAATCCGACGAACTGATAACCTTCTCCTTTTTGTGAAGTTAAAAACAAAAATATTTGGAATCCATATATTCTTCTAGGTGTTAAGTTGAGTGACTTAAAGTAGTCACACCGGCTCTAAACGACAGATGACAGTAGAACTTGATGTTTAGACGATGCTAAGTCAAATTCCAAGATTTTTCTTGCGTGACATTTTGATTTGACGTTTATGCTCATTTGACATTTTGGCGTGACCATGCATTTAAATGTTATTCAAGAAACTTCTGAAAATTTGACAGATATGCAACTCTGAGAAAGGAGCTAGCTTTTAGTTGTTTGCTGATCTCTTGAAAACATTTCGAAAAATCAATTTATTTTCAGTGAACAAACGTCCAGATAAAATGAAATAAACAATGATAGGCATCAAACCGAAAGAATACAAAAAAAAAATAAAAATATTTCTATACGGAAAAGTTTGGTAAAAAATGGAGGCGCTAGCATTTGTTGTAGACAACTTTGCATTTCATGGAACACAGTAATCGTAGCACTTGAATTGCTCCCATTTGCACAAATATGTATGCACGCCATCTCACATATGAACATGTCTATGCTCTCAGGCGAAATGACGTTGAAGTGTTGTATTTTTTGGGCTGTATATGGATCGATTGAAGCTTCTCATATGTAAGGATGCATGTACGTGAAAACGAGCGCGGCAGCATTGTGCATAATCAGCTTGAAAGTTGAGGGCCATACGTAAATATTTGCACATCTGTAGCGGAAATATGCGCCGACAAATGTGCGAAAGCTTAATGTTTTCGTAGGTGTATTGGTGGTATGTTTTGTGCCCACTACCTCCACCATTAAGACCACAAAAATTGCCATTTGCTTAAACAGGAAATTTTATACATGCCCTGCAGCAAAATTGAGGGGCAGTCTGGCAAAGCGCTAGTTGCGCCCTACAAATTTCAGAACTGTCTCTGAACCACTGCAAAAGGGTTGCAGAGCTGGACGGTTGAAACTCATATGTTGCTAGCATCAATGCGCTGTTACTCATCCTAGTCATGTGAAAGCTGACAAAAGACGCACAAATGTACCTACTATACTATACTTTTTCGATTTTCTTTGACCCTAAAACTATTAACAAACTATTTTCATGTATTTTATATGTAATTCTCTACATAGCTTACATACTTAACAGCAAAAGTCTGCGTACATTATTTCTTTTTTAAATATACACAATACATGAAGAGTTCAAATTTGTTTGCTTTAATTTTCAATACTTTTCATTTTAATTATTAATCGTTAAGTTTTTATTTAAGTACTATTTATGTCTCATATTCCATACACCATTTAAATTCAAATTCGCAACTATGCTGCAAACTTGATCGAACTTTAAAAACTGTCTTCAAATTTCAAACTTTTTAGTCAGAGTTTTTTTTTAATATTTCGAGTATTCTGTTTGGGCTACAAAACAAATTTTAGGACCAGCTCAAAACTAGCCAAATTTGTTCTAGCCCGGAGGTGAGTCTTTTTAATCTATCTAGAAACTGTTGTTATATAAACTGTCTCAGAGCCATCTAAGCCAGAGTCAGCTAGAAGCAAGTTCAAAAGTTCTGCATAGGGCGACAATTTTCACTTCGTAGGACAACGCCATATTAGAAGACAGTTGAAAGCATTGTGTTGGGATAGATGATGAACCAGTGCCGTCCCTTTTCAGGCTAGCTCAGCGCATGTTCTGAACCAGTATATAACAAATTGACATGTGTGTCGCCGGCGGATAATGTCAAGAGCAACTGTCATCTAGTTGTTATAGTTGCTGACGAACGTATTGTCACAGATGTGAAAATATCCACATACACAAGTAAATTTAATGCCATTTTAAATTATTGCAACATACATAAATGCATAATATATGTACATACCAACAACATAACCGCAATCGCATTACATTTCATGCAACAACAAAACCGTGGAGATGTAAAAGTGCCACAGTGCAATTGTTAAACGGATATTCGCAGTATCCTTTGCGCGAATACTTATTCCCACATCCACCTATGCATAGCTTTCAACAGCATCATTGAACAATCCACTAGCTTGCAGTTATGTGCAACAGAATGCTGGTATTATATTTACATACATATATATCTCCAAGCATCATACCTTGGAGATCCTCATGGACCTCGTATCCTTCTCTTTTTCAAAGCTCCACTCACCTTCACCCAATTTTATTTGTAATTGTAATATGTACATACATATTTCATTTAAATGACAGCCGTGAAAACAGCGTGCTTCACAGCAGAAATTCTTGCAGCTTCAGTAACAGGGATTTACTCATTGTAAATGTATATGATATTTGTAGCCATCACAGTTGCCACACACTTACATAGAAAAAATGTTACAAAAATGTTTCAAAAAGTTTACCTAAAAGTTACAAAAAGTATTATAACAATAATAATAGATTGGCGCTTACACATATGTTAGTGTTTGGCCGAGCTTCTCCTCCGTAAAGTATTAAAAGCCTTTTTTCTTGTGTAATAAACAATGGGCGTTACATTTACATTTGCGAGCTTAAATGAAAGTTACCACGCAACTTTTTTATTTATTTATCGATTATCTTTGTTAGTAGCTTGACTTCATCACTCTTGTATTTTTATAATTTTTTCCCCATTAACGAACCGTACGCTGTAGAAGTTAATTATGAAAAACCTGTCCAAACGTGTTCAAAATTGCTTTAAAAAACACCCAACTTTTTTTTTAAGCGAAAAAAAAAAATTTTTTATTTTCAGTACAATTTCCAAAGTGGAGCCGCTTTTTTTTTTGCTGAATAAAGCTAAATTGCAAATATCTCGAAAACTTGTCCACAGGGGAAAAAATACTCGACTTTAGGAATCAGCGAGCTATTCTAAATAATGAATCATTATTTATTTAAAGTAAGGGAGATTCGTCAGTGACGTGGTAAGGACAGCCGAGTGAAGTGTAAATTGCTGGAAAGGTATTGCCCTTCACCTGGCGGCCCTAACCACTTCCCTGCCGAATCTCCATTACTTTAATAAAGACGTGGCCGCCTTATTTAAGTAGGTATCAGACATACCTCTCAGCCGCTTTACAAGGTAAGTTACGTGTAATGCAGAGCAGTCGCTCGGAGTAGTTCGACGCTTGGAAATAACTTCGGCTGCACGTTACTTTGCAACTGACATTGTAATGTGTCGTCGGAGGTGTTCATTTTGCGCTTTACTATGTAGTAGATGACATTGGCCATGATGACAATTTTGGTACTAAAAACTGAAAGAAAACATAGCTTACCTCGTAAGGTGCTTACCTATTTTCCCAGTGGGTTGTTTCATTTTGACGGAAACGCAAGTAGCGCAAGTGTTTGCTACAATGAATGTTTTTAGTTTTTGAATTTTAATTTTACAATTAAAAAACATTCAAACATTTTTAAAATAGAAGCATTTGGTCGTCGCCATGGACTGTCAACGCGCGCAAAACGGCAAGAGTAAACCAGCATTCGTGCTGCTGTGGCGTCAGCATTGGCTATGTGAACAGCTTCATATAAATGTATGTATTTATCAGCTGTCAAACCAACACCCACCAACGGCAAAGCAGCACGAAAATTGTATGTGCCAGAGCCTTTAGAAATTAGCTACGTGCATGTAATTTTGCCGCAGATATTGTATGGTATTCAAATATATTTTAATTCTCTTAAGCATTTTAATTCTTAGCAAATTACCATAGAGGATAAAAATTACCAATTCTGGTAACATTTTACTAAAGTGGCAACCGTGGTAGCCATCCTTATGACAACACTGCAAGAAGTTTATATCTTAATCCGGAATAGCGGAAGAAGAATCCGGCTAGAAAACTTGTGATTGCCGCATTCAGATGTCGTTTCTAAGTGAGTTTTATTTATCCATATACTGAGGGGAAAAAATAGTAAAATCAAATTAAAACCGTGTTTAAATCAAATG
>NW_023458558.1:34543731-34556218 GCF_013731165.1 Rhagoletis pomonella | reverse complement strand
AATTCAGCGGCTCCGCTGGCTTGGCCATGTCGTTCGGATGGACAGAAGCGCTCCTGCTCTGAAAATATTCAACGCGGGCCGCGATGCTAGTAACAGAGGAAGAGGAAGGCCTCCTCTGCGTGGGAAAGACCAGGTGGAGAAGGACTTGGCTTCACTTCGCATTTTCAATTGGCGTCAGTTAGCACAAAAGAGAAATGACTGGCCTGCTGTTTTGGACTCGGCCAAAATCGCTTAGGCGGTTACAGCGCCAAATAAGAAGAAGAAGAAGAATAAGGAAATATTAAAATGAAACGTTCATTTTGCACTTCACGGATGCTTTTTTATAATTAAGATTAAAAAAAAAATTTAATTAAAATTTGAATTTGCACGTTGCCCTGACCATACTATCAAGATATGATATCTTATTTAAAATTGTACAGTGAACATTTTGCGCGTTGTGCTTCCACGAATTTTGTGTTTGTTGTTAGTGAGCCATTTGAGCCAATTGAGCTACTGGATGAGCACCCCTGATTTAAACTTCCATTTTGGGTATTTAACTAAAGAGCCTTTATGGGTACCTTTATCTTTAAAGTGGCTTTATGAAATCGATCAGCAAAATAAAGCATCCTTTACATTTTAACACATTCTATAATTTTATTATGAAATCGGTCCTAACAGATGTTTATTGAATGGGTTGCATTTAAAGTTACTACTCGGGAAAAGTCATTGCCTCAGCGAACTGCCCTCGTATAAATCGAGGTTTAAATATCTTTATCGATATGCAGCCTAAAGTGCATACGAACATACATACAGACATATAACAAACGCCTTAAAGCAATCGCTTACGAATCTTCTACAAATCATTGCGATGCTATAAATTATGCTGCTGCTGCTGTTGCTGAAATTGAACTACCGCAAATATTGCTGATGCTCGCATTTCCTAGGCACATCAGTAGGCGAAGCAGTAAAGAGAACACTTTATGGACTTTGATAAGCCATTGTTTGGCCGCTTGCGTAGCACTAAGTGGTAATTCGATGACGACGATGGCGGACAAATGAATGGAATGATCCAGTGACTGCAGCAATGCTGGTGCTGATAGTGCAAACAGAGGCAGTGACAGTTGCGGTGGTCCACGCTATTGTGAGGGAGTTGCAACATAATGAAACATGACATAATATTTGTACAACATGATGAGGGTTCCAACTACATGTAATGCGAGCGCGACATGGTACTAGTAGCAGGAGTACGAGGATGTATTAAAAAAAGTACAAGGTTCTCTGGTTGTAGAACAAGTAGTGATGACAAACAAAAATTTGAACAATGTATTTTTTTTTTTACTAATTGAATAACCCTATACTTTGGAAAAAGCTGTTACGATCCAAATAAAAAAGCGTTGATAAAGAAACTCAATTCGCTTTGAGGATATTCCGACTAACTGTCCATTTTACATTTGATGAGCGCATAAATGAAAGCAATTTTATCACACTCCCAATATTTTCGTATGCGTGAGCAATTACATTGTGCATTAATTTCAGGGTCATTTTCTGTGGCGAAATGATTTCAACTCATGATGAAAGACCTGAGCCAATAAAATTCATATCCGAGCAAAATATGTAGCAACCAGAGTACGAAAATAAACTGTACAAAACAATTCCCATTTGCTCATCGATCATCATATCATTTGTGGTTTTGTACAGTTTTGTACATAGTCAGAAACAATTTGTAAGATTCACTGTCATTTTCCCCAACTAGAAACGTTTGCTTTTCGTTTGTGACAATTGTGCCATAGGGTGATATCACAAACGTTTCAATTGCGTGAAAAATATTTTTTTCTGTAAATTTTCATATCCAATTCAATTAAAAAACATTTTTATTTTTTTATTCATTGCAGCTATTTGTTTTGTGTTTAGTTATTGGATACATATATTTTTCTCTGCACGATTCATTTCGTTTGTTGTTTCGTCTGTAACTACTAAACTACTGTAGTGTACTATCGCCAAAGTGAACTCAGCCGTTTTGATTTCGTATTGTACCGAACTGTTGAAGTAATAAACGAAACGAAATAGTAACGTACAATAGAGTTTATCTTCGTACCCTGGTAGCAACAGTAGAAAGCACAAAAAAGTTGTTGCATATTTCAAGGCGACATATTTCTTGTGATTTTGTCTGAAAATACCCCTAGTGAAATTTTATGGCGAAATAATGTTCTACAATATTTCAACCTTCTAGCGACCTGCTGAATGTCTTTTTATTCAGACTACCCAAACTCCTTTCCAACGATCCTATCGTCCTACAAAATTATTCCTCGTGAAGTTTTACTATTTGTACCCAAACTGCATATTTCGCTTCGATATGAATTTTAACTCTTTTTTCTACTTATACTAAAAATACTTAGGCAAAAAATTGCTATCTTAATATGGCAAAAAAATTTTACTTGGGAATGCAAAAAAACTTAGGTTTTACTATATGGGTTTGGGCCTTTCATCCTGAGTCGAAATCATTCCGTTACTGTTGTGCTGTGTTATTTGATTAATAATAAGAAAATCACCGACTAGTTTTATTTAATTTTTATCGCTTCAGAATGTCATCACTATGTTCTAGTGTATTGCGAATTGCAACAGTCGCGTTGGCAAGTCTACAGCTGGGGGATGAGCAATTACATTTCATAAAGTTGCTGAGTAGAAAACGGTAAGGATCATAGGCGAAAAGTGAATATAGCCGTGGCGAAAAAATTGCAAATACAAATATAAGAATAAAAATGTCACGACCCCAAAGTAAAAACATTCGCTCGTTGGAGTATGAAAATTAGGTTGGCTCAAAAGAAGTAGAGTCGGATGTTTAATGCTTTCCCTCCCTTGGATTGTTCTATACCGAAAAAAAATATACCCCCGTTTTTTTATATTGAAATTATAATTTGTTTCAAAGTTTTTCAAGTATTTAATATGGGAAAAGCATTTTTTTCGTAGAAATGCATTCGAATTCTTGAAAATCAATACTTTTGAGGGCGACAGCTTTTTTCTTTGCTTTCGTCTTTTTTGTTTGTTAGTCGAAAACTCGTCTCGATCCCAGGTCCTGCGGAATAGTAGTGTGCACCGCTAACCACTATACTACAGCTTTCCTATTGACTTGAAATTTGATAAAAGTCAGTTCTTCAAGAATATTTAAGAATCCCCAACCAAACTCAACAAAAGCTAAACTTAAATTTAGTCAACGGCTGCTCTAAATTTCTATCATATAAATGCACGAACAAAATTTAAAAGTATAGATGCTTCCGCCATTAAATAAACACTCTGAGTACCAACTAAATTGGCTGGCTGGCAAGTTTGTTGCTTTCATAATTTGATATTTGCCACACTAAAAAGCTATTGCTTTACACTTTGGTGGTGGCTTGCGGTGCGGAGATTGTGTGGCGAATAAATAAATTGAGTGCCATGATAAATAAACTACATACATATATTCTATACGAGGTGTAACCGTATGTACTACGAACATTAGGGTGGGACGAAAATTAAATTTTCCTGAAATCATTTAACAATTTTGTTGAACCGGAAATTTGTTTTGCAATTTTAGGATTTGATATAAGTTCAGCAAAAATAGTACTATCCTTTTTTCAGAAATAATAAACTTCCTAAGAACATTGAAAGATTAGGAAGTTGCTAGAAGATAATTGTAAATTTTCAGTATAGAGGTTTTTTTGCACAGTTTTTCAGAATGACACAGTTTATAAAGTTTTGATACTTTTGATATAGAGGTAAATTGATTTGTTACTATTTCCATTACAGCAAATCACATTTAGTTAAATACTATTTCTGAATCGAGTTAATTGATCTTTTTTGACGCATAAGGAAGAAGCTTGCATTTTATTCCGCCAGATAGCGCTGTAAGAAAGGCATTTCCGAAAATTTAACGGTGTACTGCTTCTCGTGACCCTATTTCAAACATAAGAGTAATCACTCGAATGAATATAATGGGTGTCCTAGACCACCCATCCACCACTTATAAAATGGAGGAAAATGTTTTTATCGTAAACACATAAAAATATTAATAACGAAGTCGGGGATGCTCTGTTCGGATTCTGCCATGTTTATGGCAAAAATTACCTATTTTTGTCTGCACTAACACGTTGAAAAAAGTAGACGACTTCGGTTATTTAGCAACCACCATTAACACCACAATAATGCCAGCCTTGAAATCCACCCACCGAAAGCTATCGCTACATGGTATGCCGGGGTGAATCAATTTTGAGTAAATTAGCATCCTTAAACTTCGGAATATTGAAGTTTCAAGCATTTGTGAAATTTACCGTTATATGAAAAGCGGCCGTAATTTCAGTCCGATTTTAATAATTTGCAACGTTTTGCTTTTGTGTGGCAAGCACAATAAAATTACCGAGTTTGGTACAAATTGGTGCAACGGTTACCGAGACACATTTATGTGATCATCAGTGGGCGTGCCACGCCCATTTTCCCTTCTTGGTAAAGAATTATTGCAAGCATCAATTTTAAATAAATTAGCTTTAATTTTTACTGATTTATCGAATGTTTCGTATTTTTCGAAAATACCGTTATGTGGTATGTGGGCGTGGCCACTTGGTATGCTGTACCAAGGCCAACAGCTGTGCCAAGTTTGGAAGAAATTGGTGCAGCGGTTACGAAGATATACACATGAAACCATAATTGGGCGTGGCTACGCCCATTTTCCAAAAACTTATAATATTCTTATTTTTCGTCTAAAAGTTATTGTTAATATCAATTTTGAGTGAATAATCTTCAGTAGTACTAAAATATCGCAGTTTTCGTATTTGGTTATTGTCCTATTTTGCCCTTTTTCAATACCGTCCGTCCTACGCCGGAAAGAAGTGCATGTTCCAAGTTTCGTTAAGATATCTCAATTTTTACTCGAGGTATCGTGTGCACAGACGGACGGACAAACAGAGAGTCACCGATCGTCATCGATTTCTCTTTTCATTCTGAGCATTTATGTATACATTTGTCTATATCTATCTCGATTCGTGTTGCCTTTTACAAACAACCGTTATGTGAACAAAGTTATAATACCCTTGTGCAAAAGTGCGCTCGGGTATAAAAATCGATCCGGCCTATTGTTCATACTCATGTGTTAGAACTGACCAACTCACATAGCTTTTTAAAACCGCATATTCGCATATTTATATAAAAAGCTGCTGTGCCTAAGGGCTGTGGGTAGAGCCTTTGTATGTTGTCGGTGTGGCGTGGCAACTACCCGGTAGGAATTCGTCCTGTACAGTCTGTGGGAAAAACAATTTTTCGCACTTTCCTATTCCCTAAATAATGGCAAATTACATATTTTGGCGAAAAGAATTGCATTTAAAATTAAACAAATTGTATATTTAAATAATAAGTGCACACTGCACTCCCGAAGTTGTAGAAATAGATATTACTTGCAACTATTTGATGATTCCTTTTGTTTATTACACTAATATTTGTAAAAATGCGCTAATTATATCAAAGGTTACAATTGGTATTCTTCTTCTTGTTTGGCGCTATAATCGCCTAAGGGATATATTTTTCCGACCATCTTTTTTTTCACACAAACGGGATATATGTACATATAAGGGGCATAATTCTTGCGTATCGTTGATTCTCGAAAAAAAGTTTATCACATCTTTTAGTTTAGAAATAGTATTTCTTATTTCTGAAACCTCGTTTAAGTCAGTCACTACAAGTTTTAACAAAAGAAGAAGTGTTTTTCAGCTACATCAGCTGCCCCCCCTGCCCCTAACTGGCTATGCCCTTGCCAACTGACGTCAATTGGAAATGCCAGGTAAAGCCACCTGGTCTTTTCATTGCAAATGAGGCCTTCCTCTTTCTCTTTTACCACCCACCAGCGACTTTGAGTTGAATACTTTCATAAATAGATGGAGCATCGGAGTCCATTCGAACGGCATGACCAAGCCAGCGGACCCACTGTATTTTAATTTGCTACACTTAGTGGATGTCGTTGCATTTGATATTACAGTTAGTTCCCTTACTAAGAGGCTTATTTTATTCGCTTTCATACTATTTTTAACAATTATAAATGTTCCTCCTATGTAAGAGCTCTTTAACGTCTGTATTTGTTTTAGGTTTTTTATTACAGGGTGGCGCCGAATGAGCTATAAGGTTTAAATGGTTTATAACTTTTTTATTTATGCGATTATTAGAATTTTTTTTTTAAATACAGTATATTATTGGGGAATTTTTTGCAATTAGCTTTGAAAAATGATATCCTGTAAGTGATGTCCATTTTCTGCTTCGCACATACGTGCTCTTTTTAGCATATTTTCCATAACTTTTCGCATAATTTCGGGTGTAATGGCCATGATTTCATTTCTAATGTTGGTTTGGAGATGGAGAATGGTTCTTGGTCTGTTAACGTACACTCTTTCTTTCAAATATCCCCAAAGAAATCTGTTAATAAGAATTCAAACCATATAGCTCATTCGGCGCCACCCAGTATTTATCGTGTTAGGCAAGCGATTTTTCCCGCAGCCATCATTTCCACTTTTATTTCATAAACTTTTTCAATACACATTTTGCTTTCGCTTGGATGTAAAATTTCCATTAGACGTATACTAAGGACGTAGTTTTATCTATTATTTTATACGAGCATTATCTTTACTTTTTTTTAACCACAACTTGGTCCTAAACAAAATTCTCATTTTTAATTTTATTTATCATTCATACATGTGCGCTCGTATTTAAATTAAACGTGAGTTTGCTTTTTTTTTGTTTTGCTTTTTTTATTTTATTTCCACATCTATCTTTCTTTTGTGTTGTTGTTTAATATTTCATCTCCGTTCAGCCGTTCTATCCGCCCAGTTTGTTGGTTTAAATTAAGCCGCAGGCTATTGCGTGACGGCAGCTCTGAACGCAACGCTTGCCATCGCTAACAATTGCTTCGTTGTGTTTTTTTTTGTTGCCACTTACGCCCACAAGGCTGAACGCGCGCCAATCGGTCCGAATGCAAAGCGCGCTCTCTTTACAATGGAGCTTTGCGGTGTGGTTTGGTATGCGAATTTTCGAGCGTGAAATAGGTGTGCACCCGAATTAAATTTATTTGTGCTTATTACTCGTAGAGTTAAAATTTTATTAGAATGGGTGTATTAAATTTGTACTTAATTTTGTTCAGAAAAAATTTAAAATATGCTGTTAGCATGAAAATGGTGAGTAATTTTTGTTACAACGCAAGCATTGATGTATTACTGAAATTTGAAGCGTGCTAATAGGATTAGCTTATGTACCTAATTTCAAAGAATATCTAGCTGAATTTATTATCTTCCCACGCGTTACATTTATCAATCTACACACATGTGTATGTACATACACATTCGATTCTACAGAAAATAAAAAGACGTTCGTTACGTTTGGATGAACATCTTCTTTACCTGCCGGATCGTGTACCCGTCGTGTACAGTGGAATAGCCCGATTTTACTGTAATTTGTTAGCCGTGGTAGTTTCGCTTAGGAAGTGAAAAATCACAGACTGGTAAACTTCCATAAATATTGTCCATTTATAAAACCCAAATTTTATTTATGTAATTCGGAAAAAATCTACCGTACCTGCGAGGAATTTCGCCAATCTATGCCACTTTTAGTAAGTATTTATTTATTTCTAGGCAAAGGTACTACATGGAAATTTTCAGTAAAATCGCATCTCAGTTAGTACTTTATTCCCAGCTCAAATGATGATCTGCCAATGTGAAGCGTCCAGTCTTCGAAAGATAAATACAAGGCTAGCAGGTTCTAGCAACTGGAACTTGTTTCAAGAGTTTAACCCGGGGTTTAATTAACGGATTAATCCCAATAGCTACTCGGCGCGAAGTAGTTGCACTTTCCATAAAGACATTAAAAATGTTTTATGTCATCTAAATGTTCTCAACAGGACCAAGAAAAATTATGGAAATACGTTATAAGACACCTCAATTAAACTATTGAACTTGGCATTAAAGATGGAAGCCAATCCAGTAAACACCGATCATTCAATTAACAGTGCTGAGTCGGTGAGGAGCCTGCTCGAATTTTCGCTTAAAAATAATTTCAAATAATATCGACATCATGTGTCCTTTGAATACTAGATACTGGTGCTCGTTTGCTCCGAAAAAAAGCTTTAGATCGTGTTGCTAAACAAACTTGGACTTTTTAACAATCTCAGAGTATTGTGCGCTGTATGCGAGAACAGTGGTGCATGCCAATGAAAATTTAAGTCTGAATGACCAACATTTTTCCAAGACAAGGAAGGATCATAAACTCACCATTTAGTATGAGCTGGATGCTAATAAATGTTTGTTCCCCTTTGAAGAAATCGGTCAACGGGCACATTTAACACCACCGGTGAGCGCGATATAATTTTTCTGTCTTCTGCTTACTTCGTGCGAACCTGTTGCCATTTCTTTGCCTGGATAGGGATGAACATTGAAAGATGGGCAAAGAAGGGATCTTTGGCGCCTCTGTCGGGAAAATTTAGCCTTCACGACAAAACGTTCGATAACGGACTGCGGCTGATCGACTTCACCGATGCCCGAAACATGGTATTTATTACGTAGTACTAGGCTCCAGAGTAAAAATATCCATAAAGCCACTTGGCTGTCAACAGATCGAAGGCGGAAAGAAGCGTGCTTCCAGTGTTTTGGACGTACGTACACTCCGAGGCCAAAATACCGACTCCGACCACTATCTTGATACGCACCCGCCTCTATGGATCAGGCTACGCTATGACGAGGTACGAATAGCAATTACACAGCTGAAAAACAAGAAAGCCGTGAAGGTGAAAGCCTGCCAGCTGAGATATTCAAGTATGGCGGTGAGGAGCTGATAAGGTGTATGCACCAAAGTAAAGGGATTAAGTGTGGTGGTGTGTCTTCAAACAAGCAGTCAGCGCATTCCACGCCATAGTTTCGAAAAAGTAGAAAATTTAGTTTACACCGATAATAATGTCAGCAAGTGCTATTTTGGACTGGGTGGGCAATTCAGTAGTAAAGTCCTCTCTCGCCGTCCGAGAACTACTCTCTGTAATGGCCGTGCATGGGCAAGGACAACATCCGATGCGGTAGCTCTTGGAGTATTCGAAAGTATCGCAGACGATCAAGCGATGAACTGTATGAGCTTTACAACAACATGAACGTGAAGTGACTTAAAACTCACCGGCTCCACTGGCTTGGCCATGTCGTTCGAATGTATAAAATTCGAATTGTATAAAATTTGCGAGGATCCATACCAGGCCATTTACATAAAAATAATTGAGTGTATACAAAAGCTATTTATAAAGTTAGCTGGTTAATTTCTGAATCCACTTAGATCGAAATTCGGCGGCCTCGGTGCTACCATCATCAATTTAAGCTCTAGGACTCCCCTTCCTTGATCCACAACCTAATCCCCTTATTCTCCCTCCTTCGATGAAAGTAGATTATGAATAATCGGAGGGGATTGATATGACGCTACTGTCACTATCTACTTAATCTTAATTTTTATGTACATACAATTTTGCATAAATTACCGTGAACTTTTCATTTTGTCTTTACCTGAAAGAAAAGAAAAAAAACAAATATGTAAAAATAAATATATGTACATATATTTATATACAAAGGTTAAATTTGTTTGAATAAATCGAGTAAAAGGTCAGAAATTTTAAGAACAAGCAATTGCTTAGTTTTAATTCATAAGGCCCATTATTTCGCAAATATTTAGTCAATATGATTTCAAAATTAACTTTGAGTCTTAATCTTCTTCGATAAGAAATACTGAACAAATCAGGAACTGCAAAAAGTGTTTGGGAACAGAACTGCTTATTACCATTAACGAATTAATGTAAGTAAGAATAGTCTAGCTTTTCTCCATCATAACTAATAACTTTAAGACTAAATTTATGTACCAAATATGCGCACATCATTTCACTTCTGCGTTGATATGGAATAAAGTAATTTTGCAAATATGAAGATACAATTTTTATTTTATTTCATAATGAACACATTTTATGTTGTATATTTTTTATTCTACATATTAAGGTAGTGTATGCTCATATCCATAGTATGCATAGCTGCTCCGCAAACCATTTTTTTAGAGTATTTTGAATTGTAGAAAAATTTTATAGAATTTAAAAAATGAAATAAACTGTGCACACTTCGATTTTTTTACGAAATTTCCGGAGAAAATCGGTAAAAAAATCAAAATAATGCTGCTATGTCAAGAATTCCTTGCAGAATTTTTTCACAATTTCCTTTATTTTTCGTACAGAAATTTCTTTACGATTTCGTGTCAACCACTTCATATAATTTTCTTTGAAGATTCGCAAAAAAAAATCGTTACAGAAATAAGATACTCCTAAAGATTTCGTTAAGATTTCGGGAACTTTGGTTTGCAGAGTGAACAAAAAGTTTCCACCATAACGGAAAATATAAATTATTCGGGATTCAATACTCAAAATAAATTGGTTTGATAGCCAGTATTCAATGAACATTTGAAATGCACTAAGAAAGGGTCACAAGTAATCCGGTAGGATTAACTTCGTAAAAAAATATGTTAATGCTAAGCTTCGTAAACCTGAAGGAACTAGAGGAATGGTGTAACGTGATTGAATAATTTAATACCGTGGGGAATTCTAGTGATTGGTGGCGCATAACAAACCCTCTTAAAGGTCTCCAAATTCAAAACTTTGCTATTAACAAGTGGAGAAACTTCCTTCATTTTGTATAAATAAAAAGTGATCTTCCTACCCTCTGATACGCCAAACTATATGTTGCATCTGAAAGCAGAATAACAGCCCCTACATTAATGCACGATTTGGCTCTGCATGCTCTTTGTTAGTCGGTGCTTCACACTGAGAAAAGAGTTTAGTTACGTAAACTAAATATGTTTTTCTCAACACATGATTGTGTGATAGTTACATTATTTGTTTACAGTTACCAAATCATGTGTTGAGAGGAATATATTTGGCTGACTTTTTTCTGAGTGCAGACTGTGATATAACGGATTCGCAGAAAAGAATTGCTAAATGGGGGTTTCTTAGATAATCGTTTGGGAAAAACTAGCTCACTGCATTCATTTGCCCTTTATTTCCCAATTCCCAATAGCCAATATTCAGCCTTTCACAACCGCGCTCCTAGAACGGGTAGCTGAAAATAATATGGATACGTTTTTTGAAATTTCTCAGAAGTCCACAGCCCACATTTAGTTCCGTTAGTGCATCGCATTGCAATGATGATCAAGGTACTGCAGGGTAAGTACTACAGGGTAAGTAAGATAAAACCTTCTCATATCAACGCTTTAATGCTACAATGGATTTCTTTTGGATTTTGTGGAGTATCAGAATGACTGGCTTTGGCTGAGATTTATTACTTATTATGGTTGTCAAATGCGCTGACACAACACTTGTACACATTTCCGCGGACCAAAATGTGGATATTCGTATTATGGCCATTTCGCGGATGCTTGCCTCGCGTATGACAGGATCATTAAGTTGAAGCAGCATTAATTAATTATGCGCACAAGCGAGCACTCGGATACATACATGCAGATAGTAAAAATGAAAGTTTGACAACTATGTACATAAATGCATACGCCCTTGGTACGTACCCTGCAGAAAAAAATTATCAATCGATTAAAGTAACCAACTTATAGTTAGCTTTTTTTGCGGGATGCCGATAAAAAAACTAACTTCTAATTAACTACGACAAAACAAATTTTAAATTAGCTGTAAAGTCGTGCAGGAGTCATGCAGACGTTATCGGGAGTTTATTTTCTTTAGAAGTTTCCATTTAAATATCCTACAAAAAAAACTTTCAATACACCCTTTTCTGCACTTCGCAGATTCGTTTTCGAATTCAGGACAAATAAAATAAAGATGGAAATTTTACGTTATTATATTGATTGTATGTCTGATGGAATTCAAATGTGGGACCACCTACAAAAGAACATGTAAGCAAATATTTAATGTTAAATAAAGAGAAAAAAATATAAGAAATATAACAAATCTTTTTTTGTTTGGTAGTTTATGTCCAGAAGTAGTTAGCTACAAGTTAGTTGACATGTAATGCAGAGGAAACTAGGGATCACTATTTTTCTCGGCCATCGCCCTTCAAAAGTAGTTGGTTACGGTCAAAGCAAATGGTTAATAAATAGTTACCACTAGTCGACTGCTAGTTAGTTAATAGTTAGCTACAAACTAACTAGCATTGAGATTTCCAAAGTATACTAAACAGCATTTGTATTTGAATGCATGGTAAAGTTTAAGAGCAAAAGTCGCATATGCGGCAAAAAAATTCTAAAAGGTCAACGGCACTTTTTAGCCATTTGAATCCTGCACTTTGTTATTCAGGGTGATCCACCTGGACCCTTGTATTTTAATTTTAACTAAAATACTTAAAACAGGGCATTATGTCGAGATCTTTATTTTTACCCGAAAGAACAATTTCTGGCATTAAATTTTTAAAAACAATTTCATTCAAATGTCTGCTGCCAACATTTTAATGAAATAATTTTTAAAAAGTAAATT
>NW_023458558.1:34537804-34543721 GCF_013731165.1 Rhagoletis pomonella | reverse complement strand
ATTTCAGAGATTGTTCTTTCGGGTGATGATAAAGATTCCAATATTAAGTTCTCTTTGAAGTGTTTTATTTAAAATTAGAAAAAAAACAATTGTCTAGATGGATCACCTGTTACTAGAATTAAATGTGATAAAAAACTGCATACTCAAAAACTTTCTAAAGAATTTCTCTAATAACTCGAAATTTCGCTAGATTTTTTAAGTAAGTTTTTGATAATGTTTGTTAATGAATGCGCTACTTTTTTATAAAAAATAGCTGACATTAAAAACAAAAATTAGACAAATGGTTAAGACTTGCCAAAATGTGTATGTATGTATGTATTTCAATCACCATTTCTTACACCCCAACTTAGTGGTGTCATTTCGCTGTTAATAATATTAATAATAATTACTAATCCTCTACTGTTCATTAAATTAAATTTAATTTTATTTTGTCACTATTTTTTGCTTGCATGTAAAAACTACCTTACATACATATTTACATAAGTACTTAACTCACAACTATCTTCGCATTGCTAACAAATCCCACTTTTCTCTTTATACCACAACAAAATTTGTTCGCTTGCATTTAATAAATTGCCATTGTTTTTTCTACTGCTGCTTCTTTAGCTGCTCAACTTGCACCTTACACGAAATGCAATTCATTTATTTACATATTGTTGTTGTTGCACTTTGTTTAGTTGCCGTTTTGTTACGCTTATCGTTGTCATAGTATTTATTGGTGTTTGCCCTTAGTTTCTCGCTCCTAGATTATGATTCCCCCAAGAATAACGTCCAATCTGAACTTTACTTTTTGCCTACCCTCTGCATTGCACACAACTTCGTCGGCCAACAAATATTTTCTTCTACCCTTGATGCTAAAACGAAACTTCTCCTATGGCACAAAATTTAAATTTACTTCGCTCAAGTCTTTGTTTAAGTTATGCAGAAGAAGCAAGTTGCAAGTAGTTTCGTAGTTTCTGCATAATCCTTGTTGTAACAAAGTGGTTGTGTTGTTGTTGTTGTTGTTGTTCTATTCCCATGAAAATCCTTAATTTTTTCCAAAATGTCTTAGTCCCTAACTGAGTTTGCTTTAATAACTGTCACTGTCTTAGTTGAGCATTCTCATCTTGTTTTCTTCTTTTTTGTTGTAAAATAAAGTGCATGAAACTGCATTTGCAGTTTTTAAACGTCGCGACGGCTAGACGACTGCGTCAAGTCATTGCCCAGGCCAGAATGAGAAAATGCTGTTTCATACAACAATACCAAGTAAAGTAAAATATGCATACATATATATGTGCATTAGGATGGTCCTTAAATATAGGAAGCAAATTTTTACGTAAGATTTCCTAAGTCTTAACCCCTACGTCGCTGGTACTATAAAGGTTAAGGCCAGGAGCACAGAAGTCAAAGTTCAGATTACCCTCTGAAGACGTCTTAACCGATTCCAATCGGGACCAAAATTTAGAATTGGTATCTTCAACTTTAGTAGTATCGTTTTCGGGTATTAAATGAAAAAAATATTTTTAATTTTTTCAGTCTGCATAGAAGCATCTCTGGCCCTTGACCCCTTTGCGACACGCCTGAACCGTCTCCAATCAGCACCAAAATGTATATGTATTATCTCTGAGTGTGGTATTACTGATTGAGGGGGTGGGGCTGAAAAAATTGTGCATTTAAATTTTTTAAGGGCCACCCTAATGTAGTACATATGTACCTTCATTGTTACTTAAATATGTATTCCTCCAGGGGACGATTACAATTTTAACTTTTGTGTAGCCGCTTATTGCGCATATTTTTGTCGCTGTTATTATTACTTAAAATGCTTGCAAGGAGTAAGTATGTTTGCTGTCCATGCAATAAGGCATAATGGTCTTGAATGTGTCTTTTTAGGGGGCATATTCAAATTCGTGTATATTAGCTTGCGAGGATCCTTATTTTACAAAGAGCAAGTATACTTCTGCTTTGAGTTTGCAACTTGTTATATAATAAAAAATAAAAAAGTAATTATAAGTGCGCGATTGTGGCGCAAACTAGTTGATAGTTTTCTTGATATATTTTGCTGTTTAGTTATTTAACCGAGCCCGTGTCGAACTCTTTACTGTCAAAGAAACGTATGCCACATATTTTTGCAAAATTTTCTTATAGGTGCCGAAATGCTCACAGGGCAACAGGGTGTATTTCTGCGTCCAAAAAAAAAAATAAAAAAAAAAAAAATATATAGCTTACCGTTTTGGCGTTTGAGTCGAATTATACAAGTATCTAATGTTTCGTAGTGTAATGTTGGAAAGATACATTTTAAAAGTTCTCTTTTTAAAACGCATTGTCTTTGCGCATTTCCGCTTTTATTGAGTAAGTTTCACTGCTTGTTATATGTTCTCATTACAAGAGGATAGACTATCCCTGCTTTATTGATCGCCGATTATGTGAGTTCCTGGTTTAAGTGTACACATTTTTACCTTCCTCTTATTAGCTCGGGATGTAACTATGTAATATTGATGCGCCTAAAAGATGCAGCGATTTCTATTCTCAAGTTACATACCTGATGACAGTACGAATGGTAATTATTATAGGGAGGTTTTAGTTTTTTAAACTATAATTTTATTTTATGCCAAATCTTCTTGATCTTAATGAATTTCGCCTTCGCTTGAAAGTGTATTATGGCAGCTCTGATACAAAATAATTTTTGATTTGACCATTATCGTTTATGACGGTGAGCTAGTTGGGAGTTTCTTTTTGGTAAGTTTGGTTTACCTTAATACTGGACCAGTGGAAGTAGAATAAAAAGACGGAAAACCCTAAAAATCTAAAATTGTATCAATCGCCGTGTATTAGTATTGTAAAACTTCCAAACCAGCTTAACCGATTGATTGATTTTTTTGTTATATTCGTTTAAGTTGCTAAATAGGAAATTTGAAAAACCCCAAAAAATATTGGTCAGATACCGAGTTTTTTTCAAAAATAATAAAATTTCCAAGAAAAGTTTATGCCACTACGGTGCTACAACCAAAATGGTTGCGTGTAGTTTCTATGCCATGTCTTAAATAGAGGTGGGATTTAGAACAGGTCTAAAAAATAATTTTGGCATTAGCAGAATTTCAAATACACCCCCAAATCTTAAGTTATGATCAAACATCTGGATGTTGGGTTAACACACCGGTCGTAAATTGCACAATTTTCACCGGATTCTCATAATCTTATATATATAAATCAAAAAAATCCTTATAGCTCTGACAATTTCTGTACAATTAAAGTCCAGAGGAAAAAAATTATTTCGTTTTAGAATAAAGCACTAAAGTATGAGTTTTATACCAGTATTGGGTATAATTTCAACTGAAATCACCATAACTATTTTTTCGGATTTTTCTCAAGCTTTTGGTTGACGGAGTCATTATTATCAAATTTCCTCAACTCCTGAAATTGTCCAATTTATGACTGGTGTTTTAACTCAAGATCCAGATTTTCAGTTTTTTGCTAATGCCGAAATTATTTTTTGAACCTGTTCTACCACCTCTACTACATGACATGAAAAGTACATGCAACCATTTTTTTTTCTGCAGAATCGTGTAAATTTTTTATATGATTCGTTTTAAACATGAATAACTTTTGAAGGAGTGAATTAACGGAAAAATCAGCAAGAATTTTTTACAGCATTCAATTTCCTTCAAAAATATATGTCGCTTTGTTCGATATATTGGCGTACAAAATTTCTAAGTTGTATGCCTTGTTTTGATGCCAGCAACCACTTGAAGTAGCATGCGTAAGTCTGCCCATAGCACCACTATTTTGATGCTTAATTGCACCAAGACTACGCGAACCAACTTTAATGCCGTTGGCAAATTGCAGAGGAAAAAACCGACAACAAGAGGTTTGTATGTATGTATGTATGTATGTAGTCAGATGCAGCAACACTCAACAGTTGCGTCGCCTTTGTGTTGCTGCGCCTCAAGCTGATTGCCACTTTGTAGGCGTTGACATGCGTCTTCGTACATTGTGAAAGAAAGAACCTAACTAGGGTTGCCAACATTTTCTAAGATATTTATAGTACATTTTCCAAAAAATTAGAAAAACGATAGCACCTACACTTCAAATATATATAGTATTTTTTGTTTAAAAGAAAAATTAAAAACGCTTTTTAGTTAATGGAAAAAGTTCTTGCCATGAATGCCGATATTGTTATTTCAGTACAAAGGTCATTTATTTTAACACACATTTTTTCTTGCAAATTACTGAAATATATTTATATTTATAGCTGAAGAAATATAGTATTTTCGCTTACTATTTTTTCCAACAGTATGTAGTACGCCGATCGGAAAAATAGTACAATACTATATATTGTAGTACGGATGGCAACCCTAAGCACAACACCGGCACTAGCCTGAAATCAAATATAAAAAAAAAACATTTGGCGCGCATATTTTTGTAAAGTTATGGGCCGAGCTTCTTCACTAATTTGTGGTGTGCGTCTTAATGCTAACCCCAAAATGTCGTGACCTGTATTTTAGCGGCGACTTTGACTTTTATGAAAAGCTTTTTCATGTAAAAAGTGCATTCGGAGGTTTATCATTGCCTACGAGTGGCAACCGCTTTAGTGAGAAAAAAAATGTTTTTGCATGTTGCTCGGACAAGGAAGCGTACATAGGTTCTCCCGTATGAAAGAACGTTCGCTCCTTCAACTGCTCAGCTACAGCGGCCGTCCGAGTAAACAGAAGTAGTGCAACAAATAAATTCAGATTTATATTCAAATAAAGCGTAGTCGTGGTTTTGCATAATTTTTTATTGTCTTTTTTCATAATGGCAATGGTGATGCTATATTTTATTGCCATTGGTACTGAAGTCAAACAAATTTCCTTCGTAATTACGCATTTCTAGACTTTAAATATCTTTACTTTTGCTGTTCGGCTGTTTTGTTTTTTATTTCAAGTTGCCAATTGCAATTGTCGGCTGCTCCTACACTAAGTAAGGGCTTTTAGAATTAATTGTGGTTGTGGCGCCATGACACATCAGGGCATTCGCATGTGTAGATTGTGGCGAGAGCATGGTGACTACCCAGCAAACACTGACTGTGTTAACGTTAGCGAATCTTTGTATATATTTAGAATTCAAGTGTAGGTCTATTATGTTCATCGCAAGTTAAGTTAGAGAACAGTGTTAGTAATTAGAGATTGTTTAGAAACTAATCAGAATTTAGCTTATGAATATGATTGGATATCTAATATGTTTCTGGATAACGAGAACTGAGTCCTCTTTTTGTAAGGAATGCCATAAATCTCGACAGCTTCGTCTTGTAAACACTTAAAACTCAAATCGATTTCTAACCTAAATATTTTTTGGGTGGATGTTAAAGCAGTATGGATTAAATTTAGTTGGTTGGACTCCTCTTTTGGTATTAACGAATTTTCTTTATGCGTCCATTCCAAATAGAACGTAGCAAGCTTTGCCGTGTTGGCCTTAATTTAAACTCTAACTGGCTGAAAGGGGCTTAAAATTTAACAAAAATGGCAAAGTACGATAAAACAGTCAGGTCAAGCCAACAAAATACTTTATAGATTCACAAATTCTTGATTCATTTTCAAAAATACAGTTTCATTGGAAAGACATTAAATCAAGCAATCTATCTGCTTAATCATTTTAAAAACTTTCTTCTGAAACTATCTTGATATATAATTTTGTTCGTCTAAAACATATTCATGTCAACACTGTATACTGACAATGTGATGGCCTCGTACTAGCACTAGCTGCTGGTGCTATCGGCGCTTCAAGTTCATCCGAGTCGTCATCCACAGCAGCTTTGTTGTTTCTCAGTCACGCTCGTCCGCTAGTTTCAACGTTGTTACGTTTCTGAAGGTCGGAGAAATGATTCTTCGACAATTAAAGTATCCCCTGAATATCGGTCATCTTCATCTTCATCTTCATCTTCATCTTCATCTTCATCTTCATC
>NW_023458558.1:34528668-34537704 GCF_013731165.1 Rhagoletis pomonella | reverse complement strand
AATGAGGATGGTGAGCGGGAATACGAGACCGCCAACGATGTTATTTACTGAGGCTGTTGCTCGCTGTCTGTCTTGGAAACGGCAACAGACAGTGGGACGAAATCAATTAAACTTGCGCAGCCACTTAACTGCAGTTAAATGCATTGATCTCGTTGCCCGGCACAGTGCCGCGATTCGTTGTTTTCTTGTCATTGCTATTATGGTATGGCTATTGTGCTAATTGAGGCACGTAATTGCATATATAAGTTTTGCAAGTGTCTAACGCATACACTGTCCACAAAAAAAAATCAATTCGTGCATACAAATGCAAGATATATACATATGTACTTTTTAGTATACGCCTAAATAAAATTATATTGCAAACCATACCAGCGCCAAAATAAACAGTAGCTACAATAACAACAACAAACACTTTTCAGGTAATTCGAGACATTTCTAGCAATGAGGCAACAAATCAAATAAACAACAAATAAAAGTTGCAATAAAATAAACAAAATATTCCCAAGGCAATTGCAATTAAGTTGGCAATTGCAAAGCCCACATTGCCACGCACAAAAATAAATAAAAACATACCAGTTCTGTTTTTCGCAGTAGATACTTAGGCATCTAGATTAGTCCTATAATCTCCAAAAAGTTAAGAATAGTTTGTGGAGATATTCAACCGATGCTTTTCCTTATTTTTTCTATAAAGCCTTAAGGAGGAGCTGCAACCACACTCTAAAAAATCTGTTTAAAAATGCGACTTTAAATCGAGTATATTTTTGTTTATTTTTAAAACTTTTTGGTAAATTTACACGATGAATATGTATTTTTCTCGTCTACACATTGCCGTGTGTAAAAATCGTTTTTGTTAGCGGCTTTAAACAATTCTACGGGTAAAATCAAACAGCAAATGTGTATTTTGTAGCTTGTACACATTTTCGTAGTAAATTTACGCACACCACAGCAGCTATATTACACTCTAAAAAATCCGAAATTTAAACAAACTATTCGTTGAATAATCGAGCATGTAATTTCGCGAATAATATGGTAGGAAATCAGTAACCTACCTTTTAGGTAGGAAATCTACAAAATTTTTTTAGAGTGTATATTTTAGTAGATATTCGTGTTTCATTTTTATTTCTATTGCACCTGCTGCTTGTACTATTGCTTCTTTAATTGCATGCACGCGCGTTATGCTACTGCGTGCAACACCGACAGCCAATAGCGTGTGGGTTGCATCAGAAGTTTAACTTGTTTTAACATTATGTCACCGTACTCGAAAGTCATTTATTTTCCAGCTTACCAAGTTGACGCTATTTTGCTTCCCTTCCCGCTGGCATCGATGCAATTAAGAAACTTGCAACCCAACAATTTCATTCACAGTTGCAAGTATCCCGCTTCTATTCAACATATTTTCCGCCATACTTCACTGTTCGGTTAGCTACACTAGTGTACCTACTTGCTTCAATACTTTTCTCTATCTTGCAATCTTGGTTATCCTTATCATACTTTTTGCCATCACTGCTGTTTATTTTTCTACTCATCACTTTTGCCATCATTGTCGTTGCCACATATACCGTTAAGCATCCCATAAGTAGATCAGCTTGAGCATCTCTATCAACAGTATTATAGTGTATGTACATACATACAAAAATAGTCGCCGCTAATGTCACTCCTTAAGTTCTTATTGCTTCTACGTCCGTAATTGCTGCTGTGCTGGCTTTAGCTCCTGGTTGCTTACCACTACGATAGTTTTGTTTAAGGCTGCTGCATTTTTTTTCATATTATGTTAATCTAACTCGCCTTCTTAAGTTTGAATTTTCTTTTATCACTCAGGTGCTCCTTGAATTCATTAGAACTCTGCAGTTGCTGAATTTTGCTTTTACTCATTTCTCTTTATATTTGTTTCATATCGTACCTGCGTTGCATTGCGCACGTGCCCTCTTTCTTTGATGATTCAATTGAATTGCAACTCGGAAGCTTCTAAATTGAAATACTTTCGAATTTCTTATATACATTTGTATATACATACATACATAAAAATTAACCAAGGAGTAATAAAATAATTTGTGTGATTTAATGAAAATTTTGGAAAATTTGCTGTTTCCGAAGTTATTAGGGGTATTCTCGAAGTCTTGCACGATGCACGGATTGCACGAAATGCAAAAATACTATTCCATATTTCGAAGAGTACGAGAGCACCCCATTGCAAAGTGGTAGCATGCATGGGTAACAAGCAGCGAAATTATGTAGCAAATACAATAACACGAGACAACAAAAAAAATGAAGTGAGCGAGATGAGAGGAATGGGAGAATTATGTAGCAATTCCAACAACAAAACAACTAGCACAGGGTCGCACTTATCTTGCTATGCTATTTTGCAAAATATATACATGGGTTTCGACGTTGCATATTTTGCAGCGATAGGAAATGTTGTTTCCCATGTATTTTGTTGTTGTGTGTTTGAAAGTTATGCAATCCATGCAATCCGTGCTACGTGCAATGGCTTTGCAAGATTTGGAGAATACCCCTATTGTGTTATATATCTATGAAACTATGCAAAAATGGTGAATAGAATTATAACATAGTGCCACGTGGACACCAGGGATGTTGCAAATATTTTCGTTCACATTCGTTATGCGAATGATTCGCATCACTTTACACATTCGCATCAAATGATAAGAATGTTTTGAGAATAAGGATGTGTACATGGGCAGAGAGTCCACGCTTTTTGCTTCAGGCGCTAAAGGGTTAAGTAATATATCAAGCAACATTGATAGAAATAATTTTAGAATCTGTAACTCGTTTCTGTAACAATTCTCTACCAAGGCGAATTGAGATATGAATTCGCCGCCCTGTTCTCTACTGCTAATGAGTAGTAGAGAATGACGTATATTCTGTACCAGTAGAGAAATAATCGGTAGAGAAGAGTTACAGAAACGAGCCACTGGAGAGACATCAAAAAAAGTGAAATTAAAGCCCAATTGAAGGCCTGTCTTAAAGAAAAACGAGCTTATCTCGGTAAAAATCCTCTCGAATGGTGGAAAACTAAATAAACAATACGACAAATTGACAGAACTGACTCGCAAATATTTGAGCGCTCCACCTGCTGGCGCTCCGGTCTTATATACTAGCCTCTAAGAAATCACCCCATGGAAGAAAAGGCAGCAACATTACTTTTTTTGAAATATAATATGCCCCTTTTGAACTTTGACTAAATACTAGATTAAAACCCTGTAAGCCCTCGTTGAATGTTCTAATAATTTACAAAACTACTAAGTAATAAAAACGATGACTTAAGTTGATTATAGTTTTTTTAAGGTTATTCCTAACATTCACATTCGCATATTCGCATTCCGAAAATTCGCAATGTGGAAAATATGACATTTGAAACATCCCTAGTGGACACCTTTTGATTTTAATTGGCGGCGCCTAGTTATTATAAACTTTATCGAAAGGTATATACTTATCATAATACTTAAAAACTAAGCAGTTGCATTTACTGAAAATTTCATACCTTCCTCTTAAATTTATTTGAAAAAAATCGAGTAAAAAGTCTGAAATTTTAAGAAAAAGCATTTGCTTAGGTTTTATGCATACGGCCCATTGTATTTAATGCGAGGAACAATTTTTACCTAAAAGCTAATAAAACTAGTATGTACATTTTGTTACACATTTCACATCATATTTTGGGATTCACCTTCCCCAATACGTTAAGCTCTCTTCAAACTGAAAGAACTTTTCGAGGCCAAACTAAGTTTTAGACAAGCCGAATCATTCTATTGCCACCACTCGCTTGGAGCTATTTTGACTGTGCTTCTGTAACATTTGCTAGCCCCCACTCTCTATGTATGTAAAGATAAGATAAACATTTACCGAAAATGTTATATGTACATATGTACATATCGCCACTGGACACGAATAAAGACACACGAGTGTTTTGACGGTGAAAAATTACGCATGAAAAATAATTGACGAAAAAACATGCATAAAAAAAGTGCGGCGAAGAAAGAACGTTAAGCTAGTTTGCGGCGAAGTGAGACGCGTAAACATAGATTTATACCTGGCTAAGGACTGTCACTTCAGCATCGTTCCCCAAAAGCTCTGAGGAATTTATATCGAGCCCTAACCGCCAAAATAACGTAAGCGACATTTTTTTCAAAATTTTCTTTTTGATGCAGAAATATTCCTAGAGCATTTAGATGCATTTCTGCATCAAAAAGAAAATTTTGAAAAAAATGTCGCTTACGTTATTTTGGCGGTTAGGGCTCGATATACTGTTATATGCAAACATAGTTTACCACAAAAATAAGTTTACGCGTCTTTCTTCGCTGAAGTTTTTTTATGCGTTTGTTTTTGCACATATGTATATACCGAATGTAAATTCAAATTATACAATTGTACCTACTTTTCCAGCACTGATACTTATATATTGTCTCTGCTAATGAGAACTGCTGCAAATAACCATATAAGAATGTATTGCCTAATCTTCTATATACATATCTCTCCTAAACTCACTTCAAGCCTAATTAAAACAAGTAAAAAGTCTAAGTTCGGCCGAAGCCTAACATTAAATACCCGGCGCACGTATTAAATATAGGTTTTCACCTTCCCAAAAACTACCGTTACATGGTAAGCACGGGTGGTTTTGTCCCTATTTCAAACATCTTCGCCAGATGTTCAGTTAGACTTAATTAGATAAACGTATATAGTTATAAGTGGGCGGTATCACGCCCATTTTCTGAAATTCCATAATACTATTACTTATTTTCAAGAGATTATTGTTAGTATCAATCTTGAGTAAATTAGCGTCCTCAAAAATTTCGAAAAATCTAAGTTTCACAATTTCTGAAATTTACCGTTGTGTGAAAAGTTGGCGTAGTTTTAGTCCAAATTCAAAAATGTTCAACGTCTTGCTTTTATTTGGCAAGTACAATAACCAAACCGAGTTTGGTACAATTTTATGGAACGGTTACCGATATACACATATGTGGTCATAAGTAGGCGTCGCCACGCCCCTTTTCCAAACAATTTGTTATAGACGTATATCTTGCTAAAGAATTATTGCAAACATCAATTTTGAAAAAATCGCTTCATTGATTTATCAGAGATTTTGTATTTCTCCAAATTACCGTTACATGGCATGTGGGCGTGGTTATTGTCCAATTTTAGAAATTTTAAGCCGTTTGGTATATTTTACCAGGACCATATTAACTGTGCCAAATTTATGAGAAATTGACGAAGCGGTGCTAACTGGCACAAATAGAAAAACAGTACACTGAATTTCCAATCATTAGGAATGCATGTAGTTATAACACCAAATTCAGCTTAACAGCTAGCTTATTGCTGTTCCCATCTCCTCTTGCTCCAATGGATGGCGTTCCTCTTCATCATAGATTCGCACATTATTAAAAAATCAGACTAGTTTTAAACCGACTTCAAAAAAAGGAGGAGGTTATCAATTCGACGAACTATTTTTAATTATTATTATTTTTTTTGCTTATGTACCGCATAACTTTGGACCACGTTAACCGATTTCGTTAATTCTTTTTACATCGGAAAGGTAGTATCTCAGAGGTGGTCCCATACTAATCCAAAATTTTTATACGAGATTTGATTTGTTTTTTGCTTAAAAATTACTTGTCTTATATGGCAACCACAATCTCTTTAACTATAAAGGCTGCGTTTGCTGGGATTGTACAACGGTTCATGGCTTTCAAGGGAGCTACATACATACATACGTTAGAATGGCTTTGAATTTGTTTCAGCTGTTTGAATCATGCACTGAGAAAACTGTTATCTTACGCAAAATAAATACATATGTTTTTCTCAACAACTGATTTGGTTATAGTTACCCAATCATGTGCTGAGAGAAATATATTTGCCTGCATTTTTTCTACAATTTTATCGTAAATCAATTAAATCGCATGTGAAATATAAGGAACTGCAATTTATTTGGTTTTAGAAGCATCCTCCAAAGCGGTTATACTGTGGGTTAACGTAATGAGCCTACAGAAACTAGTTTATTTTTCTTTCGCTATTTATCGATACTTGCACACTGCAACATGTGCGATCGTTAAAAATTTCTTGCAACACAAACTTATTCCACTTTTTACTATGCGCATTGCTACTTTTTACTGCTGAACGAAAAATTGCAGTTATTGCGAATGAAAGCCAGTGCTTTGAATATCTTTCTGTCACTAAGATGTTTGAAGCAGTCCGCAGCTTTGGCTACTGAAATTGAAATTCCATACAGACCTACACTAACAACAATTGCAGATGCAAAATGTCGATATGAGTGTTTACTGATTGCAATATAAAAAGCAAGTAGCAAAAGTGAAAGTAAACTGAGAGGACAGAATGTATGTAGATAGAGAACAAATACAATGGGGGTATTCTCGGAGTCTAACAAAGCCCTTGCCCGGTTTCCCTATGGGAAAGCTTTGCAAACCATGCAATCCGTGCACCATGCAAGGCCTCTGCAAGACTATGAGAATACCCCTAATATGATTGTGGAATATTGCAATAAGAGAGTGGGCTTTGGCAGAAGATCTTTGCCGCAAGTGAACAATGCGATTTTCTTACCACTGAAAATTGCCAGTTGTACGAATAACATAATGATTTTTTGTTTTACAAAAAGTGAACGTCTTCTCAAGGTAAGCGATGATGTGGAAACTAAAGCGAACCTATTCATCTACTCAAGTGGATAAAGGACACCCCACAATAAGCGGTAGCCGTAGCCGAGTATTCAGACTGTGCACTACCGTTCAGTGTAAGCTTGCTTCGATTATTGGTCCGAAAAAACTGGGAGTTTTAGTTCGAAATTAATGATTATCAGGCTTTCAACAACTTACACCTTCCCGGGCTAAAAACCTAAAATGTGTAACAGCAAAAAAAAAATAAATAAATACTGCAAAGTATTTTTTAATTTAATTCAAATTTACTCAATATTGGCCTGGTCAACTGTATTTTACAGAAACGGAAGGAAACTACAAAATAAACGAGCTCTCAAATAACCTTTGCTGCAATTTAACAAATACGACCTCGCATAGCAGAAAAATATCAGCGACAACCATGGTTGCCACTTGTTAAAAAAATAGCCAACCAAAATCTGGAGAAGAAAAACAACCAAATTGTTATCCACTTATCTATTACAAAAATCGAAATTTATTACAAAAAAAAAACAAAAATTCAACAATTTTATTGAGCTTGAGGCCGAGTTTTTTTAGAGAAAATTTTGTGGAAAAAACAACATTAATTTACACTTTGGTAGAAGTTATAGCTGATATTTTTGAAAAAAAAAAATATTAAAATACTTGTGCGTTCAGTCAAATATTTACTTCTTATATGTGTATATAAAACATCCCAGTGAGAAAATGGAATGCGTTACCGTCTTCTACCAGTAGTTTTCTTAAGAATGTTTTTTTCACGTGTTGGTGGTTACGGGTTCGAAACCTGTGGCACGGAATTAATTTTATTAATTTTGTTTTATTCTATTTATAGATTCTATTTATAGTTCCGTAAGGCGACATGTGACACATTACTTTCGTATGGCATCGCTTTGGAGAAATTCTTGCATCTTTTCGCGCGTAGGTGCTAGGGGCTATCCATTACTTTTTGCATTCCCAGACATTACCCTTTACCACTAGGATCTTACATTAAAAATAGGTATTTGAAAAATTCATTTATTCATTTTTGGCACTCAGTATGCAATTATATTATTTGTGAAGAAAAAATTTGCTAATTTCCAATTTACACAAAAAAAACAACTAAACCAGAGTAAAAAACTACCAAACAACCAAATTAGAAAAAATAAAAGAAAAACAACCAAGTTTGGTTGGAAACAACCAACAGTGGCAACCGTGGCGACAACAGCCACAAACCATAGCAACGCTAAAATGTTGCAAAAGGCAGACAGCATTAAAACTGAAAACGTAAATACTTGGATAAATAATAAATGCAAATACACAAAGTATATAATGAGGATGGTGAGCGGGAATACGAGACCGCCAACGATGTTATTTACTGAGGCTGTTGCTCGCTGTCTGTCTTGGAAACGGCAACAGACAGTGGGACGAAATCAATTAAACTTGCGCAGCCACTTAACTGCAGTTAAATGCATTGATCTCGTTGCCCGGCACAGTGCCGCGATTCGTTGTTTTCTTGTCATTGCTATTATGGTATGGCTATTGTGCTAATTGAGGCACGTAATTGCATATATAAGTTTTGCAAGTGTCTAACGCATACACTGTCCACAAAAAAAAATCAATTCGTGCATACAAATGCAAGATATATACATATGTACTTTTTAGTATACGCCTAAATAAAATTATATTGCAAACCATACCAGCGCCAAAATAAACAGTAGCTACAATAACAACAACAAACACTTTTCAGGTAATTCGAGACATTTCTAGCAATGAGGCAACAAATCAAATAAACAACAAATAAAAGTTGCAATAAAATAAACAAAATATTCCCAAGGCAATTGCAATTAAGTTGGCAATTGCAAAGCCCACATTGCCACGCACAAAAATAAATAAAAACATACCAGTTCTGTTTTTCGCAGTAGATACTTAGGCATCTAGATTAGTCCTATAATCTCCAAAAAGTTAAGAATAGTTTGTGGAGATATTCAACCGATGCTTTTCCTTATTTTTTCTATAAAGCCTTAAGGAGGAGCTGCAACCACACTCTAAAAAATCTGTTTAAAAATGCGACTTTAAATCGAGTATATTTTTGTTTATTTTTAAAACTTTTTGGTAAATTTACACGATGAATATGTATTTTTCTCGTCTACACATTGCCGTGTGTAAAAATCGTTTTTGTTAGCGGCTTTAAACAATTCTACGGGTAAAATCAAACAGCAAATGTGTATTTTGTAGCTTGTACACATTTTCGTAGTAAATTTACGCACACCACAGCAGCTATATTACACTCTAAAAAATCCGAAATTTAAACAAACTATTCGTTGAATAATCGAGCATGTAATTTCGCGAATAATATGGTAGGAAATCAGTAACCTACCTTTTAGGTAGGAAATCTACAAAATTT
>NW_023458558.1:34493244-34528568 GCF_013731165.1 Rhagoletis pomonella | reverse complement strand
GATCATCAAATCAGATTCCTAATTTATGCACGGGGGCGTTCCGAATACTCATAACTTGGGGGAGGTAGCATGCTTTGTTAAGAAAAGTAGTTTTCTATAAAGAAGTACACATTCACAATTTGGCTTGTAAACATTTCTGGTCGTCTTTGATGACTTAAGGATATGATTGAACCAAAGATTCTACTAAGTAATTATTAGTTGTTCTTACAGTAGTACGTCTCGGTTTTGAAACCTACCGTAAGCCGCCTAACTTTGTGATACAATTTTCGGGATTTTTTCAAGTCGATCAGCATTTTAAGTTCTTCGCACTCCCGCATTTCGGCCTCAGTCTGTTTACTACAAAAGAAAAAACGACTGGCGTCCCTCTTCAGCTCCCCATATCGGCCTACAACGCAGCGTGACCCTGTTGGCGGCATCTTTTTTCTCTACAGCTTCGTGACATTACTCAGCGTACCAGATGCTCCTTCGGGCTTGCTGAAATCCGACTACCATTCTCGATTCTCGTTTTTCGAATTGGAGACAGAAAAGCAGCTGATGGATATTTTTATGCTTGAACTTAGTACTGCATACTGTCATGTTTCAGACCGTTATAGGACATTTCGGCGTTTTCATATGTACTTATATACATATGCACTACAGGCCGTCATAGAAGAGATCCTTGGATAACCTCGGCGTTGGATAACCGGTGCGTTGGCGCATACCCGCGACATGTTGAAGAGCCTCCATTTGATGCGGATTGTGTCTAGACGCTCATCCACTGGGGTGAACGACAGTACTCGACGACGGAGTATCTCTCCCACCACAAATCCAACATCAAATTTGCGTTGCTTTACGTGGCAGCTGCAGTAGACGTCGCTAGGACCCAAGGGTTTCCAGGCGCATGCCTTCAAGTCGTTGTCCTTCGTTCGTTTGCCGTGGTCGCCATCAAAGAGGGGGTCTCAGCTAGATATGCCGTTTTTAAATCAAAGATCGATTAATCGAACCTTTCCGATTCGATTTTTTGTCGATTTTATACTTCCGATTCGATCCGTGAGTTGCTTCAAAACATTCGAGAATCGACATTCGATTTTGCCTCAATTGATGCAAATTGATCTCTTACTTACCTCAGAAAATCTATAACACTAAAGAAATTTGAATTGGAGACTGGTACAAAAAAATAATGGGGCTTAACAGCTCTCACCTTTCTAACTTTGAGACCAAAGAATTTAATAACCTGCCTCTCTTTCTCCTCCTACTAACGGGCGCCTCTTGGCAGCCTCTAGGAAATGACTATATAAAATTATGGTTAATGCTACAACAAAAACTCCTAAAATCGGAATTTCAAACTTTATGGAAATTTGCATAAAAATTTTTCACTCGTTAATTAATCCTTTTTGAGTACGTATGCAGTTTTGCAGCAAACCTTTTCCCAAAAGGGGTAAATATAGAGATATTGAAAAAAAAAACTAAACTGCGTCCGTATTGCAAAAAAATCAGGATATATACATAAGCTCGTGGGAGGCTTCGAAATTAGCTCGCTTCAAAAGGGGTGTTCGATCTCTACCCAGAGGATATTTAGTGTATTTCAAACTGTTATTAAGTTGTGCATTTGTCTCTATATAAAAAAATGTCGAATATACTTTGCGTGGAAGAAAGTGCGTGACCCCGTCAACGAAAAAAAATGCAAAAAATCAACGCTACTTTAAACTTGCACATGAATAAACTTAAATTTAAAGTGCCACAAAACTGCATAGGTACCAAGAGCTCAGAGAAGTTCAAATAACTCCAACATGCGGTCATTGGCAAGATTTTTTTCTTAAGTTTTGCTTTTTTCATGTCATTTGATTCTACCTAATAGGTGTAACCCTTGGAGTTGTAATCTTCGTTTTTTAAACAGCATAAACTGCAGTTGAAGCTTGGTGGACATCAACTATAAAACTTTGGAAATTTCGGTAACTATTTATTGAATTTTCCTATTTTTTTGTCGAAAGTTCGTAATACGGACTTACATGGTTTTTGTTACATAGTGAGCTATGCTTTCGAAAAAAATATTATAAACATTAAATTTGTGTATAGAAGAAAAATAGCCAAAACTTGTTGAAATGTCGCGTCCCTATTTCTTTTCCCGTCACTGTATTAATATTGCGTGTCTACACTCTCATATTCACACCTTTATCACTCCTGTTGGCCGAGGTTTGCCGAAATCATTGTGCCTTTCATTTATTCTCCATTGTGCACCGATTCCGACTGCTCTCAGTCAGGATTGTTCATTAATCAACTTTTAACGTTTGTGCATGCGCTGCGCAGCTGCTGTTGACTCCCCAATAAAAAAGTCTGTAGCGGAAAACGGAAAATATTGAAGTGACCTTCCAAAACTATGTAAAGGAGGGCTGTCTATAAGTGCGCTGCTGCTTATGCATCATTATTGCGGTTAGCCGACTGTTTACTTGGCCGTTTGACCTGAGCCGTGACTAGGCAATGTGTTTGTTTTGTTTGTCAATCACTTTCATCAATTAATGTCTGTCTAGCTTGGATCCGTTTTTCTGCTAAGCACCATTGCCATTAAGTACTTAAGAACATTGTATGCACTTAGATTTTTGTCTCTTACTTGATTTTCTTCTGAATGCATGCAACAAATTGTGAATTTTAAACTACATACTTGTGTTTGGCTGAAATTCATCTGCTTTAATATATATTAAAAGGGTCATCTAAAGATTTGCATAATCCCACCAAAGTGACCATATACAATTGGGAATTGAAATTTAAGTCAAATATTACCTTCCCTTGAGGCAGACTCTTCCAGGTAGGTTATAATAAATATCGTTTAATAAAATATTTTGAATTATTGCCAAATAAATATGTAGATGTATGTAAATATTTTCCATGACATTCGTAGTTCGTCCTTACTAATTTTAGTGAGTATTTGTATGGCAACGTGTTACATTGCTTATTTTAATTGGAAGTCGTCTTCATTTAAGGACAAAGGCAACAAGAATCAGAAACCAACGCGTGTAAATAAATAGATAATAGATATGTACATACATATGTATGTATGTAAAGAGTAAAGAAGTGATAGGAATTCATTTAATGTAACGACCATAGCAAAAACAACAAATGCATCAGGATACCAAACTGTGGCATAGAATAATGACGGCAAACCCAAAGAATTTTCCTACATTTTCTTCTAACGTGCTTGCATCAGCAGGTACAGATGTCTGCATATTAGGGTTGGCCTTAAAACGCGGTTTTTTAAATTGTGATTATTTCATAAGTCCGACATTCAATTCAGTATCAATTTAAAATTTTTTAAATTTTTCGCGCATAAGGTAGGAGCAACCGTTTTTACAATTATATTTCGAAGCAGCCTTAAACGAAATATTTTTCTTGACTTTGAGTTTGAAATGATTGCCAGCTAGTGATAGAACGATACGAGTACCAAGTACAGAATGTCGATACCTTTCCTGAGTATTGAGTAGTATCGAGAACTCGATACTTTTTCACAAGTACTGAGTAAATATCGCGAATGCCGAAAAGTATCGACGAGTTAAGAACTTTTTTAAGTAATTTCTTGTTTTTTTTTTTTTAATTACCCAATAAATATAGTGGCGAACGTTCGAATATTAACTTCAATATCCAGTATGAATGTTATGAATGTTATGAAAATGAACAAAAAGCTCATTTACTTCAATAAGCATGAATGTGGAAATTTATCAGTTTTGAGTTTTATTGGGTTGACTTGGTTAATCTTTAGATTTTCTATGTTATATCAAAACCCCGAATACCATGCGTACACTGAAAGTAAATATTTTACAATTTCAATTGCATTAATGTAGAGCTAAGTCTCGCAAAAAAAAAACTTTCAAAATTGATTTCCCAAAATTTTCCGTTTTACACATTCATGTTTATCTCTTGCGGGTTACAGAAGGGCGATAACTCTCCCCTGACTCAAAAATTAAGATTAGTGCCACAAGAGATTATTTTGCGATATTTAGCCGATTGGGTATTTGAATCTCAGCCTGGTGTAATTATTCAAAACCCCTTGAAGGGTCGATCAAATTCGCGTCCACAAAATAAGCACTGTACGATAGTTAATAAAGAAATGGTTAATATGTTGTCCGGAGTAGAAATGGCGACGATAGCTACTGTCGTTTCTGAATATCTACAGGAGCAAATAGAAGTAGGGGAGTTGCACCTCATGACTTGATACTAAAAGTTAGAGCAGTTGTGATGCTAATCCACAACCTAAATATGTGCATATGAAGGGTTAGTTAAGGGTCTCGCGTAATAGTTAAAGAATTACAATGTAATTGCTTGGACACCGCAATACAAATATTTATGTACATATAAAGGGCTAGCTAATGGACTTTAAGCATGTGATTCGAATTATACTATCCCATATAAATTAAAAGTCCAGCGAATCAACACTTGCTTTTGTATTTAAACGTCGCCAATTCAAAATTATTGTAGCGTTCGCAATAACAATAAATAAGTCTCGAGGTCAGACCCTACCAAGAGAATTGCTTAACGCAAGGCGTATTGAGTAGAGTACGATCTTGCCTAAATACCAAGTAAGTTAACTACCAAAAGCAATGCATGTGGTTTTTAGAATAAAAAAATATGGAGATTTTTTAGACCACGGGGCACGGGGCGATTTTCGGTGATTATTACTAGTTATAAAATATTTGCTTTTAAAAACTTGGAAATAAGCTTTTTGCTATAAACATTTGCGGCTGGTTTCTCCAACTCAACTTAACTTAGTTTAGCCACTTTTTGGACTTAAGTCAAAAGTTAGCCTACGTTTTACACAGCTTAAACAGACGGCAGCATTGATCCGGGGATCGGACTTAATCCGGATCAACTGCAGTTAATTCCCGAGTTGATCCGGATCAACGCTGTCGTCTGTTTCAAAGTTGAGTTGGAGAAACCAGCCCTTAATTTACGCATGTAAAACTAATTTATCGGAAGTTTATTCCAAAAACTCCTTTAGATCAGATTAAAACTATTAAGAGCAGTGACTATTCAGTTTACAAATAGGAAGAGTTGAAAAAAGCAAAGCAATCTGATTTTTGTTTACTTTTTGCGTTTGCTTTGAGAATACTTGGAAGAACGAGTATTATCGATACCTTTTTGCAAATATGAGTGCTGGCATCGATACTTTTTTAGAGTATTCCATATGAGTACTAGTATCTATCACTATTTCCAGCTCAAATAATATGGCAACGCCGCAATTTTGTCATGTGTTCATAGAAAAGTAAATCAGCTGTGTCGCAAGGTGGCAAATTTTTTTTGCAACAAATGCGACATTTGCAACCACTTTGCCTCGTTTAATGAAGCACACTAACATTTCATGTGCAACAGAGATGTTTCATCAGAATGTGGGGACTTTGGCCGCTCAAAAAAAAACAAAAAACTTTAGCCAATCGGTGGAAGGTTTCCAAGTTGAATGTTCCTTAGCATAATTTTTTTGCCTAACATTTTTGTCGAACCTCCTAGTTTAGCTGCCCTAATGTGCTTTCGTATTCTCCAAGTTTTACGCAAAGTACTTTTATATTTGTATGGCAGAGACTTTGGAATTTTGTTTACAAATTAATAATACTGTAGCTTTTATAAACTTGTTGTCGCGCTGTTCCGTGTGTATTCGACGACTGTGGAGCCAAAATCAAACGCGCAGAATAAAATGGAATTCTTTTGCTCGACGGTAATTAAACTTTTCAACTGTGATTGCCTGCGCGGACGCACACAGTAACAAAAAATATGAGAACAATACTGACATTTTATTTTAGATGAAAGACAGTAAAAAGGAATTAAATGACGGATCGGCGCCGGTTGATATAACTACTGAACTAGTATTTATGTACGTAAAATGAAATTGAATGGGCGATTGAACTCGGCTGACCGAAAGTGAATGTATGGAAGTAAGGGGCATAGAACAAAGATTTTTTGTTCGGTTAATGAAGATTGTGAGGAGGTACAAACGTACAACATACAAAAAAAATAATGGAAAAATAATTGGGTGAAAAAAAAACGATAACTTAATAGAATAAGACAGATACCACAACAATTAATGATTGATTTTATTTTTATTCATTTTGATATTTTTGTTTTCCTTTTTTGATAGATTACTTGAAAAATGAAACTGCTCTTTAACTATTAATTTACCTTAATATAAGACACACTCAGCCTTGAACCGCAGCAGACATTAATTACATTTTTATTAATTTTACTTCGTTTTATGTCAATTAATTTTACCAATCTCTTGGTTTATTTGCTTTCTGTTGCCTTACTAAGCGTAGCAATTTGCGTTATAGGTACCTTTATTAAAAGAAATTACCTTAGTATATTTTTTCACTTTTGGCAATGCTTTTATTGCTATATTTTAGCTACAAATAGCACCAAAGCTCCGAGCGGAGAAGCTCGGCCAAACACTTAGCAAAAGTGTAAGCGCCGAAATATTATTATTATTTTTTATTATTAAAGGTAGTATCTTTGCCTGGAAAATTCCACAGAGTGACCTGGCCTTAAATAAAGATTTATGGAGAGCGCCTTGCTCAAAAGTAGCCTCCAACGATCCTTCTTTCAAGCTAACTGCAAAGAAACTTGCCGCTGGCGCCTTCTAACTTCTGTTTCCCGTTCACTCAGTCCTAGCGGGAATATGTTTCTACGTCAAAATCGTTAAGTGTTCGTTTTTGAGTTCCTTAGTTCCCGAAAGGCTCTAACTTTTCAAAGGAGTTATCTAAATACAGTACACGAAGAATACCGCCCGGTGGGTACCACCAATTTTTAATGAAAGCAAGAAAAGTGTTCGAAAATTTGTTGGCCGCTACTTTTTACCTCACGATAAAGCGCCAGCTAAAAAAGACAGCAAGTTACTTTGTTGCGCTTTCTGGTATCGAAGAAAATCGTCTGGCACCATATTCCTCGGATCTGGCGCCGTGTGATTTTAGGGTATTTGTGTGTGTTGAAATTAATGACTTTAATTAGAAAATAGGTATGTATATAAAATGATAAAGATTTCAAATATTTTTGTATGTTTTTTCCGAGCAACTTACAGAACTTTTTTAGTCCTTAAAATATGTTAATAAATTTTAGCTTCAGTTATAGTGTCTATTTTTAGGGTAATTTTTTGCGACTGTATTCAGAAATAAAAATTGTAAAAATATTTTAATAGCTTGTTTTTGTCTTTATATATTTCCCAATAAAATACTCATAGATTACTCTGTGTGCAGTAGAGACTGCAGAGACTCGAATTAGTTTTACATTTGCTAGTGTGCATTTGTAAATAACAAAAAAAAAAACAAATTTCAATCATAAAATTTTTCTTTACAGACTTACAAACGAATTTGGAGCAATGCTGTCAAAGGCAACTTAGCTGAATTTCAATTGAGTGTGATAGAAAGTAAGTACATAAAGAAAAATATATCTACGAATAATTAGAACGCGACAAAGCAAATGAGATTTCCAATACCCTACCTAAGTTTGCATAATCGAATTCAACAATTTTCAGCTTAGACGCGATTTTCAAATGCCAAAAGGAAAAACAGGGTGGGAGAATAGCGGTTGACTTTGCGCATTGTTTGCCGCAGTCTTCATACTTATATACATATGGCAATTAGGGAGGTCCGAAAATGCATGTGGAAAAGTAATTTCGGAGCTTTAATGCTCTCACCCCCTGATATTATTATATATTGAAAAAAAGTGCCCCAGACTCAAAGCGGTCAAAGTTTTCCATGTATTTTATATAAGGGGAAAACAAGTTTTCACGGAAATTGTATAGAACTTTTGAAAATCCATATTTTTCGATGGGAAAACTATGTTTACCGTCAGAAGTCTTCTAGGAGTAGTACCCAATCGTTAATTTTTTTTTTTTATGGGTCACCCCATTGAATTCTTTCGGGGTTTTTGAGACCTATAAAAATAGGTTTTAATATGCCTAAAAGATTAAAAAGTGGTTTAATAAACAATTAGGTATTATTAATGGAAGTCTCCTCAAGAGAATTCTTTACCATTTGCACAAAAAATTTGATTGTTTCCCCCATATGAAATACATGGAAAACTTTGATCGCTTTGAGCGAACTTTAACTAGTTTTTGTTTTCGAAATAAGAAAACCAGGATATTTTTTCTATACAGAAAAATGCTAGGTGGTCAAATAAATAAAATTCGCACTTTACTTTTTTCACATGCATTTTGGACCGCCCTAATGTACATACAAACTCATGTAGTACGTTAATTGCAGTTATATATGTAGTATTAACGCCAGAATTTTAGGTCACGAATGCTAATAACTTTGGGTGATAGAGCATTTTTGTAAAAAAAACCTTGAAATTCCAGCTTCCTTTGCTGTCCTTTGTAATTGAAATTTAAGTGAGCTATGAGAGGAATTCGCGCGCCAAGTGCTGGTAGAGTGCCTACTCAAGCACTCAGTGAGGCATACTAGTGTCAATTAAGTTTAGAAATTCCTAGGGTTTTTTTCACAATGCAAGCAAATTCACGTTTGGCAGTTAAAATTCGTCTCTCAGGATTTTCCGTTTTATTATTCTTTGCTTCTTATTTACTCTAAAAAAACGCAAAAATAAAGACAGGTAAATATTTGTTTAACGACATTTTCGTTAGGAAAGAAGCCTAAATACTTAAATATCACAGAAATTGAATGAAATTAAAATAAAATATTCTACTTTCTAAAACAATAAAGTCTAAAATTTAAATTAGAAAAGAGAGAAAAGTCCACTGTCCAGGTATCACGGATCTCTCTAATAGAGAGGGGCGCGGGACAAAAATTTCAATCCTGATCCAGCCCATCCCGAAATTAAATTTTTATATCCCAAGCCCGCCCATCCCGACATTTTTCAGAATCGTACCGCGGGTGCCGTGGGTCCCAAAATCTATGACTAAGTTTAATTCACATGTGTTTAAAATGAATTTTAAATAATACAAAAGTTGGCATTTTCCGATTATAAATTTTTTTGCTTTGCTATTCGTTTTCGTGTCAATAAAACATAAAAAATTGCTTTTTCATAAAACGTGTTTAAAAAAGATTTTCTGAATTTGTGGGAGTATCGGGAACGGATTTTGGTCCCGTCCCGCCCGCAAAATTTTTAATGGTCACCCATTCCGGCCATTTTGAAATTAGTACCGTGAGTCCCGCGGGTTCCGATATCCCGCGCCCATCTGTACTCTCTAATGCCGCGCTACACATTGTGGCCGAAATCCAAAAGTGCAGCAAAAATTCGAAGCTTTAAAGAAATGATTCGAAATTTCATACAAGGGGGTTTTCGGGATCGCTAATTACGAGTCCGCTGTCAAATTTGAAAAAATTACAAATGACGGATCGAGTATGGCGTCTGGAAAATTTCCAGCTTATTAATTGGATTTCTAAGAAAGATTTTGAGTATGCAGTATATAGCCCACTAAATTTTAGTATCACTCTGTTAGTTCGTTAACAGTGCCAGTCAACAAAAAAATGTCCAAAAATCAATCGTAAGTCCCAGCTGCTTTAAACTTGCACTTTATTATACTTAAAATAAAATTTTTTCGCATACAGGGGAAGATAATAAGTATTAGCATGTTAAAAAAGTGCATACATATTTACATGAATATTTTAGTGGCAAATTTGGATAGCTTAATTTTATTTTATTCAGTAGCTAATACTTTACCGTCACTGTGAACGGTTTTTGCTTCTTAGCCAACTTAATGATGAAAAAGCCCTATCTAGAAGCTTTCTTTTCCAATTTTGGCCGTACTTTTGGATTTCGCCCGCACTGTGCGACGTACGAAAACGACATTCATATCCATGCTAATATATGGGGCAGAAGCATGGACAACGACAACGTCCGATGACCCGGATCTTGGAGTATTCGATTAAGATTATGCGGACCTTTGCGCATTTGCGACGGCGAGTACCGAATACGATGGAACGATGAGCTCTATGAGCTTTACAACGACATGGACATACTGCAGCGAATTAAAATACAGCGGCTCCGTTGGCCTGGCCATGTCGTTCGAATGGACACCGACGCTCCAGCTCTGTAGGTATTCATCTCGGAACCCGCTGATGGTAGCAGAGGAAGTTGGGGCCCCCACTGCGATGGAAAAACTAAGTGGAGAAGGACTTGGCTTCACTTGGGATTTCATATTCACATCAGTTGGCACAGAGAATAAACGACTGGCGTGCTCTGTTGAACTCGGCCAAAATCACTTAGGCGATTAAAGCCATTCTTGGACATTTCAGTCAATAAGAAATATGTACATATAAGAATAAATAATGTACCAAAACTCCATGAGGAATACCAAAATTCTAAAATGAAAATTTGTTTGCCTTGACGGTCAGTCACATCACTGCAAAACTCGTTTATAAATCTAAATATGTAGCTTATTTCATCTGTTCAAAGCCACATAACCGCTTCATAAAACACATACATATTTAATCTAATCCTTGCAGTTATTCAAATTTGCGAAAAGCTGTCACATATTCTATCATGTGCACACACTCGCGCACGTTCAATCAACGCCAACGCAACAACACCACGCAAACCATAAAAGCTCATCCATCAGTTAACCCACGTCGACCTATAAGCGCAACCGAAAGTAAATAAAAAAAATTGAATAGGCATGTAGTCACCGTCCGGACCCATTGAGTCTTCAGCTACAAAAGCAGTTGTGTTATTCAGTGCCAAAACGTGCCGCAACACCAACAACAATGCCCTCTGTATTAAATTTTCCATGTAGCCGGACAATATTAATTTATTTGTTTGCAAAAACAGCACCAAAAGAGAAAAGTGAAAAAATGAGCGGTAGCTGCTAGGTACTCATATACAAAAAAGGAAAACACCCAAAAGTTTGGCCGAGTTCAAGCATGATGGTGAGGCCACACACATTTGACCTCGAATGTCAAGCGGAGTTGTCAAAACATGTTGCTACAGCGTAGGGGGCTTCAACTGACCAGTGTGGCCCACTTCCTAGAGGAGAGGAAAGGGAAATGTAGATCTTGTTGCTGATGGCCGATATTTTCAAGTGGGTTTATTACTGAGTTTGTGAGTGAATGTCGGTAGCTATTTTATATGTAACACGAGTAATTTAATTGCTACTCCAGCTGCAGTAGGAGAATATTTGTTGTTACTACGAAATTGTGGTTTAGCTACATATTTACATACAACGTGTTCAGTGTAATTTATGAAGCGATGGGTTGCTTAAGCTGCGCATTGGCTGAGGATTGGCTCAGGGCCCAATCACCATTTCACACGCTATCTCTGGAACCTCTGATGTTGTCTGCTGTCACGTTTGATTGGCATCTTCAAATCACTTGAACTTGTCGCTGGATTCATTTATGTTAGTAATGGAACATTAAGAAATCTACTTTAGATCTTACATGAAGTATTTGCTTAGTGTTTCATGTTTTTTTGCGTGCCAGTGCTGGACACTCACAAAGGTAGTGTAAGACTGTTACCCCAATTCATTCCAGATTACATCCACGGAAGCGAGAGTTGTAGGGTAGTACCTTTCCATCTTTGCTGCATGTTCACCAACGAGCTAGTGACCCGCACTGGATGGAATTTAAGTAATTATAGAGTAACTTTCATATCATCATTAGCTAATAGGCAAGCTATTTATTAGAAATCTAAGATAATGACATACCAGCTTTTCCAGTTTAGAGGAAACCCCTAAATAGTTTTAAAATTAAATCCTAGGTTATTTGGGGATGAACAGTACATATATCATATTTGATTCCAATAAATGACTGTTTGGCGCTTTAACGTTTTCTATGCGGTTGGCTGAGCTTCTCCTCCAATTCGGGTTCTGCTTGTTGGTGTTATGATACAAATAGGGAGATCAACAATGTTACTCCACCTTCGAAGAGGCTTTTTTATGGCAGAAGTACACTCAGAGGTTTGCCATTGTCCGCCGAGGGCGTCCGCTATTTAAAAAAAAAAAAGAACTTTTTTGATGTTGCAGGTTCTAAAAATTGAACCATGCGCCTCCCGAGTGGCAGAAAGCACATCTAAGCACTCGGCTATGGCGGCAACAGCACTACTTAAATCCGAAAAAAGTCAGAAAAAATTCAATAAATTATTAAGTAAAAGTTAAAATAAGACCAAACGTGAATTTTATTTGTTTTAATTTTGTTCTAAGAAAAAGACTTTTAAGCTATTTTGCTTTGCTCTCTTCTAAATTAAAGCTATATTTACTGTTCAGAGTTTTAATAACTATTCAAAATACTCGTAAAACCGGTTTATCAGGTTTATCTTAATTTAAAAATCAAGAACCGGTTGTTTTCAAATGGCAATCTTGCACCACTACTAGTTACTATTGGCGACCCAGATCGAGAGTCGTCAGCCAAAATATTGAGTTGATTAATTTTTGTAGCATTCTTCCAATGCACGTATAAAGCTAAATTTATATACATATTTATAATATAACAAAAATAGATTGGCGCTTGTACAATATGTTTGTGTTTGGCCGAGACTCTCCTCCGATTTGTGGCATGCGCCTTGATGTTGTCAGACAATGGGGAGGGACCCCATTCCGAACGGTGATTGTATTTTTATGAGAAGCTGTTTTTCATGGCAGAACTACATACATACCTACACTCGAAGCTTTGCCATTGCCTGCCGAGGAGCGACCGCTATTAGAAAAAAACTTTCTTTATATTTTATTTTTTGATGTTGGTCGGAAACTGGGCTCGAACCCAGGCCTGCGGAATGGTAGCGCGCACTGCTAACCCCTACACCACTGCGGTCGCTCTTGATATACAATACATATATTTAATATATGTACATGTACTGCTACAATTTTAACCTCATATTTATATACATATGTATGTATGTATAAAAGGTACCATTTTCAATTTACTCCTAAAAACGAGTTGTTTACTTTGTTATTTTTCGGCACAACTAAGTATTTATCTATTTAAGCAAACATATTTACATAAACTACACACCTGTATCACTGTGCATACACACATTTGTACATACATACAAACATATATGAAGTAAGGACATGTACAAATCCATGGCGACCACTTAGTTGCTTAGTATTTTTCCACAAAAATTTAGGTTTCAACTGTTTGGCTTCGTAAGAAAGTTAAATTTGTGCCAGCGAAAGCAACAAAAGCTACACTTATGTATGTATGTACATAGGTACATATGTTTGTTGACGAAAATAGCAAAATTGTAGTGGCAGGTAGGGAAATTGAAAGAAAAACTGACAACAATTCAGTTCATGTTGTGTACGTCTTTTGAAACTTTGAGGTGTTTTCGCTTATTATTTACTTGTACTTTTTGCCAACTTGGGAAAAAGAATGAGTAGAGTAAGCACAAGAGGCGGTGAAGGGTTTGATCGTTTTTCAAAGGCGCTGGGTGCCGAAAGGTCAGTGCTAACTTTGTTCGACGCTATTTATAAGTTTGCTTCACCTCTACCACGAGTATATATGTATGTACCTTCGTCACAGAAGTGGCTCTTAAGTATTAGAAGTATATCGTAACTTTCTGCTGCTTCAAATATTTTAAAATGTAGTTAAATGTTATCTCCAGTTTAAGATTATCTTAAATACATATTCCTAAAAGATAGTGCATTAGTTCGTTGACGTATAATTTAAATCGGAAGAAGTAATAGCTGAGTTCTACCAATCGTAGATAATTGAACTTAGTGTCATTTTAAAGCTAAGGAGAGCGGCTTAGTTTTAGTTAACATAAAACTATTCTAGCTACATATAAGCGAATGAATTTTTTTATTTTATCAATTGACACACAAAGCCATTTAAGCCTGAAAGTTTTAACACTAAAATACGTGTTAAAGATTGCATAAAGTTTATATTCCAAAAACATGTTCATATTTTAAATTTTTTTTTTAATTCTGCATATTGATAATAAGTCCCGGTTTTTAAAAACATATAAAATAAGCCGAGGGTTTTGTTAAAACTAGAGAATTTTAATTACAGAACCCCGAAAGCACTTTGAACATTTACTTATGAAAATTGTATTAGAAATTTAGGGTGCATTCACACAGAAAGCCCAGCGGTGCCGAGCGGGCAGAGCAACACAAACCTCGAAGTGTTCACACTGAACGAGCACTTCGAAACAAATGGTCGCTGGCTGATGTGGCTATAATGGCATTGGAGTAACATATAACCAGGCCCGGCTGTTAGGCTGTGTTACCCTTCGGTCTCCTATTTCATTATAGTTTTGCAAAATAATTAAATGAATATCATCGTGCATGTGCAGGCATGGGCAGAGGACGAACACACAATGGGCTAGCTTTTCTCAATATTCTACGCAATCTGGATGTTAATGTTGACTCAGTATTAAAAGAATTTGTATCTATTCCTCGGTGAATTGCAGTGCCTTTTCTTTGAGTTGTGCTGAATTATATCCACATTTAAATACAATATTCTGAATACTCTATACAAAACAATGATATTCTTGGTTGTTACGATAGACTTTACATACCCCGGCCCACCTGCCTGCTGTGTTTTATGCTGAAATATTCGCAATTTTTAACTGCGCAAAATTATACTTCGAAAAGGGCTTGAAGGGCGCATTTCTAGTTATCTTTTGAGATAGCCAAATAGCCATCCGAGCTCATTAAAACAGGACTATGAAATCCCAAGCTGGTTAGAGACCGCTTTGACACGCTACAAATTTGGTCAACACAGTAAAACTGTGCTGGGTACCAGGCAATGGTGGAAACGAAGGCAATGAGGTCGCCGACGAGTTAGCATGAGAAGTATCGCTAACTGCCTTCTCAGGACATGAACCATGGTACTGGGTAGCGCGTGGAGACCATAGATAGGCCAGTCTCTTCGCTTACCCTTTCAACAGGATAATATTTTAGAAAATAGAAATGACATCAGGCTACTTTCTAGGTACTTGACTGGTCACAACCGATTCCACTTGCACCGAATAGGTGTGACCACAAAGTCAGAATGTCGGCTAGTCTTGAGGATGATGCAGCTTTATAGCATGTTGTCTGTCACTGTCCGGTTTTGGCCAGGCAAAGACTGATCCACTTGAAAGCTCAAAGCTTCAAACGTCGAAATCTTTGCTATAAATAATTCGCCTACCAAGGCCCTTTTGGGATTCATTAGGGAAGCTGAATGTATCCTGGACACACTGGGTTAGGGACTATCTCTTTAAGAGATACAAAAATATCCGGTCGCAGTGTATATTTCGCTAATGCGAGCTTTCACATAACTAGTCAAAGAAGTTATTTTTTAAGCACTCAAAATATCGAACTGATGACTCAGCTGATATATAGTCCTGATTTGGTACCTAATGTTTTTTTCTTGTTCCCACGTATCGAGGATAAACTTGGGGCATCGCTAGAAGCAGCCTTCGAACCCATTTTGAATATCTTGAAAACCAGCAACACCATATTTACTTACAAAAGTTTTTTATTCCTTAGGCATTCTAAGGACTTTTTAGTGACCATCGTTCAATACACAACTTCTGAATACGTAAAGGCATTTGAAAATATTTCTTTCGCAAATACTCGTATCGCGAATACAGTGCCACATACATGGCTGAACAAAAATTTGCAAGCCTTTTTCCCACGCTTACGAGCCAAATCGGGGCACTTATATGACTTTTTCTAACTAATATATTCACTCCATCCAGCGCATCCTTGCCTTTCGGCTTTCATAATGATCATCAACAAAAAGTATTTGGTAACAAAAGTTGCACTCATTATTTCCTCTTTGTAAGACAAAATATACATACATACATATGTACATAATTAACTATATATGTATGTAGGTATAATAAATGCCTCGATACCTGTTATTTTTTTTTTTTAATAGCCCAGAAGTTCCCATTGCTATCACAGTGTTATTAGGAAATTTGATCCTTTTCCTCTCAGCATCGAAGACGTAAAAAGAACAATGATGGAAAAACCATGAATATACATACATATCTACTTGTATGTACAAGCTCACTTAAGTACTACTCATATGTATGCCTACCTGTAACCAAATACAAGCATACATATGTATGTACTTACATAAATACATACATATGCACTTATTTGTCCAGCTGATCGCCCTAATCTGACGCGTCATAAATAAAGGCAATTTCCCGGTGACGCCAATAGGCTATGCAACACAATCAAGTTGTAATCGAACACCAACCAAACATTAAGGAGAAATATGACTGAAGGGTAAAGAGCTAAGTAGTATACATATGTAGTAGGTAGCATTTCCCCATGGAAGATATGAGTTTGAGTTAAGTATATGGAACAATGGTTGGTGAACATTGCGGCGTTAAAAGCTATTATTTTGTTTTTTTTAACTAAGCCATTATGAACAAGAATCTATGCCCCTACATACATATATTGTATGTATACTTGTATCGATTTTGTTTTTTTTTTACCATTGTAAAACTTGGATTTGTGTCAATTTATCCCATTAATAAATTTCGGTTAAACTGTGTTAAATAACTTACTAGATATTATGTAACCAGTTAACACGCCTTCGGAGGCTTTTCACCAACTTCATTATGTAATTACCTGTAAAGAAAAAAGGAATGATATTATTTACTTTTTTTCTAATTTTGAATTGTAACTATCTTAAAGTACGTAGGCATTTATAATATAGGATAAATATTTAAGGTAATATGAAAAAATAAAAACGTACTTTTTTTCCCTAACAACAACAGAATAAAATTTTAAATTCCACTTGCTCAGTTTCCTTCCACCTTTTAGTGATGATTTAAAATGCAAAAAAAAAAATATTTTTCAACACTCCCACGTGCAAGCTTCAACAGCATAAAATTAAATATTTTCCGAGGGAAATCTCTGCGGAGATATGAACGTTATTTGCTTTAAAAGTGTAATTACATAAATATAGAAGCAAACATGCACAATACAGTTATTGTATATACTTTGAGACTTTTGGGAGTCACGTCATGCTTTTAAGAAAGTTTGACTTTGAGCTAGCATTCACTACAGCTTCAGAAGCGCTAGAATAGAAAATATTAAAGCATTTTGCAAGCAGTAACGCCATGAAAACTCAATGCTACAGGCCTTCGTGGGCCAATTTCGCAAGCAGCGCAAACTCAAATATGAGTTTGATAACTTTTCTTTCTACTGGGGGGTGAATATGTAAAGAAGTTTTAATTAATACACTGCGAAAACAAAAATTAACGATATCATTTTTGTTTCAAACAAAAATAAAATTGAATATAGTGCAAGCTTTACATTGTGATAAACTTTGAAAACTTTGGATAACTTTTTTTAACATATATTTAGATACACTTTTGTTCTTAAATTAGAAGATACTCTTTCAGAGTTAAAAAAAAAAACAAAAAATGATGCTTAAAAATAATTTTAGTATTAATAAAAAACGTTTTGTGTGCAAAGTTATAATATGTTAGACGGAAATTAAACCGAAGACATATTTTACATAAAGGGTTCTCCAATAAGGCGGGGTAGATGTTGAAAAGGAACGAAATAAAACAAGCCGAATGTGAAGTATCAAAGAAAATCCTTTTTTTTATTTCCATTATGTATGTAATATATCATCGTTTAAATGTCCTCCACGGCTTCTTATGGCGGTACGGATCCCAGTGGTCCAACTTTCGACCACTCTGTTGCATAGATTCGGCTGAATTTGAGCGATGGCCTGGGTGATGTTGACCTTAAGTTATGGGTCAGTTGTGGCTTATTGGTACTGAACTTTGACTTTAGGAAACCCCACAAGCAGAAGTCTAGCGGCGTCAAACCACACAACGTCTGATAACGTATTGAGGCAGATCGACTTCGCCGGGGCCTGAAACATGGTTGTATGCGATACTAGGTTCGAGCATAAAAAGATTCATTAAGCTATGTGGCTGTCTCCGGATCGACAAACGGGAAACCAGTGTTTTAGACGTATGCACCGGTACGATGAGAAGAGTTAGGAAGCTGCAGAGAAGAAAGATGCCACCTGCAGGGCCACGCTGCGATCAAGCTCAACAAAAGCCACGTGGGACCTTTATAGGGATCTGAAGAGGGAAGCGGGACGCATTTGCCGCATTAAGAGAGTGGCATATATTCATGAGTGCGAAGAGCTTAAAATGCTGGCCGACAGAAAAAACACCCGACATTTTTATCAAAGTCGAGCGACTTGCGGAAGGTTTCAAGACTCCTTTAGGAACAACTGCGGCGAGCTAGTGACCGATGTCTAGAACGTACTTAAATTATGGAGGGAACACTTTTCGACCCATTTGAATGGCAGCAGCACTGAAAGTAGTGGAACAGAAAATCCCCTGCTATTACGCTGTGGAAAACAACAAAGCTGCTGGAGCTGACGGCCTGCCAGCCGAGCTATTCAAGTACCGCGGCGAGGAGCTGATAAAGTGCATGCATCAGCTCTTATGCAGAATATGGCCAGATGAGACGAAAATTGGGAGGGTCAAACATCATAGTTTGTTCGCCATTTTTGCATAGAATTAATCGTAGAATTTGAATCTGCTATATATGCACTTTCTACGAAAATTTTGCTACGAACAAATTACTCCGCCCAAATGTACGTATATAGGGATCGGTTTGAAGATTATAAATGATGACACAGATGGAGCTTTCGTATGAAGAACCCAATCAAATTTGTAGCACTCGTAACTTCACTTCACTACAACGAGGTGAGAATAGCAATGAGAAGACTTAGGGCAGTTTTCTGAAATAACACTTAACCTTAAAGCTCACTTTTAAATGTGGGATTAAAAATAAAGCTATGTTTAAAGTTAAGCATATCTATTATCAGTGTTTGACGCAAACCAATTTAAAACCATTAATAAAATTATTTACTTTAGACACAATCATAAATTTTAATGCAATCTTTAAATATAAAGTGAGCTTTAAAGTTATAGGTTACTTGAAAAAACGGCCTTTAGACCGTTATCAACTCAAGTAGCACACTAGTGTATAACTTGGTTTAAATTATTTATACCAAAATGCGTATATTTACACCAAGTTATACACCAGTGTGCGTCGAGTTTTAGAGCAAATATTTCTGATGGTAGTTGGATATAACTTTAAAGTGCTGAAAACTCAAAAGCATAGCGTTTTCTCGCGGAACCAAAATCCCGCTAAACAAATGTCTCATAATTTCTGCTATTTTATATTATATAACTTGACTCAAAACTGTTAAATCTGAACTGGTATACATTTTGTAGTTGTATGATTCCGCATGTGACCATTACTTAAAACGACCAAAATATAAATTTTTTGAAAAACCCTCTGCAGAAAAATTTAAATGAATATTTACTTAATTTCAGTACCATAAAATATTCACCAAAATATTTCTCTGTCTACACAACCATTAATTTATTATCTAGCTGCTATATAATATTTCACGAAAATCAAAACTTTGATTGATTTATTAGTACATATTATTATTAGTCGAACATTTTTATATTGAGAAAATGAGCGACACCTTCAACAAAAAAATTTGTCAAAAACCATTGGTAAGTCCTAGCTACCTCAGATTTGCACCATCTTATACTAAAATTGAATGGGTTAAAAAACTTCATACTCAGCTTTTTTCAAAAGAGTGTAATTAAAAAGTGCAATATTTTAATAAAAATTTGCAGAATTTTCTTTAGTTTTGCACAAAGTTTGGAGCTCTGATTCTTGAAGTTTATGTTTGTAGAATTAATCATGTTTTTATAAAAAATTTGCGAAAACTAAAATAATTCAAAAACATTTGCCCTTATGGCAAAAAAATTGCTAAACTTTATTGATTGACTGTAGATCCGAAAATGTGTAATATTCATAAAATATTTTCTAATAAATGGTATACTTATAAGAAAAAATCTTTCAATACTGTCGATAGTGCCATCGATTAATTTCCAGCTCTGCTCTAAAAACAAATTTTGTTCTCAAAAAATGTTTTTGAAGGGCAGATAAGTAAAACCCACGGCCATAATTTTGGAAATTTTTAGCCGATTTAAAAAAAAAATTGGCAATGATTTTTTTTGGTAATAAAAGAGCTTTTTAAAAAATAGCACATATTTAACAAACTTCCTGGAAATTGGAATGGTTAGAAAAATTAAAAGAAATAGTCGTGGTTTCAAATTTATCAGATAAAAATACCCAGCAATCTACGTAAAATAAAATTAGTTATACAAATCTACTTGCAACAATATATTTGTGTTTTTTATTTAATTGTCTGACAAAGTGTGCATCTCAATATCAGCAGATATAACTATAGATAAGTTCGTCAAATACGAAGAAAACGTTTTTTTAATTAAAAAAAAGTGAATGCTTCAGGAACTAACTACTACAACAAACCTAAATATTTTGATGTTTTATGCTAACCCATCTCATACCTGTACTCAGTTCTGTTTCGGGTGTATTCTGTGATAGCTTTTTAGCAGCACTTGGACATAGCTAAAAAATCAGAAATACAACGTACATGTGGATTACGATGCTCTGGTGAAATGATCCTTAGACTCGTCAGCGCCAAGGAATTTGTATACACTTGCTTTGAGTAACTCACGAAGGATAAAAACAATTTTGGTTTCGACTCAAATTGAAAACGGTTGTGACGTTAAAATATATGTATAGAAAAAAATTTGGCATTGGTAAATATTTCTCTAACGATCATCTTTAAAACGGCTTCATTGTAGATATATTGAAAGAAAAGCGTTGATTACAAATAAATGTTGACTAGTGTAAGCTTACTCATTTTATCAGACACATAACTAGATACGCAAATTCAATTTAATCAGTCCATGCATCAATTTCTTTATTGTTGTTGAACTTTTCGTATCAAGTTTCCACGAGTCTTTTGAGGTTTTTGTAATGGAGTCATTTTATCACTTCGCTCGCTTCATCCGCACTTAAGCCAAGTGACGCTTATGACGTAATCGATGCCACGGAACAATATCATATAATACAACAAATACTAAAAATTATGGCCCCAATTATTAAAAGCGATTTTTATGGGACACATAAAAGCAATCACGCACACACGTACTCACACACAATCGGTGCTTTTCAATTCGAAACCAAAACTAATACTGATGCCAAAAACAGACCCCAACTGTTAAGACGCTCCTCCCTTCCTTCTTTTCCACTTATTCGTTCACTTCCAATTACATCTTATATGGATAGTTGGCTTCAGTGCAACCAATATGGCTTAGCTCACACCTCAATGCGCAGGCCATAAAATCACACCCGACACACAACCATACATGTAGACAAGCATATACTTTTTCCGAGTTTGTGAATAGCCAAGTGGAAATTGTGGCAGACGTAAAAGAGACAAAAAAAAATACAAAGAGAAATAAAAGAAGCAGCCAAATTAAGCAAACCAAGAAACACGACCACGAACAACAGCGCGTTTAACTGCTATAAACGAGAACAGTCTTTGCGCTCAGACAACGCCTGTATTGCTGACACTGCCTTACCCCACCGAGCATGAGAAATGACTTACGAAGAAGTGGAAGACAGCGAAATTGCTGCAGCAACCCGGGCGTGTTGCTGCTTAACACGACACTCCGTACAGCTTAACATCCCGGCAATAAGACTAGCAAATATGTAGCAACAAAAGTCGTTAACATGAAATATTGTGAAAATAGTAAAAAGGCGCAACAATAAACCTTAATAGCTGCACACAATAACTAATCAAAATAACAATAAAACTCGCTGCGTTTCAACAGCCAAAGTGCAGCATTTAACATGCCCTATTCACACAAATGTGACTGCACGAACACGCACACACACACATATGATTGCATTACAAATGCATAGGAAAGGCAGATGCAGAGGCATACTGGCAGTGTCTTCGAAGCAAACAATGTCAAAGTGGCGTAATTTGAGATGGCTTAGGCGCTTGTTCGCTCAAGCAACATGGAACAAGCAAAAGGGTTTTCAAGTCGCTTAGTGAATGCAAAAATTAACAATTGCACCGTGGGACGAAGGAAAGAATTTGGCAAAAAAAAATAATAATTTATAATCAATTTAAAAACAAAAAGGACCAGCAAAGAAATTTTTAATTTTTACCGTTTTCACTCTTTCCAAAATTTTGTAAATTCAACAAGAAGAAAATTTCAAAAATCAGCGGCAGGTCCAAGCTGCTTCAAACTTGCATTCTATTATACTGACATTGAACGGGCTATAAGGTGGTGTTATTTATTTGTTATATTAAATTGCTTATAAAAATAGGAACGAATTTTTTTATTCAAAATTCTTATTTAGAAGGTTTATATTTTGACGCATTTTTTTTTTGCGACCGACAACGAAATTTTCATATGGGACCGCAATCGGCCTCCTCGAAACGTCGAGGAATCTTCTTGGTCCTAGGTTTAGACAGATATTCGAGAGAGAGAGAGAGAGTGCTTCGATCTTTGTTTCGCTAAGGTGGCTTGGAGTATGTGAGAAAATCTCACGAGTTGTTTTTTTTTATTGCCACGAGTAGCGTTTTTGTTTAATATCTTTGGAAAGTCTTCAAATAGAATATTATGAATATTAGCGGCAATGGAAGTTTGCATCAAGTACATCATATATGTGAAGTTTCAAGAGTTTACCACGAAAATAAAAAAATGGCTGCATGCAGAATATCTGTCACAGCTACCCTGTAGTTTTTTAAATTTTAAACATTTTCTTAATGTCAATAATTTTAGGTACTTCCAAATGTTAAAATTAAACAATGAAAATTTTCTTCTTGTCAAAATGAACGAATCTAGTTTAATAAAACTAGTGTGCCACCAAATGAAAAAAGAAATACATTGGGTAAAAGGTGACCTTGATTTGAGAAACTAAAATTCCATTTTTACAATTTTTTTGTCAGACTCGAATAAAGTAATATATTGATATGTGCATAAGGAATACTTTTAATTTTTAATTTTAACAAATTTAATTTTTTTATGTAATTTTATTTTATTTATTTTTTTTTAATTTTAAATCGCTTTTGAATAATAAATGAAGTTGCTTTTAAATTAAGGCATGCGAGTAAATGTTTTAGATGACTGCGTAAGGTGTTACGGGTCGTATACGTTACACACGCTATTACGGGTATGTGAGCATGAGTGGTTACTTTAACTTTTTTAGGTCCATTTTCTCGACTGCCTGCTAAAAGTTGACGGCCGGTCTGCTATATCGACTTTTTGTCGATTGCCTGTTATAAGCACTTGACCGACAAATTTGATAGCCAGTCCAAGCTTCGGTTATCTTTAACAGGCAGTCTAGAAAACAGCGCTAGTATATCTTTTCAATTTCTCTTTAAATACAATCTCGCGTTGGAATCTTGTTCTTTACAAAATACTGAAGATAATGCAGTTTCTAAGATAAGTGTACCAAAAACTAGTTTTTGTCGAAAAATCTAACAACTCGTGAGATTTTCTCATAACAGTGATGACCAAAATATTTAGTACAATCTCATCGCCGGCTAGAGTATGAAAAAAATTTATTAGCAGCGGTTATCCCGAATGTCCGCTCAAATTGCTTTCTTGAAACCACTCCACGGTATATTCTACTGAAGGTCGAGACCACTAGGTAACACTTCGGCCTATTGTGCGGTGGTAATGTGCCGGATGCATTCGAAAGTTGCTTCACCTACAACCAAAATAAGGTGAATTATGAGGCTATAAATCCACACTAATAACTTAGAGTTTAGGCCCCTTGTCCGGCAAAAAATTTCATTTTAAATTAAAGTTTCTATTAAGCTTCTTTTAAGGGTAATTTCAAATTATTTGGTCCCTTTAGAATTGCACTAAAAGAACAGGAATTTCATTGAAGAAGTCTGATGAGAAAATGTGGCGAATTCCGAAATAGCAGCTATAACTTCTGCCATTTATAAACTTTTGTAATCGGATTAAGAGAACATTCATCATAAGGGCGCCCACAGCAAGTACAATAGTTCATTTAACGTGTTCATTAAATTAATTATTAATTTGCTAACAGGTGGCAACACTCTTCAAAACAGTTTTCGAAATGAAGATTTTTAAATCTTTCGTTGATTGTGTTTTTCATAGAATATTTAATTTAACTGGCTAATCAAAATGATTTTGTACTACAAAACAGCTGAACTACTGAAAACCAAGTTTCGAATATAAAGCTTTTCTAAAACTCTTGTTTGATACCCATATAAAAATATTTAACTGATTTAAATTTTCGGAACAGGTGGTTCCTCTCTTCGTAATTTCTTTAAATAAATCGTTTTAGAACCACTTACCTTTGGCACCCTCATTGTGGTAATAGTTTATTTAACTTATTAATTAATGCCAACTCTCTCCTAAAAGCATCCTTTCCCATTTCATTGAACTACAGTGACTCAAAGAGATGACCACGTGTTGATTTTTTTAAATATTCGCAGTGGTTTTCGAGCTAATTTTTTTGTTATTTTTTTTTCTTTGAAAACCGTCCAAGCTCAAACCAAGCCAATATAAATCACAGTTTCAAAATTTTGAAAAACCAAAAAATTTTCATCAACACTTCAACTTTTTACTCTAAATCTTCGGAACAATTTTGGGTATGCAGTTTTATGGTCCATACAATTTTAGTCAAGTGAAGTGCAAGTTTCATACGGCTTTGATTTTTTGAAATTTTTTTCGTATAACGTTTGAAACTTTGATATATGTGGTTTTTGTTAAAGCTTGGGCGGTTTTAAAAAAAATAAGTGTTTGGCCGAGCTTCTCCGAAACATTACAAACATTACGAAAAACAACACGAATATTAAAAAAAAAATATATAAAAAAAAATCAGTACGTGATCATTTGTTTGAGTCACTGTATGACCAGCTGTGTTAGCATGAAAGAGCAACAAACATACGCACACACTAACTGAGTCACTCACTCACAAACTTTCATATTTAAATATAACATTTACAGTAATCTGCAGTAATTCCTTTGCTAGAAATTAGATTATCGTAACATTTTGGAAAATGAATTTAGGCTTTTTTACTTGCCTTTTTTTTACAAATAGTACATAAAACATATTCAAATACGTGTTAGTTTCGCAGTGTTGCACACTGTGCATGCTGATTGAAGGGTAATTTAAGAAATGAACACCGGACTCACTGAACTTCGTGTAGACAGATGCAGGAAAGATTAAGAATCGGATTACCAGCTGAATAAATACAAGTAGGCTGGAATGAATGCAATTCATTATAAACAAAAAAGTGCTTATACAAAGATATGAATGTCAGGATTAGGAAGAGAAAATCTCCTTGCCGAAATGGCTAAACAGTAGCCTAAGAGTAAAATGTGTAAAAGAGAAGAACATTGATTGCAAAATAAATACATTTAAATATAAATATTTAGATAAGCAAAGAAATATGTTTGCGCAAATCCATACCCGTAAATATTCAATTACTAACATTTCGTAAATATTTGTTGCATTTTCGAAACCTCTAATTTAGCCTACCAACTGGCTGTTGCTGTGGCTTAGTGGTTAAAGGTGCGTACAATCACTTCGTAGGGCCTAGGTTCCACCTTCGGTCCGCACAACGTCTAAAATTTATTCATAAAAATCAATGGCAAACCTCCCAGTGTATTTCTGCCTTGGAAAAGCTTCTCATAAAATTCTTTTGCATTTCGGGAGCGGCGTAAAACTGTGGTCATTCCATTTGTGTAACAAAAACAAGACGCATACCACAAATTGGAGGAGAAGCTCGGCCAAGCACTTAGCAAACGTATAAGAAGGAAGCAAAATCTTCTACTGGAACAATTTTGAAATCAAAAAGACCATCGAAAAGATATATTTCTGTATACGAGTATGTAATTTACGAGAGTTATTATAATTTCAAACTTAATTGAAAATTACCGCTGCAATCACCGGATAAAAATTTCCATAACCATATTTGTTTTTGAACCCGAAGACGAATACGAAAGCGTATATGTACGAAGATGAAGACATATATCAATGTGGAGACAAAGCCAAAGGCAAATATGAATAGGAAAACAATTACGAAGAGCGACCGCAGACAAACTCGAAGACCAATGCGGCTAAGACGTCAACGAAGACGGATACGATTAAGAACAGGAATACGAACATAAATATGAAGACGAACACGAGTATACGAAGAATACGAAGGAATACGAAGACAGCGATATGGCCGCATACGAATACGTAAATCAACGAATTCGGACACGAATTGGAATACGATGACAAAGGTGACTACGAAATCGAACAAGAAGACAACTACGAAGACGTATAGTACGATGAATGAGATTACAAAGACGAATATGAAGACAAACGCGAAGAGAAATACGAAGACGAGGACGAATACGAAGATGATTGCGAAGACGAATATATGTAAAGACAGTACTGGAACGAACGCGTGGACGACACGAGGATGAATTCGAATACGATACATAAGACAGAGACTAAAATGAATATGATCTTAAGACGAGGTCTAAAACGAAGTACGACGACGACGTCGAAGTCTAAAATGCAGATGAATATGAAGATGAATACGGAGACGAATGCGTATATATAAAGGAAGGCGAAAAAATCATCGGAACCTTTCTAAAACAAGAAGAGCGGCCGAATTTCGGCAGTAACTGGCGCCCATCGTATGTAAATGTATATCTAGTTAGTGAAACAAAACGGGTATTAGAGAATTAAGTATCACTGGCAATCACATTGAAATTACGTCTTCTTGTATTTTTGTATTTTGCATTAAATGCTAAATGAATTTAGCTAGCAAGCTGTCTAATGGCCGTAAACGAAATGTTAGAAAAGAACACCGTTAAATTTATAATCGGGGTTTTTCTTATTTTTATTCAAATCCCAAAGGCATTGTTTCAAAAACGTGAGCAAGCTATACCTCAGAAGATTTGTGTGCCAAAAAGCAGACAATCAAATAAACATGAATAGTATATACTTAATTTTGAATACTAAATTACAGTTTAACAAATTCTTACTTCTTTGTGGGCGAACAACGAAATAACAGAAAATAATAAAATATCAAAACCAATGTGAAGTCTGAATTGGTAAGCGGGAAATGTTGTTTCCGTAGAAAAAGAAAACCTGCGGCTACAAATGATATTTATCACGCAGATTATGCATGCGCGCGACGCGACGCCACACCAACACCAAACGGCAAATGCTGCACCCAAATGAGCAAATGCAAGTAAAGTTGCACAGAAGAGTTTAAAAGGTGCTGAATTGGTAAGAGGATGGAGTGAGGAAAGGAGATAAGCCCCACTGGCTGATCACGAATGGCGCGCGATGACTAAAAACCTGGTTGCTTGCAGTGGCAGTGCTGCAACTCTTACGCAGTGCATTTTGGTGAGGTAAGAAATATTTTTCATACATATAAATACATATGTATATATTGTATGTATGTATGTATGTGCGACAGCAATTTTATTAGGAAAAGGGGAAAAGTCAAATTCAAGTGAACACAAAGTATACACAAAGATGTATTAAGTACGGTGACCAGAATTCTGTGGCCAAAATCGGATCCGAAGATACATACAATTTTGTTTTTAGAATAAAAAGGCTTAGTACTGTTTTATTTGAAATAAAACAAAGACAAAAAAAAATATTTAAAAATGTTTATTATTTTTTTTTTATGAAAATATAACTTACTATCTAAAAAACATGTAAATCAAAATTTCAAAATTTGTAGAACATTTATAAAAATTGGAGTAATTTTAATAAATGTTCATCGAAATTTGAAAAATTTTAATCAGATTTTCTAGAATTGTTTTGAGTATGCTATGTTTTGAAGTCAATTAAATTTTAGTAAAATAAAGTGGAAGTTGGAAAAAGCTTAAACTTACCGTTGATTTTTGGCAATTTTTTGTTCAAGCATTTTCTTCCATACACAGTATGTTCAACAATATTTTTGTATGGAGCAACACCTTCCACAAAATTTACCAAATATCCACGGTAAGTCCTAGCTACTTAACATTTTTACTTTGAATTGAATAGGTTACAAAACTCATTTCTAATAAATCTAATTAAAAGGCTGAAAATTTTGATGAAACTTTGTCGAATTTTGCTAATTTTTTTACAAAGTTTAAAATTCTGACTTACATGGTCTTTATTAGATAACGAGCCACACTATCATAAAAAGGAATAGACGTTAAATAATCGATAGGAGAATAGCCAAAGAATGTTAAAATGCCTCTTCCCTATTTATATTTTCGGCACTCTATGTACAGCTTACGTTTTTCATATCCACGATTTTTTTGATGGTATCAGTATTATTTTTTATAATTTCATCAATTATATTTACATATAATTAATACGGCTGCTAGCTATGTTTATGGCTCGCATATATTTATTCTATGTCCTTTGTGATAACGAAAGTTCTGCCTCGTTTGTTCGAAAAATTGGTTTTGGGCCCTATACGGGGAAGTCTTAATAAATGAATAAAAAAATACTGAAAATCGGGACTTAATCGGTACAAATATGAACAAGTAAGAAAGTCTAAGTTCGGGCGGAGCCGAACATTAAATACCCGGTTTTATGAAAAGCGGTCGTAATTTAGTCCGATTTCAATAATTTTCAACGCTTTGCTTTTATGTGGCAAGCACAATAACCATACCGAGTTTGGTTCAAATTGCTAGAACGGTTACCGAGATACATATATGTGATCATAAGTGGGCGGTGCCACGCCCATTTTCCAAAATTGTATCATAAGCGTATTTCTTGGTAAAACATTGTAGCAACCATCAATTTTGAATAAATTAGCTTTAATATTTACTGATTTATCGAGGATTTCGTATTCTTCTAAATTACCGTTATATGGGATGTGGGCGTGGTTATTGTCCGATTTTAAAAATTTTCGACCGTTTGGTATGTTGTAGCAGGACCAACAACTGTGCCAAGTTTGGAAGAAATTGGTGCAGCGGTTACCAAGATATACGCATGTAACCATAAGTAGGCGTGGCTACGCCCATTTGCCAAAATTTTTTAATATTCTTATTTTTCGTCTGAAACCCATTGCAAATATCAATTTTGAGTGAATTATCTTCAGTAGTTACTAAAATATCGCACTTTTCGTATTTCTGAATATTACCGTTATATGGGAGGTAGGCGTGGTTATTGTCCGATTTCGCCCATTTTCAATACCATCCGTCCCATGCCCAACAGAAGTCCACGTACCAAGTTTTGTTAAGATATCTCAATTTTTACTCGAGTTATCGTGTACACAGACGGACGGACGGACGGACGGATGGACGGACGGACAGAAAGTCACCGCTTAATCGATTTCTCTTTTCATTCTGATCATTTATGTATACATTTGTCTATATCTATCTCGATTCGTTTTGCCTGTTACAAACAACCGTTATGTGAACAAAGTTATAATACCCTTGTGCACAAGTGCGCTCGGGTATAAAAATCGGGGCACTTATAAGTACGTCCCGAAAAATATACAGCGGGACAATTTTCTCAAAATCGGTACTGTCCCGCCAAAATCGGTATGAATGGTCACCGTAATTATAAGTATGTATGCATATTTAAGCACTATGAAATCACTGTTGGCTTGGTAAAAAAAATGGCTTGCTACACAAATTTAGCAGAACGAAATGAATGCAAGTTTACTCGACTGAAAGTGTTGATGCCACGTGACAAGCTTTTTAATATTTGTTCTGCCAAGACAATAGCTTTGAATAAAACTTTATCAGGTTTTCTGTGAAGGGATCACCTAAATACTTAGCTACAGCTTAAATATCTTTCCCAAGAAAAATTAATGGAAACTCAAACTGTTAGCTGTTACAATTGGGCACTTGCAACATGAAGTTAACACAGCTATACATATGTATGTATGTATGTAATTTTCATGTGTTTGTGCACTTGCAGCGTGACTGAAATCACTGTTATAGAGTTGTAAGCACGAGTTGACAGCCGACTACAAACTATTGAGTGCTCAACTTGTTACTTGCGTCTGCGTTAAGCAATGAATTTGCTGTTGCAAGTGTCATTGTGCAACAGTCGATTAACTAAATGTCAACCTAGCAAGCAGTACGCACACACACACACACACACTGGCAGATAGGCAGACAGACAGACAGCCTGTCAACTAGCTCGAGTGACAACTACAACATAACTAACTAATTTAATGACTGTCGCCAACAAGCGATATAACCTTGGCAACATGTCGCCAGCAACATAAAGACAAACTCAACATCCTCACTATTTCCATAGTCACAACACATCTATTTGTTGCCTTTGGCTTACACAGCATCTTCGCAGATAGCTGCTATTTCATTAATGTTTTAAGTCTCAATATTTCAATTTCAAGGCAGCGAAGTGCTAGGAACATATTCATAGTTACATATATATATAGTTTATAGTGACACTCTCTATACTTGGCACATCTTGAGGCAAATCGCATTCGCGTAAATCGTTAAAAAGGTGTCAGTATAGTCACCATTTCCAGCGCTTAAACAAAAATAAATGTTGCCGCTGTCGCCTGCCACAAAGTCGAGACGTCGTTATCGTAATGCTAAGGGGCGCTTGTTGGCGCGCAGATTGCTACATTTTCTCGGGCATGTATTTACATACCTACATATGTACATAACATACTTGAAAATTATACAGAGAAGGCAATAATGAACTCTAACTCCACTCTGAATTAAATAGCCTTTTGATTTCAAATGCAGTTCACTCAACAATTATTTATTAGTATAGATCTACCCAGCAGGACTGGTGTAATGTAAGATGACAGCCACTGTAACTCTCTTCACTTCTATAAGAAGCGGAAAATCCAATATTGCAGAGCTATGCAACTATGGGAATCCGGAATTCTAAAAAGTTTAACCGACCATTGCTGCGTTCGACTGGATCGTCCACACGTACAGTGTTCTCAAGTAGCCGAAAGAAAGGATGCAATGATTCTATGCTTACGAATGAAAAAACGCGAAACGATTTGAACACATATGTACATATTACGTCAACGAGGTGGCAATTAAGGTCCGTAAGTCTTTGATGGTACGGTTGAAATTATATCAGGATACTTCGCTATCACGCTAATAATGGATACAACGATATCAAAGGACACTGTACGATCGATGAACTGGCAAGACAAAGCACTCCTGAGCCTTTGACGCTCAGTTAAGATAGTGTGGGTCTAATACTTTCAGTATTATTTTCAGTCGCCATATTTTCAGTTGTGATAGGGAATTTTTAACCAAATTCTTTTTGGCATAGATTTTTTTATTCAATTTTTTAGAGTCTTTTCGTTAGGGACATGAAGTTGTTGCGTGGGAAGACCCATAGTAAAATTTTCCGACTAATAATTTTCGGGAATATATTATTCCGCTAACGAACTACCAAACTTACTTTTTGAGAGGTTTCTTGAAGTAAGGATTAAAACGGCCCTTTCTGGCTGGAGCTAATGTGTTAAAATATTCTAAGAAAATATTTCCCATGAAATTTTAATATATACGTCTTAACCTTTAATTCCGCACAGGCATTAAGCTTACCATTTTTTTTTTTACATTGAATTGCCATCAAATTGTGGCCCATTTATTGAGATCAGTATACATATGTATATCATAGTATAATTGCTTTCAGTGAAAATGGTTTCTGATCTGACAATTAGAAATACAGTTGGGGGTAGATAATTCTAAAACTTTATAATACAAATAGCTGGCAATCCGGATTTTCTATCATTGGCTATTGTGTTTTCGGAATTAGTTTAAATTTTGTAGCCTCTGCAACGTGCATTTTTCACTAACTTTTATCTTTTTTTCTTTTATTATGAAATACTACTATATTTTGTTTACTCAATAAAAGCTAAACTCAGTGTTATCAAATCTATTTTAATTTTGGTCATAATTTTGGTCATAATTCCTGACTAACAGTACAATGTTTAAATACTAAATACGGGAAAACCCTGATTTAATTGGTTTTTTTTGGAAAATTAGGAACCGGTTTTTTTAAAACTGGCATTTTTCGAGTAATTTTAAAACCGGGTTTTAAGAAAAGACGAATAATCGAATATCCTATTAGCTACTTTTCTATGCCCTGTGAATCAACGGATCCATTGTGGCCTATACCATCACAACACTTCATTTAGTCCTAAACTTCCTGGAAGGTTTTGAGGAGCTTGTGGTGTGCTAATATTTTCTGAAAGTACTACATATGTACGTACATTAGGGTGGTCCGAAAATGCACTGAAAAACTAAAGTTGGAATTTTTGTGCTCTCATTCCCTAGGATTATTCTATACCGAAAAAAAAATATACACCTATTTTTTTCATTTTGAGATCCAAAAAAAAAAAATATTTAGAGGTCGCTCAAAGCGCTCAGAGTTTTCTATGTATTTTATATGGGGAAAAAAGAACTTATCATAGAAACTTTATAGAATTATTGAAAATCAATATTTTGCGATCGGAAAACTCTGCTTCTCTTCAGGAGACTTTCAGCAATAATGAGCAATTGTTCAAAGAGGATCATAAGCAGAATTGGTTCTTGCATGGATCACACTTACAATACCATGACGATATAATCAATCAACATCTCATATCATATATAATACCTTAATTTTGTAGCGATTTCTATATAAACTCAGAAATTGCACAATTCAAAACTACAGTATTCCAATTCATATAACTTTAATGCACATAAACTAGTGATGCAGAACAATCTATGGCTCTATCAATAGTATCGATAGTTTTATCTTCTCAGCACTATTGATATTTTCGAACACTATACATACATAGTTCTGAGGGACTCCCGTCATCATTCAGGAGACACTGGCAAACTAAAGCGGTTGTAAGTTTTCTTCTTTATGGAGCTTTTTTTGTGCTGGGAAGCGTTTTTGATTTAAAATACTCACATTAAACACGACACACTAGAGCATGAGCTCACTTCGGCAATGCATACTGGTACCCACAAAATGTAACTTTAAATTGCATTTCGATCGAGCACGTTATTCAAAAGAATTACTTCAAAATCTCTCAGTTTTAAAAAACGCAAAAAATTAATTAACGCTTTTCTTGATGAAAAGTTTTGTTCTTGGCCGATTTTTTTCAACGCTAACAAGAACAGGAATTCTCTCATTTATTTATTTCTGTACTAGTTTTAATATAACCCCTTTAAATAAATATTTATTCAATTTAAAAACCTTAACGTTTTCAACCACAAACCAACACCATCTACCTTCGTTTTGCACTTGTCAGCCTGCAGACGAACATTTATCATGTCGTTTCCATTACCATACTTGAGTATTTTTACCACAAATATGTATGCGCTATTTTGCGCTTAGTGCGATGGCATGATGGCATAGCAGACGCATTAACATTTTTCGCACATGCATATGAAATGAAATTGTCTGAAGAATAAAAATACAAAGCAGAAAACGGAAAACGGAAAAGAGCAAAATTTTAAGCAAAACACTAGCTAAACTAATACGAATGTGACTATGCGCTTATGAAAATGCCATAAACTACATAAACAAGGTGCCACAGAGCGGTAGAGAGCCATTACCAGCCAACACTGTGGCCAAATGCAACACAACAGCGCAGCAGTGGTGCAGATGTCAGCAACAAGGAAGAAAGGAAAGAAGGTGAAGATATGCTCTTAGGAGAGTTTTGTTCTGTACCCGTGGTGGAGGTACTTGTGAGGTCATTCGAGTGTCGCAGTCAAATCAGCACCGCCTTTGCCAGCACCACAATGGTGACACAACGCTGATGCTGATGGCAATGCTGCCGCCGCAATTCGAGTGTTCCAGCGCAATGGTAGGTGCTGTGGTAGAAGTGAAGTGCACGATGACTCAAAACAAATAAACATAGTATACGGATTTGGCTAAACAAAAGCTAATGTGGATGTGTTTGTGGTTTTGCTGATGCAAAAGACTTAATGCCTTTTGCGAACTTTGGCGGCGCTGTAGTATGTGTTTATGAAGGTGAGATGCTAATGTTGTTTTATGCTAACTTAATTTATACATAGGTATGCAACTTTGTGTGACACTGCGACTAACAAAAATCGTAAAGTGATTAAGAGTCTCGTAGCACACAAATATTTATGTATAGTTTTCAAAAACAAAAGAAAATACTGCAGTATTTATAACTTAAAACTCAAAATCTGACAATCGTGTGGAAAATGGTGCTCGCGTATAAATTTAAACAATGTACCGCAACGCGGGCTTTTGCTGCTACTGAAGACTATTGGCGCAGCAACCAGTCAATTGATCGACCGCATATTGATTCTTCATCGCGCGGAATGCCTGGCATGTGTTTGGAAGCGCAAGGATTGCGGCATTTTGCGAGCTTGTGTCGTGCGTACTAATGCGCGTTGAAAAGACCCAGGAAAGCGCAAAAAACAATAGGCTGCTCAATTAGTAGTTAGCGCTTGCGACTGAGACCATGTCTATCGGCAGGGAAATTCCCATTGTTCAGTTAACGAACAAACGAACGAACGAGCGAAAAATCAAAGCCCTAGAAAAAAGCGACGAAGCGACACAATGCATAATGAATTTTTAACATATGTACACTAGGGTGGTCCAAAAACAGTAAGCTTGGAATTTGAATGCTCTCACCCCCCCGGGAATGTTCCATGTCGAAAAAATGTTCCCTATCTCTTTATTTTGGAATCAAAAATATATTTATAGGTTGCTCAAAGCACTTAAAGTTTTCCAGGTGTTTTATATGCGAAAAGAAGAATTTTTCGTAGAAATGGTATGCAATTCTTGAAAATCAATATTTTTCGATTGGAAAACTCTGTTTCTCTTCAAGAGACTAGCAATAATAATACCAATTGTTTATTTAACCATTTTTTAATACCAAGGAATTTTGGCGCACCTACAAACTATAGTTACTATGAAAAATTATTAAACAAACAATCATAGGGGTTGAAAACATATAAATTCCGACTTTACTTTTTCTTATGCATTTTTGGACCACCCTAATGTACACCCCACTACTCGGCTATCTATGAATATGCATGACAGCATATGTGGCATGCCACATATTTTCTACTAACATACATACATATGTATGTACAAACATCGAGCACATACTCATGCTGATACTAGGCGCTCTCTGAACTAACCTGACAGAACAAGAAAAACTTTGTTCACAGAAATAGCGAACCGAGTAATATGACAAGCCTAAACTGCTATATTTGGATCTAGACTCTGGATATATGTACATATGTACAGTTTACATACGTACAAACGTGCAACAATGTTCATCGAGCCGTGTTTGAATTTGCTTGATAGACAGTACACGTCTAGCCTATGGGTTTTTCGCACCGGTCTATTTTTTTTTTAGGAGGCAGGTCGCATGCAAAACTTTTTCTATTTCTGTTTATATACAATATGTATGTATGCAGCGCAAACGTTTTTTGCTTGTAACGGCCATTCAAAATTGGCATGAACGTAGAGCTAGCTTACAAGAGTCGCAATATTCTCGTAAACAAATGATGATTTGGACTTCTAACCCTTTGAGTTCAACTATTTAGCCCTCTTGATTTTT